>NC_053134.1:18265878-18602128 GCF_010015445.1 Perca fluviatilis | reverse complement strand
AGGGGGAATTTTATATTAACAAGACTGAAACTTTAATGTCATGGGTTACTGGTGAGAAAACATTTTTCAAGCATGCATTTTTCATTATGAGGGTGTAGTGACCACATTTACTTATTTTAAGTATTCAGATCCTTTACCTACTGCTAGTGAAAGTAACGGTATCAGTCTTAGTTTTTATTTTTGTATACATTATTTATAGTTTTTCAGGTAATCCTTACAAAAAGATTCGAACAGAAACCCTGAACATCTTAACAAATAAACAATCTCCGCCACCCAACCAAAACCCACCCCTCTTCAGACTTCAAATATTGGACCCCAAAAACCATCCAAATGCTGACATCCCCCAGAACATGTCCCCCACTGAAGCTGGACTGTAGCAACATCTAGGACAGTCAGGATCAACATTGGGGAAGATTTTTGCGAGCCTCTCTTTTGAATAATGAAGACGGTAGAGAACTTTGAACTGTATCAAGCCATGACGTATACACAATGAGGAGTCACAGTCTTACATTTAAAATATAAATTAAGTAAGCAAGTAAGTGATATTAAATGTACCAGTACTTAAAGCTTTAGTGCCTAACTTTTTTTTTATTATGAGCGTCCCTTATATTGCCATAGTGCCATTGCCGAACGAGTTGATACAAAGCTAATTAAGACTCAGATCAGCTTCACAAAACTCTCTGTGTATTTGTCAGTATGGCTATGTTCAGAAGAAGTCCGACTTTCGGCCACAGAAACTCAAGGAAAGATAATTTCCTCTTCTGAAGAGTCCATCATGTTTTTTTAATCCTCCGTGTCCTCCTTGTAGTCTATATATTGGTGTACTGTAACTGAATGCATTATATTTTATAGGCTGATCACATGTAAAAATCCTCATCTGCAAAGTAACTGTCAGTAGTGGAGTCAAAAGTATTTCTCTCTGGAAGTAGAGCTGGGCAATATATTGATATTATATCGATATCGTGATATGAGTCTAGATATCGTCTTAGATTTTGGATATCGTAATATGGCATAAGTGGTGTCTTCTCCTGGTTTTAAAGGCTACATTACAGTAAAGTGATGTCATTTTCTGAACTTACCAGACTGATGTAACTGTTCTATTATTTGCCTTTACCCACTTAGTCATTATATCCACATTACTGATGATTATTTATCAAAAGTCTCATTGTGTAAATATTTTGTGAAAGCACCGATAGTCAACAGTACAATATCGTTGCGGTATCGATATCGAGGTATTTGGTCAAAAAAATCGTGATATTTGATTTTCTCCATATCGCCCAGCCCTGTCTGGAAGTATAAAGAAGCATGGAATAATGAGTCTTAATGATAAATAATCATTCTCAGCTGGACCTTTTGCCCTATTTTAAAGAATAATATGTTTAGTTCTGACGAAGGTTGGTGATATCTATAGCTTGTAATTGGTACACAGACAACCCATGTGTCCATCTTGTACTTTGACACCCATCGCGCTGTGTCAACAAGTATTCACGCTGTTCATGATGTATAATGCTGCCAAAGCAAGAGAGCATGTACAAAATGTTCTTTTGTGTAAAAGGTGAAGAGCAGGAATTTGCGAGAGCAGTTAATTGGTATTGTGAAATTGTTGAAAATTAGATGAAGTGCGTGGAGAGTCAAGTGCCAATATTGAATTTTAATATTGCAGAATAATACTCTTAACCACTTTTTTATTTTTTTTATTTTAACACGTTTCTCACTCCCAACTGAACCTCACACATCACTTTACCTCATTCATTATTCTTGTTGGTTTTGCGTGTGCAGTAGATGTGACCGTAAGCCACAATACAGGTTTTGGGGTGGGATCCTCTGGGCGGTTCTGTGGCACTATACTTGTTCTATTCAGAGTTTGACAAGCTGTCTCTGGGCGTCAGTAGGGTTACAGAACATGTACTTCCATCTGGATGGTAAAATGATTTGCAAGAGGATGTCAATAAACCTAGGGCACGCCTGTCAAAAATATTTCACATAACATCACCCACAGTGCGGCAGAACAGGGACAGTTCTCCTTCAAGTGATGCTGTAGCATTAATAACATCAACACTAGCTAGTGTATCAATAATGTCTCCTACAGAGGAAGTACATCAGTATTGCCATATTGATTCTCGTAGGCAGGTGAATAAGGTCTGCCTCACTTTCTATCACTCTTCCAGTTTTTTGTCTTAATTAGTCTCAATCAGTCTTCCTTTTGAATATAGTTGACTCCTCTCACACACATAATGCATACAATTCCAGCAGACTCCACCTCTATGTGCTGTCTAGAAAATAAAAGGAAATGAGAAAGGAGCAAAAGTCTCCTCTCTCCCCAGGGTGCTAAAAAGAGAAAAGGCAAAAAAAAGAAAAGAAAAAGCTCTCAGGTATTCAATGCAAAGCATCAGTTCTAGGTTCTATTTCATTTTGATAAGTCTGCCATTTCAAAAGCACTAATCCTCCCTCCCGAGTTCCTCTTTCTGGAGTAAAAGGAGACTTACAATTACATTCACGCAGAGGTCTTCAACCCCAATTCAGGGCTGTCTAAATGACTGCCTGAGTCGATTCGTGCAAGGTGGGTCTCTCAGAGCGGAGCTCATCATACGATAGGTCCCTTTGTCGGATTGCAAGACCTCTCAAAAGTCGAGTCAGAATATGTTATCCGGTTCGTCCTCCCACACATGGATAGCTTCCTTTTAAAGGTGTATTCTGGTTGGAGGATTGTCATGGAGATCCATTGCTATTACTGTATGCATCTGATTAAGTATTGAAATATAACTGTCCAGGAAATCAAGCATTTAAATGATTTCAAGTAAGTTTTATAACATTTCTGAGTGTACATTTCTTTAATATTATACTTTACGATGCAGAACAAAATGAATAAGTGTTGTAGTAAACCTTTCACCGGTAAACCACTTTTTTTTTTTTTTTTTAAGAATTTAAAATATTTTAAGCTAATGAATGTTTTTATATTGACAATGGATGAAATGACTATGTATAATGTGAAAGGGATCACACAGGGTGTCTGGGCAGCATTGATGTAATTAAAGTATGACTGGTTAAAGAGGAGAGGATGAATGTCAGAAGCTAAACCGTCTGCCGTGACTACTTTCTAACAGACTGAAAGAAACATTGTAGTTTTAGATGTGTGTGTGTGTGTGTGTGTGTGTGTGTGTGTGTGTGTGTGGAGGTGTTGAGTTCACCTTCTAGACTATGATGTTATTCAGAGGACGTGCTCACACATGCATTGCCTATCCCCACCTTTTACACACACACACACACACACACTTCATGGTCAACAGTGTTCCTTTTGTATCTTTGAAATGTTTTCATTTAGTGTGAAGTAGTAAAACTTTCCATGACGTTTGTTCTAGAGTCTAAACAGGGGTGTGCTTATACAGTAAATATGACATTTCCAGTAGGTCTTATTTCATTATGTGCGTTCACATTTAAAGGTCCCATGACATGGTGCTCTTTGGATGCTTTTATATAGGCCTTAGTGGTCCCCTAAACTGTATCTGAAGTCTTTTTCCCAAAATTCAGCATTGGTGCAGAATTGCAGCCACTAGAGCCAGTCCCACAATGAGCTTTCCTTAGGATGTGCCATTTCTGTGTCTGTAGCTACTGAGGAGGAGAGAGGGGGGCAAGGTGGAGGGTGGGGGTGTGGCCTTGACCAACTGCCACTTTGCTCGTTTGAAAGCCATGATGTCTCTCTCTCATGGGCTGTCCAAATTCTCTGGGCGGGCAAAGCAGAGAAAGGGGAGGTAACCTTGCTCCTTATGACCTCATAGGCTCAGTTTACACCTATTGCCATTTCTAGCCACTGGGGGACCATAGGCAGGCTGGGGGAACGCATATTAATGTTGAAAAACCTCATAAAGTGAAATTTTCATGCCATGGGACCTTTTATGTGTGACTTCTCCGCATTTGATCTGTTGGACTGATCACAAAATGATGCTAAACTGAGGTCCCTAACACTGACCAGACCTACACCTGCCTTAGGTTCATTGTAAACCATATAGAATAGAATAGATCTTTATTATCATTGTGCTTTGACAAATGAAAATCTGTAACATATAAGTTTGATGTCCATATAGGCGCAGCAACGAGATGTCCTCTTAGGCCACATTCTGCGTGAAATGAAATGCCACATTGGAACGTGGGCGGCTGCACTGCAATGTTTACACTGTGGCCAATTTTTCATCTCTTGCCCCCCTATTGCTGTGTCATTTATTAGAACCTTTTATGCCTCCGCGTCGGAGATAGCCGTGGCCTGAAGGGAATTTTCTTCAGATTTGGCACTTGGACCCATGGAAAACCTGATTATATTTCGGTGGTCAAAGCGAACTCTGTGTGACCTCATAAAACACGTTTTTGGCCATAACTGAAGAATTCATACGCTAGTTATGACAAAAAATGTATGTCTAATAAAAGTAAAAGTAAGTGAAATTAAAATGTCTAATTGGATAAAATGATGAAGTGCTGCCATTTTAAATCCAGAAGGTCAAAGGTCAATTTCACTGTGACATCATAATGCTCTGCAAAAAAAAAAAAAACTTTTCAGGACATTATTTAACGTCATAAGGGGAGACATTTGGTCGGATACTGAATTGGTGATATAATCTTGAAAAATGTGCTGATTGTTTAGAGCTTCTGTGCTGCCAGGTTGAAGGATACACTTAATACATTTTATTAAACTGCTTCAAAGTCTTAACTACATACATAAATTACATGAGTCTGGACAGACATGCATGTAAACTGCAACTTGACTGGTTGGCCGAGCCAAAAAAATGAAAATTATAAAAACAAAACTTTGTTCTTAAATCGTCACATACAATGTAGTGAAATGTAATTACTGCATTTAACCCATTCTAAGCATTAGTAGCAGTTGACAGCTATACATATAGCATCCATGGAGCAACTTGAGGTTCAGTGTCTTGCTCAGGGACACGTTGACATGTAGCCAGAGGAGCCTGGTATCGAACCGCCGATCTTGTGGTTGAGGGTCGGACCAGTCTACCTTCGAGCCACAAGTCACCCCACACAACTGCGAGGCATTAATTCTAGTTTTACTTTCACTCAAACGCTAGTAAAAATAAAAATGACATTTTTTAACAGTACAAATCTCCTCTGCATCACCTCCCGCCCAGCGTGCAATCAGCCACAATCACTGCAAAATGTCACGACACTGATGAGACTGTGTCGGTGTCTTGGGAAAGAATCTCAATTTTTACTTCTTTCCGATATCAACACGCCACAGCGCCAGTATGGAACATCACTGAGTAAACAAACGAGGCAATGGGACATGGTCCGTGTGGGACGGGACTAGTTTCAGCATTCAAACACGCAGGGTCCAATCCTGCTGCGAGAAGGTCGCCATCCAACCTGGAAGCCGCTCTGGGATGTGTGTGGAACTAGTCCCGTCGTTATCAAAACACGCTTGATGCCATCATTGCTCCTCTTCTAGTGTACACACCGCTCTGATGTCGAGATAGTAATTCCGGTTGGGAAATATGAGATGCCTTCCAGTTATTCCACAATGTCAACTTTACCTTGACCCCGAGTGCAGGGAACAGCAGAGACGGAGGAGGAAGGATACATGTAGAGTAAACAACGTGCCAAATACACTATCCATGTGATTGTGATGTCTTAACTCTTTGCTATGTTATGTGTCGTGTGTACAGAGGCATCCAAGGCAAGAATTGCGGGACCATTATTGTGAAAGCTGAGGAGCTGAACAACTGCAGGGTGAGGACGGATGAACACTCCCTGGAGAGTCTCTGTTATCCTGTGACTGTTGTGTTTCTCTGTCTTTTCTGCATCTTTTTTTCTGCTCTGTCTTTGCAGACTGATCTCATGAAGTGGCGTGTGTATGACACGCCAATTCGTATGCTATTATTGCCGTGTTATCAAGACGCATACTCGCTTTTTAGCGTGTATATCAACGCCATATGGCCTCCATTGACTTGCGGTTGCGTGGGGATTTACACCGTAGCGAGTAGTATGAAAGGGCGAACCGTAGCTTTCTTCTCGCGATAACATGCCAAGTGGCGATAACACGCCAAGTAGCAATAACACGCCAAGTGGCGTGTATGTGTTCGCCCGCTGTATACAGCGTAGACATCCACGCTGAAAGCTTAAAATGCGTACAGATAACACGCCACTTGCTTAAGAAAGTTGCTGTGTATATTTCCGCAAAGTCATGATGCCATGTTGGTCTTTGTCTTCCTGCTCCTTTCCCTGGCAGGACATTTGTATCGGAGGATTCAAGGCACAATAGCTGTGGGAACTGAATTTTGAGTGTGAATAATGTTCATCTGTCAGACTTAAGAAGAAGTTCAAATGGCGTGAGAGGACCTTTTGTCCTTTGAGTAATATATTTAATGTTTAAATAAGGTGGTGTCTCCAAACTTACCTCAATTATAACTTGTCTCCTTGTAGTTGTACTACAGCACTTACTTTTTAAAAATAAGTTTGGAGACACTACCTTATTACTACATTAGGAAAGATGCGTTGTTTGTGATTTAATAACATTTCGCTATAGAGAATTGATCCCAAGAAGTTCGAATTTGTGAATATCTTTGCTTACGTTTATAAAACCGAGAGCATGTGTTTTACTACGTGGCTCTACTTTGTCTTTTATTACGTCAACAATCAAAGACCGCTTTTGCGTTCAGTTTGTCATTACCAAAGAAAAATGGCTTTTTTTCCCAGAACTATTTGGCTCTAAACTTTTCCACAAACGGCCTCAATCGATCAGAAATCATCAATCTACAAAACATGTTGCATTCAAAGGGAAATACGGTCTGCAGATGGGATTCTATACACTCCTCAATGTTAACAAAAGACATGGACTACCACTTGCAATGTATAATCCATACATTTATTCTGTCTTTTTCTGTCTCTACTCATTAGGAATCGGTAATGATGCAGTTCTGCGGGAACAAGTTGGACAAAAAGGATTTCTTCGGCAAGTCCGATCCCTTCCTGGTCTTCTACAGGAGCAATGAGGATGGCACGTGAGTTCCCCTCCCCCTTCCTCCTTCGCTCTCCGTCCATCTTTCCTTCTCCCCTTCTCCCCTTTCATGTTTGGTTTAATCCTTCCCTGGATCCAAAGGAAATTGGTTTCATTGATTTGCCTTAGATTAAAAACCGGGCTGCCTGTTTAAGCACGTTTGTGAATTACATGTGGAAATGTTTGTGTATGTATGTGTGTGTGTGTGTGTTCGATCCAGCTCTGTGGGCTCTCTTTTCCATCCTGCGGTGTGTGACAAGTCCGATAAGACCTTGTGCTCTGAGGGCAGAAGACACCAAGTCCACCTGCTAGCCAAGGGACTAATGAAATCACCTCTTTGCAGTGTGTGTCTATGTGTGTATTTTTGTGCATGTGTGTGTCAGGGCAGTAGTCGAGTTCCACGGCCCTCCACGTTTACTCTGTTGGCAGAAAGTCACCTCTTTGACTTCATTCCCTTTTCTGTTTCCCCCTCTCTCCCCTCAAATCTTATTTCTTTCTCCCTTCGTTTGTTTTTTCCTTTTCTCACTGTATTTTTTCCTCTCCTCGTCTCTCTGCAGGTTTACCATCTGCCACAAGACAGAGGTGGTGAAGAATACATTGAACCCAGTGTGGCAGGCCTTTAAGATCTCTGTTCGAGCTCTTTGCAACGGTGATTACGACAGGTGAGTCCATTTGTTTTTAGATACTAGCTATTTCGGCAACTTAAACAGAATACAACAACACAGACAACCCCCTGATTCATCAGTGAGTTATTTTCAATTTCAAACACACTGAAAATTTCATGCAAGGTAATATGGGCAACATATGTGATTTGATGAATGGTCCTGCAGTGTGCCTCTTCAGTCTGCTTACACACAGCATAGCACTGCTGGCTGTTGCTCACCAAAGAGTCTGTCTTTTGGCATATATTGAAAACGTTTTAGTCATTTTTAGTGTGAGAAACCCAAATATCCGTAATAATAAAGGAGGTACTGGAGGTATAAACAGCTTATACTTTTATTATGTAACTATTATACTAATTTTTACCTTTGTCTGCATAATGTTCTGTCTGTTTAGGCTGACTGGGATATGAATAATGAGCCTCGACACTGTGCATCTGAACACACTCACTTCTGCAGCCTTTTATTGTTTACCATGCATTGGGGAGAGTAATAAAATAAAGAGAAAATAACAGCGGTGCATCACCGTGAGTGTCTGGGTTACATTTTCCCTGAGGCCACTCGTATGAAAAATGTACGCACTATATTTTGTAAGGCGCTAAGGAAAGTAGCATTCAATAACACCCATCACCCAGTGTGAATGAAAAATGTATGAAGCTGTTTTCAGCTGCTAAGTAGAAATATTATTGTATATGGCAGATTCAGCAGGAAGGCAAAGATGATTTGGCAGACAAAAATTGCGTAATATTTTGTGTTATTTTCTGGAGAAAAAGCAGTGCAGATGTATGCTTTTTCCTCCTTGTTTTCTATAAGGATTATTCCATCTAAATCAATACTTTCATACATTTCAGTGGAGGTGAGATTTCTTCTTATTCTGCACAGCAGCATGGTGGTTCCACTTTGGTTCATGTAACTGCAGTCTTATCTAGATGATGTGTTCAGGGGTATGCTGTACTTCACAGGCTTTTTGGGAGATAAGTAATGTTTTCTGGTGGTCTAGTTTATATTTAGGTCACGAGTTTACAGAGAGAGGGGGCAGACTGCTGCTTCAATTCTCTTACTGTAAACTGTGTACTGAACAAAGAGCCAAAAAACTATGTATTCTTAAGTCAGAACTCGATTACATTACTCTGCATTTATTTTGATACCACAACAAGTGTCATCCTGCACGCAGTCTCTCTATTTGCCTGAATAGGTCTTTGATTGAGTATGAATGTGGAACGTGATTGTGTGGCTTTTTTTTTTTTTTTTGTATTGGACCAAAGGCAGGGGATTTATAATTCAGCTTTACGAAACATCGTCCATTGTCCATTGCGCTGATCCAGGAACTACCTTGAATGCAGGAGCTGTCAGTGGAACTTGCTGTTATTAATTGGGTGATGGACAGGGCTCTCGCTGAGGGGATGCTATCTTTGTGGCCGATAACATTGCCATTCAAAACATCTATCTTATTTGGAAAGGAATGTCAGTAAATTCTGCTGCTACTCTGTATCTATTCATTTTTGGTAACCTTCAGTTTTACAGGTCCGCAATCTCCTAAATGTTTAATCAAAATTCCTACCATGTTTTCTGAAAAGAGCTACATACTTTGGTACTTATTACTGGGAAATTGTCCTCAAAAGAAGAGCTACGCTAAAAGAAAATATTCATTCGTTAAGGAAAAGTTTTCATATAGTTTGAATTGTCTGCTTGCCTGCAGAAAAATGCGGAATTTTACATGTTCAGCTGACCTGCAGTGCTCTGACTAAAAGGTCTCTATAGGTTACATTAGCAATTCGTTTAAATGAATTATGTAATAAAAATTTGACGTTATTAGAAAATTCTGCTTCTACATATACTGCTTACTTTAGATCTCAGGAGAAGTCTGAGAAAACGAGTAAGTAGGTAAAAGTGTGTCTCTCTCATGTCAGTCCTGTGTTTGTGTCCGGTGTTGACAGGAGCTGTGAAGTGAAAAGGGCACAAAGAAGGTTTAGCTTAGTTCAGCTAGCATTGATCTGAAAGTTTGGTATCAGTAAGCTTATTAGAGTTGAATCTATGTGGGACTCACAGAAATACAACACACACACACACACACACACACACACACACACACACACACACACACACACACACACACACACACACACACACACACACACACACACACACACACACACACACACACACTACTCACTCACATATACTCACACATTGAATCTGTCTCTGCAGCCTGGGAAAGGAGATAAGGAGGGAGCTCAAGCTGGCAAACAATAGAAAACGGTGTCTCTCTGCTCCTGGGTCTCACACACACACACACACACACACTCACTCACTCACTCACTCACTCACTCACTCACTCACCACTCACTCACTCACTCACTCACTCACTCACTCACTCACTCACCTCATCAAAGCTCAGAGTGAGGAGGGGATGTTTCCTTCTAAGATGTGAAGTAACACCGACTTAATGAGACACACGCCCAGAAACCCATACATGTATACACACATTATGCCAACAGCTCTGCAAATACAGGTTTCTCTGGAGGAGAGAGTGTTAAGCCAACCAGGAGACACCTTCATCCCCAGAGTGCCCATCACTATGAGCCAGCTCATTCCCATTCCTTTACTCTAATGTGCATCTGGCTCTCCAAGCAGCTCTAAAGCCCATTAATGATGCTTTGTATTTCCGCTTCTTCTCATATTGAAAGATGTAAAGTGCATTTTTGGCTCAGGTTTTGAATTAGGTATCATTTGCTTTTAGAAAGCCGCCCAATCTCTGAACAGTAAGTTCAGAATAAAGTCAAACAAGATTCAGTCTGCTCAAAAACTTGTATACAGTCCAATGTGACCCGTCTCCACTTCCTGCTGTCAGAAAGACAAACTTCATCGGCCAAGAGAGTATGAGCATTATCTGATTTTGTCACTCTGACTTTCTTTTATTACTTTCTGTCATTTTTTTTTTTTTGCCATTTTCACACCATATTCTCTTCCTCTTGCTCTCTCTCTCTCTCCCCTTTATTCTCCCCAGCAGAGTGCCTTTTGCTCTGTCCGTTTTAATTCAGTCTCTGTTCTATTATCCCTTTGCCTCACCCTTCTCGCTCTCTACGTATACGTATCACTCTCCTGCTTTTGTCAGAAAGAAATGACCCTCCTGTTGAAGATATTGGTAGATGGAGTGATAGCACAGCATATCTGCCTTTTGCAGACTATTCTGTTTTTTCTCTCCCCCATTTCCTTGTAAGCTATAATGGGATGCAGAAAAAGATGTATTTGGAGATGAAGAGCGCACATTATCAGTGAAAAATACAGTGACGGGCAGACCGTGTGGGATACAGATAAGCTGCAGAATGGATCTGCTTCTCCTAATGGCTTCATGACAACAATGACAAAAGAAATTAGCTTTCTTCTGATCAAGTGTTAGACTTAGCATCTATGTGTATTTTATAATTTCACAAGTATAGAAGATAGCATTTTTAATATGAGTATAGTAAGTAAGTTTAGTTGTTCTCTGGAGAAAAAACAAATTCTTTTTTTTTTTTATTTAAATGTCCAGCAACATCATCTTTCACCTTCTAGATATGGTGCATGTTGCCACGAAGCATTGCAATGCCTCAAGAAATACAGAAATCCTATCAGGAGAAACGTCATTAGACCCATAATTCAGGAAACTAAAACAAATCTGTCTTTTTAATCTGATCCTCATCTTGTGCCTCTCCCAACAGAACAATCAAGGTTGAGGTGTACGACTGGGACAGAGATGGCAGGTAATTCCTCTCTTTTATTTGACCACTTCTATTGTTCTTTTTGTAGTTTAACTATCATAAAACCCTTTAAATTACACACTGCAAACACATATAATATGTCCTGGGATCCATACATTACAACTGATCTGGCAAGTTCTGGCAATCCAGTACCAACTTTGTTTGAATTGATCTAGATGCACGATTAGACAGATTCTGTTTTCATGTGACTCAGCACCTCTGCTGTTTGTTACTTTAAGTATAAACAAAGCTTCAGGCTGCCGCATTCAAAAAACACATCTTTTTCATTTGAATGAAGCCACTGCTTTTCAGGATGGGCGATACCACAAAATTTGGTTCTGCTCCTATGCCAAGTTAGCCTGGATACCAGCCGAACTTAGCCCCGCCCACAACATTCGAGGTCGGGAAGTTCTGACTAGAATCTGAGTATGACCATGTCAGGCTAATGCCACGTAATACCAGGAGCAGAATTACAGACATTAATAAAGATTCCATGATGTCGTGATTTTAGAAGTGCAGCTTCTGAATGCATTTTCATTACAATTTTGGGATTTGCAAAACATTTTTTATTTTTTACTATTCTGTGTAAATTACTACAATCACATGCATCTTAAGACACAAGATATCTTTTTTTTTAATGATTTATATCAAATACATCTATTGTGTGAGCTCTGTAAACTAACAAGTAACAATCGCAGAGGGCTACGGCAGAACATCGCACTGTCGTCGGGCAAAAACTTTTGCCGGAATGCAATGTGATGTCATCTGGCTGCATTGGCCAATCCAATATGTGCAGGCACACATTCGTGGTAGATTACTTTTGAAATGAATGCTGTTATTTATACTCTCTACCTTGTGATTGTCCTGAAAAAGATCAAATAATTGCCACCATGATAACTTTCCAGAACAGTTCAATCGTTGTGCATCTGATGAGTCTTTAGACTCGTGGCTCTATTACTCCAACTGAAACTCAACTCCTGGATCCGATTTTTATTGTCCCCTCGCATTTTTTTAAAGCAGAGCTGCTTTTGATCTGAACGGCCACTTAGTTTGACAAAAATAACAATTACTTGAACAAAACAACACAAAAAGGATGACACAGTTCTCAACAACGGTTGTGTTTGTTTGGGCAAATTTTATAGCGTCATAGTGTTTCGTACTATATTGTGAGGATAGCAGGTTGTTGTAAAGATATAAATCTGATATGCAATGATAACCTCCCTACTTGTAATCATCTGATAAATACGCGGCAATACATTCCCTAATTACTTCCTATGTTGATAAGATTCAACACTTTAGCTTCCTGTGCACGGCTAATCTTATCCAAGTCGCACATAATTGACACTACTGTATGTTTTCAGAAGGTAAGGTAGCTGGGTGCAGGACTGTCTCAGATTGACTGCGTAATGATGAGTCTGGATTCTGGCTGCTGACAGTCAGACAGAGAGAAAGGAGTGACATTTGTCAAACTGTAGTTGAACATGGAGTTGTTTCTCTATTATTTATGCTCTGCAATCTTTTCAGTGTTACTCTCAAATCTGATAGCGGGAACAGAGTGATGTCTTGGTGTAGCATTTTTTCAACGGGACTGAGAAATAATATTCATTTTTAACAAGCTGTTTGGTTGAACTGAGCTTTAGTGTTTGTTTCAACATGAATTTCTTCCTCGTGTTTGAGTTGCTCTCATATTCATCATTACATTACATGTCATTTAGCTGACGCTTTTATCCAAAGCGGCTTACAATTGCTATATATTTCAGAGGCCACACGCCTCTGGAGCAACTATGGGTTAACTGTCTTGCTCAGGTACACATTGGTTGATGGATTGCAGTGGGAATTAAACCCAGATCTCCCACACCAAAGGCATGTGTCATATCCACTGCGTTCCTCACCACCCATGGATCTCATCATGGATTTCACTTTAAGTTAAATAATTTGGGATTGTCACTACATCGTGGTCTGTGTGTGCTGTCAATCAAATAATCAATTGGAATATATTACTATTGATACTTTTTTGTTCTTGCTCTGTTTTTCTCACTTCTCTCTGTAGTCATGACTTTATCGGAGAATTCAGCACCAGCTACAGAGAACTATCCAGAGGGCAGAGCCAGTTCAATGTCTATGAGGTGAATTTGTGTGTGTATTTGTGTGTGAGCTTGCATGTATTCTCCTCTCCAGACCAGTGTACAGGTCAGCCTCCACCCACACACACACACACACACACAGTCCACAGTAATTGGACTACTAATACCATTGGGTTTCCATCTGGAACTTTTTCTACTAAAGTTGAATTGTAGTAAAACTCAACTGCCATTTCACTTTTGCTCTACTCAACAGTTTATTTTTATGTGAGGGGGGAAAAAAAAATCAAAAAAAAAACCAAAATTTCTTTTCTGCCAAAGACAGTTTTAGAGGATGTGAAACCAAAAAAAAAAATTTTTAATATTAAATAAAATTACAATAAAGTTTTAATTTTTTATCTAAAGATAGTTTTAAGGATGTTAACTGAACAAAAAAACTTATGCTTTCTAATAGTAGAAATATACTGCTTTAGTTTAAGGCAGTAGGAGTTAAAGCAGATCAAACATTATGGATCATGTCCACGTTTCTTTGACAATGTCACATTCCATAGAAATGGACACAAACCAGGTGCTTGAACATGAGACTTCAGAGCAGCAGATGTAATGTTGATGTTCACAGATCAGGATGTATTAGGGATGAACATGTTGTTAGGTCACTGACATTGATAAAATGTATGTAGCCAACTACATGACCATTACAAAATCTGCATGTAAAAGAGCCGGAGAGAGCAAATGCAAAGAGAAACTTAAAGGGATTATACCGGTGGCTGCGGGAGATTTAATGCAACAT
The DNA here is from genome assembly GCF_010015445.1 of Perca fluviatilis. Taxonomy (NCBI): domain Eukaryota; kingdom Metazoa; phylum Chordata; class Actinopteri; order Perciformes; family Percidae; genus Perca; species Perca fluviatilis. The sequence continues at coordinate 18,587,858 of NC_053134.1, read as the reverse complement.
TACAAAGAATGAAACACTTTTACATTTTGAAAAAAAAAAAAAAAAAAAAAAAAAAAAAAAAAAAAAAAAAAAAAAAAAAAAAAAAAAAAAAAAAAAAAAAAAAAAAAAAAAAAAAAAAAAAAAAAAAAAAAAAAAAAAAAAAAAAAAAAAAAAAAAAAAAGAAAAAAAAAAAAATTAAAAAAAAAAAATAAAAAAAAAAAAAAAAAAAAAACAAAAAAAAAAAAAAAAAAAAAAAAAAAAAAAAAAAAAAAAAAAAAAAAAAAAAAAAAAAAAAAAAAAAAAAAAAAAAAAAAAACTCAACTTGGCAATTTATTTGGAAACTTTTTTTTTTTTTTTTTTTTTTTTTTTTTTTTTTTTTTTTTTTTTTTTTTAAAATTATCACATTTTGGCAACATTATTACATTTTGGAAACAAAATTTACATTTTTGGAAAAAAAAAAAAAAAACATTTTTTTTTTTTTTTTTTTTTTTTTTTTTTTTTTTTTTTTTATTTTTAAACAAATAACTTTTAAAACAAATTTTATTTACTAGAAAACAAAAATAACATAAGATGCCAAACGTTCTTTACCAGTCCCGAAACAAATTTACAAATGACAGATTCTTTGAACGGAAGGAATGTACCACATACCGGAGTGATGAGGTTTTGTATACATGTCGCCTTGACTACGGCAGTTATGGATCGAATCGTCAATAGAGCGGCCATCTTGGAACAGGGAGGCACTGCCCTATATACGTCTATGGGGCCGTCTTTAATGCATCAGACGTCAATGTAGGCAAAGGTCTAACGGAAATAAAATCACTATAAATCGTCAAATTATCTCCGCGATGTTCTAGTTTTTAAACCAAAAAGACAAAGAGACTAATTAATGTGTTAATACAAAGATATTTATTATAATCAGTTCACAGATATGAGTACAACGAAACGACTTCACCCCTTCTGAACTAAGAGGTTCTGCTTCAAAGTGAAGTTTAAACAGACTGAAATGTCCAGGCTCCCTCCCCACTAATGATTCATTTATTTCTGCATGTTTATTTATTTAACGGAACTTTTAAAACGTCTGCTGAATTCGACAATTCGCTCCCGTATCCTGATCGGTTTCTCTTCGGGCTTCCCTTCCCTCCAGCGGGCCCAGCAATACGGCCTGGGTCTCCAGCTGCGTGGTGTCGGTTTTGGCTCCCAGGAATGGGCAGTGAGCTCCAGGTCCTGCAGCTGCAGACGGACTCAGCTGCCCCCCGCTGTAGCAGCCGATCCGGCGCGGCTGTCGATACGTTCCCTGTGTTTCCGTCAGGTCCGCGTCATATAAAAACTCCAAACACCGACCACACGTAAAGTCACCATAAACTTCATTCACGCCATACACTCACTCAACAACAACACAAATTGACTGCGGCTCACCAACAACACCTCATCACTTCCGGTATGTGGTACATTCCCTTTCCGTGGAAGAATCTGTCATTTTGTAAATTTGTTTCGGGACTGGTAAAAGTGTTTTGCATCTTGTTAATTTGTTTTCTAAAATGTAAATTTGTTTTCGAAAATGTAAATTTGTTTTCTAAAATGTTATTTTGTTTTCCAAAATGTAAATTTGTTTTTCTAAAATGTAAATTTGTTTTCAAAAATGTTATTTTGTTTTCCAAAATGTAAATTTTTTTTCTAAAATGTTATTTTGTTTTCCCAAAATGTAAATTTGTTTTCAAAAATGTTATTTTGTTTTCCAAAATGTAAATTTGTTTTCCAAAATGTTAATTTGTTTTCAAAATGTAAATTTGTTTTCCTAAAATGTTATTTTTGTTTTCCAAAATATTAAAATTTGTTTTCTAAAAATAAAATGTTATTTTGTTTTCCAAAATGTAAATTTGTTTTCTAAAATGTTATTTTGTTTTCCAAAATGTAAATTTGTTTTCCAAAATGTTATTTTGTTTTCCAAAATGTTATTTTGTTTTCCAAAATGTTATTTTGTTTTCCAAAATGTAAATTTGTTTTCCAAAATGTAAATTTGTTTTCCAAAATGTAAAAGTGTTTCATTCTTTGTAATGTTGCATTGCACTTCCCGGCCACCGTAGAGTACTCCATCGATGTAGCGTTGCAAACCTATAACAGTTTGATGCTCAATGGACAGGTAATTCCACACATTCTTCTTCTTTGTCAAAACCCTCTGCCTACATTACCCACAATGCAATTTGACCACAGAAAGTTCGGTCGTAGATTTGAGTGTGTTATGCTAGTAGCGGCTAATGTAGCCTAGAGCTGCTAGCGTCAGGAGCTGATTTTTTTTGTTGTTCCAACCGGATCTGACTCAAGTGACATCCCTTGATGCAAATCATCCGATTTCAACAAAAGGTTTTATGCAACTTGTTTGCAGCAGTACTCCCCAAGGCCTGTAAACAGACTTTAATGTGTAAAATGAGTGGAGTTCTCCTTTTAAATTTGACTGTATTTCAAGGCAACAGTTTACTAGAAGGAATACATTTACTTGCATGCTTGGCCCACTATTTCCAGCCTCTCATATTTTCATATCTAAAGTTTCATCATGGGATGATGATGCTGATTGCCTGCTCATTGCCTACGATAGAGTCGATATATCCCGTACATGCAACATTTGTGTTAGGCCTACCAGGCCCAAAGAATCCCAATCCCATTGCTGCCCTTATTTTTAGTATCGGTAAGTTGCTATTGAGTGTTAAAAATGCTTTCCACAAACAAAGTTCCATTCACCTCCGTTGTACGGATGTAAAAAAAAAAAGTGAGGTAAAATGAAAAAATATTTGCAATATATAGTATGATTTAAATATGCCACCCATATAATCTGACATAATTTATACTGTATTTCTTTGTGTGGAGAATAATTAATGATTAAGGATGATGAGCTCTCATAAGACTTTAACATTTTTATCCTTACTTTCTCTCATGCACACACACACACACACACACACACACACACACACACACACACACACACGCACACACTGACAGACAGTTATGATTGATCACTGGCTTATCTTCTCCCAGGAAGAGTCAACACTTCTTGATTAACAGAGTACCACACAGAGAGGAGAGCGCACAGGGGACTGTCATTTTAGACAGCTGCTGTTTGCCTAATATCGCTCAGATGTGCACATGCACAAAGGTGCACACAGAGGCCCATTGATAAGTATGTGGGGAACAGTAAACGGATAGAAACACCGACATACAAACACCCAAAGTAATTTTGTGTTTTCTGGCCTGTGTCGTGACCCTGGCTTCCAACTTAAAGCTGGCAGTTAGAGAGAAGATGGTTTTCTATTGCAAGAGACCGTGTGTGTCTGTGTGTCTGTGTGTCTGTGTGTGTGTGTGTGTGTGTGTGTGTCTGTGTTACAACTGCGTTTCAATCATTGCACCTTTCCTCCAGAGGCAAACGTGTCCTTGTGTGTACCTATTGCAATGTGAACCAAGGGGAAATGCATAAATACACACATTTGTATGTTATTTCCCTGAGGTCCTCTTGTTCTGTTTAACCTTGGCACAGTATAATTAGACCATACAGCTCTGATTCAACAGCTCTGATGCACTGAGTTTGGGATTCAAAGGGAGTTTCAGGATTGTCTATGGCTGTTCCTACATCACAGGAGCAATTGCATGTTTTAATGAGCTTGGGTTGCATCATAAGAGACAAGATTAATTGAGGTCCACGGCCAAAAAAGTCTCTTTTCTAATCAGTACACAAAAACAACAGGTACATAGTCACAACAATCATAATGTAAAGCTTGTCCTGTTACATATTCATCAAGTCCCACCAGTCGCAGAGCCATAGTCCCTCTCTGGATTTAGCTACTCCTCTGAATATGTTGGGCTGTGTGCATTGCTCAAACGCATATTCATGGTGGTTGCTGGCTTAGGGAGAGGAATATTTGAGAATGGAGAGTGAGAGGGAGCTGTACTAACTATGCTGTATATGACTTCACACAGACAGACAGACAGACAGACAGACTCTGCCTTTAAATGAGCCGTCGGGACTTCTGTACGGACTAATATATGATTTAAGGGATGCTAACTTTCAGATCCATAAGCTGTTCTCAGCACACATCACTGGTCGTCTGTGTGACATCATCACTCTCTCTCTCTCTACTTTATTCCCTGTCTGTCAGCTGCTCACATTGATTGCCTTCTTCTAAAATATTAGAAACACTAAAGCAGAGCCAGAAAACCCAAGACATAATAAATTTGGTGTTGCTCCATTATTTCGGAGTGTCGGCAAGTTTGGGATATTCTGTCCAATAAACAGGCGACCGTCTCGACCATGTGACGTATGTTTACAGTGTTTTGTGAGTTTGACAAAGTACAGTATGAAAGCAAACCGAACCAAATGAAAAATGCAACAGTGTTGCAACTTCACCCCTGAATCGCACAGAGTCCACCGAACTATAGGTGTGAAAGCAGACAGTGTGAGGAAAAAATTTTTTTTTGTTTGTTTTTTTTAAACATTAAAGCATGGAAACATGTTCTAGTAGAAACCCAAAATACAAGTATGAACTCTGCAGTTCCTCTCAGCTCTATGAAGCTTTTTAGCATCTTTCAGCTCATATTTTCTGGTTTCCGGCCCACAGCTTTCAGGTTTTATGTCTCTGTGTTCTCATCAGGGGCGTTTTGAAAAGTGCAGGTGGCAGCTGTTTTCAGTGAAAAAGTGCTAAAACCCACTCCACACTGCCTGCCAAGCATCAAAACGTCATACAAAGTTAGCAGCTAGCTAGTTAACATAGTGGAGCATGTTGCAGCTAAAGAGCCAGATATTTCCACCAGGAGGTTCCAATTCTGAACCGGTCCTTAAAAAAGCCAGCCTTATATCACACAAATGAAAGACTGAATTGAAGAATGAACGAATGAATGAATAAATAAATGTTTAAATCACAACAGAGAACCTTGTCCTTTTTTTCAGGTGATAAATCCAAAGAAGAAAGGGAGGAAGAAAAAATACCTCAACTCTGGAACGGTGAGGAAATATCCATCAATAACAAATTATTCTTTTCCTTTGATACATTGAGTTGCATGGGCTACATTTAAAGTGCAAAACCATACTACAGTAGATCCAGATGGGTACCTCTTTTATACTGCTGAGTGTTTCATTTTGTAATTGAACCAGCCAGAAAGAACAAACTGGATTTTTCCCATCAGAGGCAACACCTGAAAGTGATTTTCATTGACACAAAGCTGATTGTGGTCCTGTCGCTCACAGGTAACGCTGCTGTCATTCCTGGTGGACATCGACGTCACCTTCCTGGACTACATCAAAGGAGGGTAGGTCAATGACCATGCATTCATTGAGCGCACACTGAGAGATGGGGGTTGTAGTCGGTTTTAATGAGAAGTGACACGCTGTCTCGATTGCCCCATCATGACTCCGTGTCTGCAATATGCCAAAGATAATGATCCCTCAGTGTGAATGAATCAGATGGAAAAGTGGACATTTGCATGTGAGAGGACAGCGAAAGGTGGAGAGAGGGTCGACCTGAAGTCAAGCACACAGGGCTCCGACTCTGAATTGATCGTGTCTGTGCGCTTGTGTGTAATATTTGATTGTGTTTCAGCACCCGCCCATGCCCTGTGCCATCACGTGTGTGCTCGTATGTGTGTCTTTTTACATGTGCTTGTGTACGTATATTGCTCAGGAGGGTTGACCGTGTGCAACCAGGCGTGGCGTGAATGCTCGCCTACACACTCTGCCTTCATTAGACTCACAGAGGGCGGGGGCTGTCAAAGGAGAGAAAGAAATGGAGGGTGTGTGTGTGTATCTCCGTTCCTTCTGCCCTTGTAGCTTGTTTTTTTTTAGCTGTTACGGAAAGTCAGCTGGCATTTCAAGGAATTTTTCAAAATAAAGTTTTAGCCTGGTTTTGCGAGAAGCAGGTATAAGCTTGTTCCCTCGGTGACAAAACCATAAGAAAACAACACAATCGATGTCCCAACCAGCTGCTTCATGCAGGAGGATTTAAACAGACAGCTCAGAGCAGAAGTGCAAAAAGCCGGCCAAAAATTGCTTGAGCCAGTTAGAGGATTATCCAAGAAGAACACTTGCTACCCTAGACTATCTTCTCTTTGCACCACAAATGATTTAGAGGACTGTAAAAGCCTGCCTTAAACTGTCATACATAAATTAGGTGGATGACGATGTTGTTGTCATTGTCCATTCACACTTGCCTTTAAACAAAACGTTTGCATTAAAATTTGAAAGACTTTTTCTCTTGATTTATGTTCTGACCATCAGGTTCACAAAAACAAACACTGCTACAACTAAATAAGGCCCCTATCCAACAAGACATTCTATTTGACTGCTGAACTCTAATGCTGCTTGACCTCAACCTCTACCTGTTACCTAACCCCTAATTTCCACCAGGCGCGTCTGCGCTGAAGCTTAGATCGGGCCCAAAAAAATCAAGCCCGACCCTACCCGAGCCTGTGCACTGTGTCCGAGCCCGGCCCAGCCCGACACATCAACTGTAATTATAAGCCCGAGCCCGATTTAAACCCGAAATTTTTTAATATGGGGGCCGTTATAACTGACGTTCTCAACTACAATTCTGAGTTGTTTGAACTACAGAAATCTGTTTAGAATTATCTTAAGGAATAATGCCACAAGGACGAAGCATGTAAACTGCGCTGTTTGTTTATTCAGAATGGAATGGATCTGAATGAAGAAACATAAAAAAACCAACTCAACGCATTTCTCTGTGAGGGCTTGCCTCGCCCTCAGGGGTATGCTTGGAGAAGTAACAAAAGAGGACATTGAGGAGTGACTATCATCTTTTCTGCCATGGCAAGCCTGCTTCATGTGTCTGTTCATTGTCCCCGTTTTTTTGCTGTCATAGGTGAGCAGCGTGCCGCACTTAATGCACTCGACAAGGCCAACACATGTGTTTTCACTGCCCACAACTTGTTTAAAATGGTTCCATACCTCCGACTTTCCTCCAAACTTGATCAAAGTTAATTTTCTTTACATCTTCAAGCTCCATGTTGCACTTAAGCTACACAATACAGCACAGCATGCCCGGTGTGATGCGTGCGAGTGGAGGAGACGCTGCGCATGACACATGTTGCATTTTGTAACTTTGTAGCCTAACTTGTGCAACTTTGTACACATTTGTTACTTAGGCCTAAAAACATAGGCTATATAATATTTCTGATTATGGCATAGCTTTCTCCCCACCCAATTAGGCTAATAGAGTAATGATTAAAAAAACACAAATGCTTGATCAAGAGCCCGGCCCAAGGATAGTGTCGGGAAATATCGGCCCGACCGGCCCGTGGCGTACCCAGCGAGCAATCACGCCCATTCAAATCAATGTTTGATATTCCACCAGCGCCACAGCTCTTCCCAGAAGCGTGCGTGAAGCCGCTCGCCGCTCCTCTAAATATAGGCGCCAGGTCTATTTTCATGCGAGCCGAGACGCGGCAAAGCCAGAACGCAGCACAGACGTGCCCAGTGTAGAATCGGAGTAACCCGTGCACAGGAAGATGATTTATATATTTTTCTACGGAGTGCAGTTGCAAAGTATGACAGTATAATGTATAAGGTATATGAGTCGATGACATATGTTTCCAACCTGGCAAACTTAAGTCACAAAACTACGTCCTGACTGACTGCAAACATTAAAAACCGTCAGTAGAAAGAGCAGTTATAAGACTGGATGGACAGTAACCTGAACATGCAGAGAAACAAGAAGGTAATATACAGTAAATGTGCACATAGTGTGAACCCTCACCAAAGCCTTGTGAAGCCAGTGAAAAGATCACTTTATGACTAAGAACACAGATCAATATATTATTGATTCACAGGACAGTAGGAATTCACTTTGTTTGTGCCGGATTAAGATATTAGATGGAGCTACTGTATAAGTTTCAGGAAACGGAAATGAAGCGTATTAATCGACAGCATGACAGGAAGGCTTCTATCTTTGTATGCTGATGCATGTTATGGCCATGTGCTAAGTGGGATCACTTTGCATGACGGCCAAGCTCGTCAGAATAACTGCATGTGCGAGAGCTGGCTTTGAAATGCATGTGTGAACTAACACCACGTGTCCCGGCATATGTTTACTCGCTCTGCTGCTCGCTGCTAATGGAGAATTCCCGTCTCCGAGCCTCCTTACACACACGCACACCACGTTCCCAGCAGCACCGTCAGTCAGAGAGCACTTTGAAACTCTCAGGAAGAGGGTGTTTTTCTTTCTTTTTTCGGCGGTGCTTTGGGAGTGTGAGCTCGGTACTGGTACACGCTTGTGTGGCTAAATTAAGTGCCAAGTGCTGTCTCACTGTTTGAAACCTAAATGGACTGTAATGGTCCAGTTGCACTTACTCCAACTGCATAATGGGCAGACTGTGTATTTGTCCTGTGCGCAGACACTTGCACTCTCACACACAAATAGGTAAGCACACCCACGCGTCTAGGTACTTTCTCACTTGTGCAGTTCCCCGAAATCCCTTGTGTGTCTCAATCTGTCCATACAGGTATGTTGTCTCTTTGCCATTCATCTCGATCCATTTCCTTGTGTCTCTTCTCAGCTCTCCTCCCCCCTTCTCTCCTCTTATCTTCTGATTGACAGCTCTTTTTGCAGCGTCAACCCAATCAGCTAATTGTTCATTTGGACCTAATTAGGAACATGATCTGCTGGCAGCATTAGCATAAATGACGGATTTGAGAAGGCTCCTTCTCAATCCGGAGAGCATCGCTGCTCTTATTCTTTTCACCCCCTTTGATAAAGCATTAATACCGCCCATGGATTTCAACAAAGAGGCCTCTATTCATGAGCACAAGGATAGAAATGAAGAATTGTTGGCTATATCTTTCATTTTGAGTTGTGCCTAAGGCAGCGCTGTCACTCACAGTGACAGATATTGTTTCCTCGTGTTTTGGTTTGTGAATTGAGTATTGAAACCAGAATAGAAGCAGGAGGGAACTCGGCTTGTATTGAAGTCATTCTGAGAGGTTATCATTAGATAGAGGAGTCAGACTCAAGACAAAGATTTGGAAGTAAAAGAAAAATGAAATCTTTAAAAGGAACCCAGGCGTTTTACTTTGCGAATTACACTTAGCAAATTAACAAGCACTGCCAATATCGACATTTAGGCAAATCTGACTTAATGCAGGTATGAGCTGTTTATCGCTCTCCTTTCCACTTCTTTCCTCTCCTTTCCTCTCCTGCCAGATGGACACTGTCCAACCAGCAACATCTGTTTGCATATTATCAGGAGAGGTCACATCACACAACCCCTGATGCCGTTTTTAGGCCACTCAGTGCACTCAAGCATACGTTTCCCTCTGGCACTTCTATATAAGAGGAAAGGAGACTTCTTGTGAACATGTTCAAACACTTTTTTATTTAATTTTTTTTTAAACAGAACATTTTCACTGTGAAGATGAACACTTCCCATGTGGGGTACACAGCCTGTTGACACAATAATGTAGATTTTCAGTATATTCCTTAAATAGTGATATCAGTCATTTAAAAAATGGAAAATGATTTGACAACTGGGCCAACTTTGCTTTAATTAAAAGTGGGATTTCCCTTGGCCTTTTAAGTTTGGTTTTCATACTTAAAGTTGATGAGTATTGGTGACTACTGGCCCCATAGCTGCCAGAATGTATAGCTTACTGCTTGGCGCTCACAAACTCCTAAGAAAGTATGTGCGTTAAAAAGGAACTATTTTACTAGATGTGGCTTTTAAAGTTGCCAAAATACTTTGGCTTTTAACTGATCAGTTATAGACTGTTTCTGTTAAAGCCCCTATGTGAAAAGAATCCGACTTTGGCGACTCTGTATAAATACATATTTGGTGTCACTTTTTTGTTTTAGTTTTTTTGTTAGAATAGAGCTAAATATTCATCATCTTTGCCAATGTTCTCTTACTCATGTAGTGAAGGTTGTCTTGCTGCAGGAGCATGTCACTTTAGAGATATGGAAATTATCATCTTTTTACAGTCTGGAAAGGAGATGCTTTGAAGATTTAGGAGAGACATTAGCATCCAGCCTGTTCAGTCTGCAGGAAAGCTCATTTGAATGTAGTGCGCAACCTCCTCATCAGTCTGCCCCCTGCTGCGCGGTATTTTGTCATATTGGTTCCTAGCTGAGTCACTGCAGGCTTTAACAGCGGGGGAAGATCAGTGACTGACAGTAAAAAAACAGCTGGTAAAGTGGCATCCCCCCTCCACCCCAAACACACTATTAAATACTGTACACACTACACACAGAGGCTTACGCACACTATTCAAAATGGGCAGCCATGTTTTTTAACACTGTCTATTGTACTGTTTTGTATCCAAGACTCAGAGACTCTGCAGATAAAAGTACAGTACATACTGTATATACCGTAAATGCACTCCGATGGACACTCACACAGAAATGTGTGTGTGTGTGTACTATATAAGACACAGAGAGGTAAATACCAGGAAGTAGACTGTGTAGTGAAGGTAAAAGTGAACATCTCTAGTGTGCAATTAAAGCAAGGCACTTAAGCACCCAAGGGTGTGCCTCGTCACTAGCAACCTGTACTGTCCCAATAGAGGTTGGGAGAACACATTTATTTCCTTAATTCACCAGTGAAGATAAACAGGTGAAACTTGCTTTTGATTTTGCATGAAATATTTCTACTGGAGCCAAACGTTGAGGTAAGCTTGCCAAGAGGCGGATTGCAGCCTGACTGGCAAATAATAATAAAAAAATAAAACCTATCATAACACAATAAAGGTGGCCTTTAAAGGGTTGGAGAAGTTTCCCTGTACCTTCAGGACACAGAATGATAAGTTTTGGTTTATAAGGCACGCTAAGCTCACAGCTCACCTCCGTCTCTGCTGAAGCCCGACGATGTGTTTGCCTCTGAAAATTCCTTATCATACCTGCCAGAAGATTTGGCTGCCTTTCTGGTTTGCTACTCTGCGGCTATGCTTTATGCTTTTGATGCTCAGGTGAATGTGTGTCTGTTTGTGTATGTTCAGTACAGGAATGTACTTTACTTGGGTTAAAAAAAAAAAAAACTGTATTTATTTACAGTTAGTATTTATTTATTTATTTAGTCAGTGCTAGTAGACTAAGTTTCCCCTTCCAGTGTTATCTGCAGTGTAGATAAAGATAGTCTTTGCCATGGAAACAAACCTGGTTAACACAAACTTTATATACAAAGTTATATAAATCACAAGAAAATTATGTAATATTGCGGCAAATAAAAAAAATAAAAAAAAAAACTATTGAAAAGACAACATGTCCAGTAGAATGACATCCAGGAACACATATCACGGGGTAAAATCCCAAGAGCCAACACACTGATGTCTCACTCACATTCTTGTGTGATTAATGCAGAGCATAGAGTTGACCTTTTGGAGAGTGTTCTGCTCTGGCTATTAATATTCTCTCCATTTGAAGTCAAAATGATGGTGTCAAACATTAGGGGTGATATTCACTTTGTAAAGCATGGACCTCACACACTGACCTTCAAGCTAATGACTGTGAATTTTACAGTCTCACAGCACAAAGTGATCACAGTCAAACTGCAGAGGTTTGAGGATGCTGATCGATACCAGTGACTCAACAATTGCAACTCTCTTTGCAAAAGAATTCAGCCAATATCCTTTGATTTGAAACTCCTCATGTTGTTGTCAATTCCTGCTATTTTCTTTTTTTAAATTGAACATAATGTTTGTGACTCATATTGCTGATGTTGAAATTGTTGTTTTCTTGTGCTGACGTTGCAGAGAGACGTGTTCTAACAAAGCATTTTTTTCAGGCACCCCTGCAAAACATTTTGTCACTTTTTTATTGTTCGTCCCGAAACCTACCTTGTTCCTCCGGCTCTCCCTTTCACACTCACAATTGGAGTTCCTCTCTCAAACTTTGTGTGTGTGTGTGTGTGTGTGTGTGTGTGTGTGTGTGTGTGTGTGTGTGTGTGTGTGTGTGTGTGTGTGTGTGTGTGTGTGTGTGTGGATGCGTTCGCGTGACATGGAGAGATTGGATGGGAGAGAAAGAGGACATGCATAATTTAGGCTGCTAGGCTGAAGCTTGTGCTAACGTGCAGAACTGGACCAGAATTCACTCAGACCTCCTCTCTCTGCTCCCTTGTCCTTGCAGCTGCCCTGTGCAGCTTACGTAATGGAATTGTCTGGATGCTTTCATTTTGTTAAGGAAATAAATCACATGATTACGAAGTGTGCATTCCAGCTTTAAAACATGTCACTGTTAAGGGTTGTGAGTATTACACTGGATGATGAGGAGTGGGACAGAATCTGTAGGAATATTAAAACTAAGTTCAAGCGATGTGAGGGTGCGCCTCATTCAGTTCAACTTTTTTTTTTTTTTTTTTTTTGAATTTGGAAAAAAAAAAAAAAAAAAAAAAAAAAAAAAAAAAAAAAAAAGACGCGTCCTTTTTTTTTTTTTTTTCTTGTGTTAAGGTGGGAGGTTGCGGGATATAAAAAATAAAATCGTGTGGGGGGGGGGGGGGGGGGCTCCCCCCATTTTTTTTTTTTTTTTTTTGTGGGGGTTGTTAAAAGAAAAAAAAAAAAAAAAAAAAAAAAAAAAAAATTTTTTTTTTTAAAAGAAGGGGGGGGGGGGGTGGGGGGTTTAAAAAAAAAAAAAAAAAAGTTTCCCCAAATTAATTTCCCCACAAAAAAAAAGGGGGAATACCTGAACTTTCTGGAGGGCTCCTAAGAAGCTTTGTTCTGGGGAGAGACTAGGCCTGTCTCAATTATTGCATAATTGTCTTACTGTCAATTATTTTACATAATCGCGGTTTCTTTGTTTAACCGCAATTAAATGCTAACATTAGCTCATAGACATATATACTGTCTATAGGTTGGAGAGTTTTATTCACGAATAGAGGTGCCATGTAGTGCTAAAGATGTGAGAAATATGACCGTTATTAACTAATAAAGACAAAGTATTTTTTGTGAAAAGGTATATGTCACCAGAGACAGACTGATACACCTGATTGAGCTCAAATATATCCGTACATCAACAGCATCTTATTGACTTACAGTTTATGCATGTAGGTAATACTTTTCCCAAAAAGGACAAATGTGAGTGAATCTCTTGTCTTTCATTTTTCAAGCCGCAACTAATATCTGTATGCTAACCTGAGATGGCAGCTCCACGCCCCAGGCCTTCTGCGTTTCCTTGGGTTTTGAAAACCCCAAACATGTGGACACAGTGCCTGCACCTAACAAGGCCTGCTGAGGTGACAGAGATGATGAGCTACTGGCTGTTTGACACTGTCTGAATACAGGACATGTGTTGATAGGGAGGCTTTTTGAGTCTGTTTGTGTATGTGGTAGCGGATAAAGAATGGTGTGAAAAGCTGTGACAGACCGACAGAGCGCTTAACCACATCCTGTTCCTGCAGGTTAACAAGTTAGGAAATGTTTTGATGGTGAGAGATGCATCACTACCTCATGCTGGGTGCTGTACTGTGTGTTGTTTGTCTCTGCTTTGTTTCTTCTCGCTTCTGATTAAGCTTCTTCTTCATCACATCGATCTCATTTTGTCTGTTTCTCCTCCCAGAAAGTTTGTGTGAAGCAGAGCACAAGCCAAAATGTATTCATATCATAAAAATGTGGAATATGTAAAGACACAAAATATATTTTTTAATCTGATATCCACATTCTTTTGAATAGTGACCTCTTTTTTCAGTTTGTTCCACTGAAATATCTCAATAACTATTGCATGGATTGCAATGAAATTCCGTACACACATTCATAACCTTCTCAGGATGAATTCTAATAGATTTGGTGATCCCTGACTTTTCATCTAGTAGGCCATGAATATCAGGTCAAAAATGTTATTTGTCCAATACTTCATGACCAAACACCTGCAGAAACATTCCCATCAGTCTCAACTGTACTTTGTGTTTAGTGCCATTTAGCAAACATTAGCATTCTAACATGCTTAACTAACATGGTGACAGTGGTAAACTTCATGTTTGTTAAAAATCAGCAAATTGGTTAATTGTCATTGTGAGTATGTTAGCATGCTGCTGTTAGTATTTAGCTCAAAACACTGCTGTGCCTAGGTACAGCCTCACATAGCCGCTAGCATGACTGTAGACTTCTTGTTTGCCTATTCATTTAAGTCTTGTGATAATTGCTGTTTACTGTTATGTAAATCTGGGTTAGTCAAAATGAAATTGTCCATTGGTCTCTGCAGTCTAATTTCGCATTAGTAACATTTCCTCCTTGTAAAAGGGCTGCGGTCACAGCTTAATGGAGTTGAATTCTGGGAACAAAGTCAGGGTGGCAGATGCTGTAGCCGTGTTCTCCATTTAAAAACAACAACCTTCCTCTGAGCGATTCCATGCTCGCATGTTTGGTGTGAAGCCCGGTAACTCCCTGTCTACTCATTACTGTCACAGCTAAAGGGCAGGAGGGTCTCTGTTTGCACTCCCAAACATTGATCATTTTAATCTTATTAGGTCCGCAGTTCATTTCTTTCTTTCTGATTTGTTTTTTGTTTGGATCACAACAAGTGTGTGTGTGTGTGTGTGTGTGTGTGTGAGAGAGAGAGAGAGAGAGAGAGAGAGAAACAGAGAGAAACAAAGGGGGAAAATGACTCTTGATTAATGAATCATCTCTGCTTTTGTCTTCTCAGGACCCAGATTAACTTCACCGTGGCCATTGATTTCACAGCTTCCAATGGTGAGCCTCCCATAAAAACACACACACACACACACACACACACACACACACACACACACACACACACACACACACACACACACACACACACACACACACGCACACACACACGCACACACTAAGAGTTCCCACATCCACATAAAGACACACAAAGTGCTCTGAGAGCATTCATTTCAAATATATGCAGATGGAGAATCAAGTGTTTCCTAATAGCCCTCTCCATCACACCTGGCGGCTAAGCTGAGTGCAGTAACATGCTCTGATGGCTATGATTAACAACTGTGTTATCCATCTAGCCTTGAGCTCGGTCCTAGCAGCACAGGCGGCAACAATAGATGTTTGAGCCTGAGGTGTACTTGATCTGTCTGGCTCTCACTAAAATCTCAATTTAGAATGGTGAATGGTGGAGCGAGTCAAAAACAGATTCATATTCATTTTACATTAACGTAATTGGCAGCCAATTTAGTTCCATCAGTGATGTAATGCATGGTGTTGTTGTCATACCAGAACAGAACCCCAAGAGAACTATTTGTTGGTTGTTTGTTGGAATCACTGGCTGCTATATTGAGTCACTGAACAACAAGTATTGGAAAAACATTATTTAGAAGTTCAAGTGGCTTTTCAAATAGTGATAGTGGTTCCCATTAAAGGTCCCATGGCATGAAAATTTCACTTTGAGGTTTTTTAACATTAATATGCGTTCCCCCTGCCTGCCTATGGTCCCCCAGTGGCTAGAAATGGCGATAGGTGTAAACCGAGCCCTGGGTTGATGAATGAAAGCTCAGGTGGGCCGATCTGGAATCTTGCTCCTTATGAGGTCATAAGGAGGAAGGTTACCTCCCCTTTCTCTGCTTTGCCCGCCCAGAGAATTTGGCCCACCCATGAGAGAGAGACATCATGGCTTTCAAACGAGCAAAGTGGCAATTGGTCAAAGCCACACCCCCACCCTTCACCTTGCCCCCCCTCTCTCCTGCTCAGTAGCTACAGTCACAGAAATGGCACATCCTAAGGAAAGCTCTTTGTGGGACTGGCTCTAGTGGCTGCAATACTGCAATTTCGGGAAAGAGACTTCAGATACAGTATTGGGGGACCACTAAGGTCTATTTAAAAGCATCCAAAGAGAACCATGTCATGGGACCTTTAAGCAGCATTAAGCCCACACAGCTGCAGACAATTCATGTTATTTACAACACAAATGGGTAATTAATTAATTAGTTATTTCATAACTCCATATACAGTTTCCCACATACAATCACAAGAAAAAACATTTTTTAAAACCATTTTACAATAAAGGCATTCATTTGTGTCACATTTTGATCCAAGGAGTAAAACTTACACAACAGAGAAACTTGGATGTTGCAATGTCCAAACTTTATATTTGATCCTTTCCACTGTTACCATGGACCAACCTCAGGATTCTTCATTGAAAACATTGTATTTCCTGCAGATAAAGAGATACATGTCATTGTCATTGTCTACCACAATGTACCTCTGGTGAAATAAAGGAAGAGGCAATAAAAAAGGCCGAATACTGAAATGAACACAAGTCAAAGTAGTACATTTCAAGACAGTTAGTTACTTTGGACATTTTGACACCATTGTTGTCTATCATGGTTTAACACTAAGCCGTATAAACACTTAACTTCTTTTAAATCACCACACTTTTGAGCAGAATAAACCCCCCCACCTACATTAGCTATTTTACATTATTGTACCCACTGACTCTGTGTGTGTGTTGTGTGTGTGTGTGTGTGTGTGTGTGTGTTCCCTTTTTCACAAACAGGTAACCCAGCCCAGCCCACCTCTCTCCACTACATGAGTCCCTACCAGCTGAATGCTTACGCAATGGCCCTGAAGGCAGTAGGAGAAATCATCCAGGACTATGACAGCGATAAGATGTTTCCCGCACTGGGGTTCGGAGCCAAGCTGCCACCTGACGGACGGATCTCCCACGAGTTTGCCTTGGTACGAACAAGAGGGTTCAGGGCCAGGATGGAAGGCAGGGAGCGTGTAAAACTTTGATATCTTCCCTGCATTGGGTTTTTAAACTACTTCCAATGCAACAAAAGAGGGTTTTTTTAATAAAGAAATGTTCAACAGCGGATTGTTTTCGTCGGATTATTCATTTTTATTAATATCTTTATATTGATTGTTGTCGCTATTTTCAAGGCAAAACACTGGTATATATAAAACCTCCACAAGCCTATTTGTTGCATCTGTTTCTCCTCAGTGCCTCTGAAACTAATCATGCAGGTTAATGATGGTTTCTTCTCCTCTCCTTAATGTAGAATGGAAACCCTCAGAACCCCTACTGTACAGGTATCGACGGTGTGATGGAAGCCTACTACCAGAGTCTGAAGTCGGTTCAGCTCTACGGACCCACCAACTTCTCCCCTGTCATCAACCATGTGGCCAGGTAACACACACACACACACAAACACACTAACACACACATACATGCAATTTATAGGAGTTCTTTTGTGTGCATTTTAACACATTTTTCCAACTTTCCTCATTAATCTCTACTCAAGTGAGTGGTTTCCTTTGCTTATTTTTCCACACTCTTGTCTATTGTTTTTAAATTTTCAATATACCACATACACACTGTTTTACACTTGCATAACTGCTTATATATAATGAACTTCAAATCATTTGAGTATGCGTGAAAGAACACCGGGTACATTTCACTTTGCGATAGACATTCAGCAAGTGCTCTCAGGTTTTCTTTAATAGGCTCCATGCTGCAACTGTTGCCAAGTAGCTAACAAGAGTTCGAAGGTGAGAGAAGAACTAGAGACACAAACAGAGAATAAGTGACAGCTGATGACATGTTTGTTTTTGTGTCTCTGCGTAGACGAGAACATATGCTGCAGGAAAAGCCACACGGACTTGTGATCGAGACAAAGTTGGGAAATAAAAAATACATTAAGGAACTATTCACGCAAGTGTGTAATTAAAGAGATGTACTCAAGTGAAGCCTCTCATCACGTTACTTCACATATTTAGAAGATAATTTACTGAAATCTTAATTGCGTAGTTACACATGAAGAGGCTCTCTGAAGGGAAATGGTAAAAGAAGCCGTAATACAGAGGCAGCAGTTTCCTCTTATTTAGCCTGTAATGTAACCTGAAATACCCCTTCACCCTTTTCCTGACTCATGCATTCCTTTCAGCTAACCCCGTGAATGAATGCCCCTTTTTGCTTTTGTCCATGTTTTTTTTTTTTTATGCACAAACAAATCACAAATCTTGATATTCATTCTATTGAAAGGTCCCGTATTGTGCTCATTTTCAAGTTCATACATATTTTAGGTTCCTGCTACAACATTTTTACATGCTTTGACCTAGCTGTAGCAACACTTTCTACCTATATATATAGTATAGTGGTGACATCACATCCGCACGACTACACCTCATTAACTTTTGCTACAAGATTTAACTTCAAGAATCGTCCCAGTTTGATAAATACCAGACTTATCAGCACAAATTCTACAAACTCATCCTCCTAAACCTCATTCAAAACGTTTAAAACTAGTTGCAGAGACATGTAGCATCTTTCTGCAATTGTATTCCCTTTTCGTCAACTTCAAGCCGGCTTATTGTATGTAACCAAGCACTGGCTGTTTTTTCCCCTCATCCCCCATCTGTAATCCCAGCCCCAAAATCCCACCTCCACCTGCTCTCCTCTGTTTACCCATATATTACAGTAACCCCATGTTTCTCCTCTTCCTTTACTCCCACATGCATGTAGCTTAGTAACTATTCCCTTTACTCAGTGAGACACTTAAACATCAGTTATCACAAGGAGGGGAGGGGAGACAGACATATATCTTACCTCCCTGTGCAGAAAGGTGAAGCTGAAGTGACAAAAATAATCTCAGTCTGTAAATATCAGTAACAGTCGGTTCACGACTCACACGGGAGAGAGAGGTCACGCTCATCACAGCAGAAATTGAAAGCGGTATTGAGCTGAGGATCTATAGAATTGACTTAAAGAGAGATGCACAGAGAGAAGAACTTGACAGATTAAAATCCTCCAGAGTGGGTGGTAAGTGACATTTTATCAATGAGAAAAATCATTTTCAAAGGATGTGTAATGCCTCATTTCCACTTAACTACAGTGTTTATGTGTACTCTATTTAATTTGAGAACAAGCTGAGTACTTTAATTAAAAACACACAGAATTATGCCTAATATGCTCAATTAACGAATCATCATGGTAAACAAAAGACACAAGGATGGCAGCACAGAAATAATGACAAAGATTGCTTTTCTGTGTTTTTGTGTGTAGGTATGCAGCTTCGGTGAAGGATGGCTCCCAGTACTTTGTGCTCCTCATCATCACAGATGGCGTCATCTCAGACATGGCCCAGACAAAGGAGTCTATTGTCAACGTAAGTGCATCTACTGTACCTGACCCTGCACTCTGACACCCCTTAAAACAAAAGTGAAAAGATTGCCCTCACTTCACATATTTTTAGTTGGAGAAACATCAGTTGCATGTATAAATGGCTTTAAGTAGTAATATTAAGAATAACTAGACTTGTACTTAAAGTAAACAGGTTGTTTGACGTGAGCTTGTTGGCATGCTTGGACAGGCTCAGTGCCAGCATCAGATCTCGCCTTGCATCACGAGGACTGTTGAGTCTCTGTCATTTTGCACCTCATTCACGAGCGATAAAGTGTCTCTTATCTTAAGTACTGTTCTCTCAAAACTTAAAAGGCAAACATACATTGAGTGTACTTAGTTAGTAATTTTGTAAAATATGTTATTAGTCAGGGATTGAATTTTCCCTAACTAATTAAACTTCATTCATGTAGTAGTTTTTATACTAAAAGATGCAACACAATGTTCCTTACTAAAGATAGAACATGAAAGGATAGATGCCGGGTGCCTGCTTAGCTCACCTGGTAGAGCAGGCCCATGCTGTATATAAAGGATTACTCCTCGACACAGCGGCCACGGGTTCGACTCCAACCTGAGGCCCTTTACGGCTCTCTCTCCCCTTTCAAGTCTAAGCTGTCCAAATAAAGGCATAAAATGCCCCAAAAAAAAAAGACAGATGCCAAAAGTCAGAAAATTTTAAACAAAGAAGGCAAATGAATTAAGAGCGAAACGATGGCATTAAGACAGCTGCTGATTTATTTAAAACCTCTAGTATTCTGTATGGACGGACTGTGGCTGCTTGTTTGTGTGTAGATAATTGTGACATTTTCTATATGAATTCAAAGGTATATTGTTTTTTCATTTTGTGTGAATGCTGTAAAAAGATAGCAACAAATAAATCACAAAAAAAGTGTTTCCATCAAAGTAGACATTTCACCAAAAAGAAATTTCCTCATGGAAAGCATTTGCAATAAATGCCACACTTATACAGCATGTATAGTATTTATTTATGTAGTATTTCATAATGCATAGTTGCTTAAATATAAAACCATGGAAACATGTGAGCAAATGATTAGTAACTGTCATGGTGAAAACTTGTTACATTTGGGCATAACATGTGTCTCCTAAATCCTCGTCATCATTACTTGTTTTGCTCCTGGAAGCAAAAATCTGTCTTTGAATGACAGCTGATGACAGCTGTGCCATTAGTTTCCTCATTAGGCTGCGAGGCGAATCCCTGTCAGCTTATAGATGTATTGACTATGGAATTACTACACGGAGAAAAGGCACATATTGTTGGCCGTACTAACAGATAATGTAAATCTACCAGAGACATGCAGCACAAACGTCTCAGAGTATACGTGAATACAAGGTGTCGTTCTGTTGTTTGGTATTGACACATATTTTTACTCGTCTCTGCGTATCCATCCTTCCTTGCGATGGCAACAGAAACATGACGTGACTGGGGGAGCTGTGCCGGCCTCACTTTTGACAGCATGTTATTCCCCCTCCGTCCGTCCTCTCCATCACTGTCAAGTCACAGCATGCTCCAGAAGAAAGCCAGAGCACCATGTAGAATGCAAACAAAGTGAACAGTGAACGGCAGCCGTTTTTGGGAAGGCAGTGATCCATCTCAGGCCTTTGAAGGCAGAGGAGGAGAGGAGAGGTTGAGAAGAGCGAGACGAGAAGGAGAAAATGAGGCTGAGAGAGGAGAAGGAGGTGGCAGAGATACGGGGACGGGGAGGGGGGGGGTGAAGAGCGCAAAGGGCAGTGGAGACGTGAAGAAGACCTTTACCTAGGGGAGCGTAAAAATACACGAGATGTTTTGATAAGATCATCTATTGCTCTGCTGCCTGAGGTCAACCCATTACTCAAAATATTCCATACACACACACACACACACGCGCAAACAAACAAACAAACAAACACACATACACAAACTGCTGGCCCTCTCTTTCGAATGCCTGCTCCATGACCCCTAACGCACATTACCTGCACACACACACACACACACACACACACACACACGCACACACACGTCATTTATAAGCTGTCAGCGAGTCCAGGCCGTGTTGATTCTCTCGTCTCTAATATTACCCACACAGCGCTGCAGGAGGTGCTGTAGGAAACCCACATGTTTACACATACTGTATACATGGCAAGACATGAACACAACATCATGATCTGTGAATGCTTTGGTAACCGCTGATCATGACATACAGTATCATGTATCTTTTTATCCCATTAACGACTCACATGGGCAGACAAACCCAGTTTTCACGAAAGAAGATTTTTTCCAAAAATGTTGACATGTATCAGATATTCATTGTTCCTCTCCTCTCCTGCAGGCCGCCTGTCTGCCAATGTCAATCATCATCGTGGGGGTGGGTCCCGCAGAATTTGATGGTAAGTCAACAAGAACTTGTGAGTAATATTTATATGTACCGGTAATAAATTTCTTTGTCCGCTCTGTAGAATCTGGGTTCTGGACAAACTCAGCTCTATTTATGAGTTGCTGGTCTTGATTTTGTATTTTGCAGACTTTTATTGTCACTTTGCAGGTCTTTTTTATTTTTTTATTTGATAACATCAAGAAATTATGTGTGTATTTTATTTTACTTCTCCTCAGCCATGGTTGAGTTGGATGGCGATGAAATCAGAATCTCATCCAGAGGAAGATATGCTGAGAGGGACATTGTCCAGGTACACAATCATTTCTTTCTCCTAAACCATTAAACCATTCCCCCGCTGCTGTTTTATCGTTCTCTTATGGAAAATCAGTTTTGACTGTAATCCAAAATTAAAAACCACATCCAAGATTACAAATGAGCTCTGCCTCTTGGCCACCTAGATCAGTAGTGTCAAACTCACACTGGAAAATGAGAATCACATCAAGGGCCTGAAGTATAGTTTATTTAGATGCTTTTATTTTGAAAAAGTCAAATATCTTTGACTGCATTATTGCATGTCTTATAAAGTCCTCTAACTTACAGTTTGGTCAACATAAAACCCTAAAAAAAGCCATCATGGGAAGAATCGACAAAAACAACTAAAAATGTGGAAAAAGCACCAAAAACTTCAGAAAAATCTGCGAGGGGCCGGATTTGAGTTTGACACGTGACCTAAATCCTTCGTCACTTTTTTTCAGATTTTATCCCTAAAGATTTATTTTTAATGGGATACTGAATTTGAGAACCACTAGCAGTAAAATATCAAGGCCAAATTAACCAACTACACGACACTGGGGTAAATATTAGTTCCTGAGCCCTTATTAATTCTGCGTTCTGCCCTTTCTCTGTGAAATGTTTACATTTTGTCTGTACTGGGAGACTTCCTGTCCACAGGTTTGCTCCATGGTAATTTACCTACACACAATTATTTAGGAATATGCAACTTTGAAGCACAAAACTAAGATAATGTTGGTCTTTAAACTAGATCAATACAAGGTATTTCTTTTAATCATATTTAATGGTGCATATTCCCAAACAAAGTTGGACAAGTGGACACACAATAAGCCTGGAGCGTTTGGGGTCCCTGGGGTATTGGAGCCCCAGGGCAGTATCAAAACTTCAGTGACATGTTGGATATTGGAAAATGTTTGACACCATCAGGAAGACATTTTCCCAAAATAAAAAAAATAAAAAACTTTGCAAAAGGATTTGTGTGCAAGCCTGTTCTAAAGTAGACTGGGTAAACCCAGCTGGAAACCTGTACGTTTATCTGTCCTGCTTCCGTTACAATTTTGCGGGGACCAATCACAAACTGGCTTATCCACCTGGAGCGCTATTGGCGGGTTTAACACGATGGCGATAGAGAAGCGACCAAGCAGCTTCTTGTTTACATTCAACATAGCGGCCACCAAAGCGCAGCAACCCGTTGATGCCGCTGTCGCTGCTACGTCACCCAGATCGTTGGTCTAGGACTATCCAATTGCCCACAGAGTCATTTGAACTGTGCCCGTTGATCACGCCTCTGTGCAGTAGAAAATACAGAGCAGACTACCCAGACTAATGTTCAGTTTTAAAAGATTGAGCTTGGTCTGGTGATAGCCAGACTAGTTCTAAAGGTGAGTGGCTGAAAAAACACCCAAGTCCTGTCCAGACTGTTCCAACTCCTTCTCCATGCAGACAGTCACCTGGGCACCTCAAACCCACAGGACACCTGATAGCAAGATGGACACACAAATTCACCACACACAAAAACGCAGAGAGATAATGGTCATGCTCCCCAGTATCTGCAGAGAGTCTGCCAAATCTCTGTCTCTCTGTATCGTTCTCATTAAAGTGGATGAGCAGAGACCCTGAGCTGGAACCCTGGCCTACAGACCCCGGCGGTCCGTCACACAGAGGGGACTTTCTCACCAAGCTGCTACAACTTAGCCTTATCAGAAGCCACGTTTTTTCTTCCTTTTCTTCCCAAGTGAAGTTTGGGATATAAAGTAGATCCCTACTGACTGGAAAACAGCCACAGAGACAATGAAAAAACACATTTGGTGTGGAATTGGAAAGTACAAGAGTGCTGGGATTGGCTGCTCATAATCTTAACTATATTTAGTTTATCGTCATTCCTTCAGCCTGTCAATCATCCGTATTCATCCCTTTTGTAGGTGGTTTTTATTTGTATCGCTGTAAGGGATCCGCCCACAATGACAAGTGTTACCTCTCAGACTCATGTCATTCCATTGCATCAAAGCAAAGAGAATAAATGCAAACATACAGTGAGCCTTTTGTTTGTTGTGACACAGCAGAGTCACATTTTCCTCCTCCGTGACCTTTATACCCCCGCTGTCCTATCTCGCTCGCTCACACCCTCCGTCAGCCCACGTCAGCGAGGGAGGTGCGCTCGTTAGTTGGCTTTTTAACAAGCTGAAGTACACACACACACACACACACACACAAATACACATGAATGCAGAAAAAAAACCTGGAGATGGTGTAAAACTAAGTTTCAGTAGTGGACCATAACACCAGTTCTGCCTACAGCCTCTCATTATCAGCCAGCTAATAACCCCTCGTGACTTGGCGTGAGTTACATTTTGCAGCGAGGGTTTCCAGCACAAATTGGCCTCTCATCTGATCTTGTGATTGTAGGTTACAACAGCTCATTAAATAAATGTTATCCCTCCTCATTTAGTTCAGCGATATCATCCATGTAAGAGTACATGGTTTATGTGGTTTATGACACGTGAAATATGTCGGCATTTATTTCATCGCAGCAGGTGGATTGGCATTGCAAAGGAGGCAGCAGTCTTTAGATGTAAATAATGAGTCACAGCAGAGCAGCCTGATCCATCTGTCCGGGGGTTCCTGAGCAAAACATTGAAACACTTATTATAAGTTATTGGAGTTGGAATAAGGGGAGTTAAAAAACAGACAGGTGCATCCCAAGGTATTATCCTCCTTTTGTATGTGTGACAAATGGCAGAAAGCCACTAATAGATTCCTGACTGACCAGTTCTTGACTTTGCTATTGTGAATGGTAGCAAGTGCTGAACCCCTTATTTGAACCTGCATATTTTCTGCCTAATATTTAATGTCGGACGTTTGCTCGAGATAACTAGGTCCTGGTATGTAGCTGCTGGCTGTTTACACACCAGCAGCCCCAAATGGCGTCAGTGAGCTCTTACACCTAATATTCTCAGTAAAAACATCATATCACTAATTTTCCCATTTATTTAATAGCTCATAAAAAAGAACATTAACAGATCAATATAAATAATAACAGAATATGCAAGGGAGGCTTATCAAGGGTCTCATCAAGTTGTAACAAAAAAAACCTAAAATAAACTTAATTAAAACAATTTCAAATACAAGCATAGCCATTGTTCAGTAACAAAAAGTCACACAGATAGGAAAAGTCATATTCATCTAAATAAAACATAAACTAGTAACTCCATGAAAATAAAAGATCAAAGACTAACTAGCCTATATGCCAGTTGTGTGATTATCTAAGAAGATAGGTTCAATGTTTTTAATAACACTGACAGAGACTGCCCTGGGCGTTGATTAATGTTGTTCCACAGTATGGGTCCTGAATAATTGACAGCCCAGTTTTAAAAAGGTCCTCATCTCAGTGACGCTAGAAATCAGATATTTTTTTTCTTTTTTTGCGTGCTGTTTAGGAGAAAGTTGTGACATTCACTACCTCCTGTTCACCAGACAACCAGACACCAGAGATTAATTTCCGAAAATAGGGCCAATCTGCAGCATCTCAATTAGGAGAGAATCTCTTCTCTGTCTTGCAGTCCATAAGAGCTCCTTCCACTTAAAGTGATGGTTCGGAGTAATTCACCCTAGGGTCCTTTAGCCCCCTGCGCTAAGCTATTCAGCTGATAACGCTACTCTACGCTAACTCTCCCAATGTTCGACCCAGGTGAAAAAAGCTTCTGGGGGGGTGTTTGGCTCGAGGTCATGGTGCAAAGGACCCTAGGGTGAATTACTCCGAACCATCACTTTAAAACAGAGAGGATGAATTATGTTATATCATTTGAATTTTTTTGTCTTTCTTCTCATTTCATCATTTTTTTTTCTGCTCCCATACATTTCACCCTCATCCCTCTGCTCTTAATCTGACTTCTAATCTCTGTAATTTTTCTTTTCATCTTTTTACTGCACTCTTCACCTCTGTGGCTGTCCTCATGTTCCCTCTCTTTGCTAAACCAAACTCCTCTTTTCCCCTCAATATTTGCACTTCCGTCCGATTGCGTAAATCCTCGAGTCCAAGTCATCAGTGTGCGACTCCAAGTCGAGTCACGAGTCCAGAGAATAGCAACTTGAGTCGGACGCGAGTACTCCATCACTGAAATATGCACTTGATGACCACATCCGTAATATTCTGCTTAAAGTTTGGCTGCGGTTGCTGAAGTGTAAACTTCAACTTGTCACTTCAACCCCTCTTTCTTCTTCTCTCTCGTCCCTCTCAGTTCGTCCCATTCAGGGACTACATCGACCGGACGGGGAACCACATCCTGAGCATGGCGCGGCTCGCCAAAGACGTCTTGGCCGAGATCCCTGACCAGTTCCTCTCCTACATGAGGACCCGCGGGATCAAGCCTTCGCCAGCGCCGCCTCCCTACACGCCGCCTCCTTACACGCCACCAGGGCAACCCATCCAAACCCAGATATGAGGAGCCAGAGGGAGAAAGGTTTCAGAGTCAGGGGTTAAGCTGAACTTTACGCGCAAAATACTTCCACATCCCTGAAGCCCGCTCTCCATGCCTTGTCGTCGTGGATCACGGTGGTCTTTCTCGTGTGTTCAGAAGGCTGCATGTCGAGCCAGGAGAGTGTCGCTTTTGAGGACAGGAAAAGCCAATGAGAGTCTGTTTACTTCCACTGTCAAGCATTCCTGTTACTGTCTGGAATTATTTATTTTTTCGCCTGGGGAAACCTGGAAAGGCCTCGGAGAGAGTACGGAAAGTCTGAATTCCTAGCAGGGAGGAAATGAAGGAATGAAAGAGGAAATGGACAGCTTTGGAAACATTGATAAGAGAATGTGTTCAGACAAAACAAAGGAATCACTTGATTTTAAATGAACTTTTTCTGTAAATAACCGGACATATGTAACTTCTTCTTTCTCTTTCTCTCTTTCTCTCTCCAACTCACTCATTGTTTACAGTAAATGCTAACAAAGATTTTTACTGTTGATACTTTTATATACACATAGTTTCATCAATATGAAGCGACCTCTCGCGCGCTCTCTCTCTCTCTCTCTCTCTCTCTCTCTCTCTCTCTCACTCTCACTCGTACCGCACCGCGTCCGCACTCGCCCGTCCTTGTGAGCCGACGTGCGCGATCGACGACGGATGACGACGATCGTATTCTGGTGTTTGTATAACCTTTGGTTTGAGTGAGCCTCGTGCATGCGTGTGTATTGTTGCCTGTGCCCTTTTCCTTTCTATCCATCTGTCTGTCTGTCTGTCTGTGGGGGGTGAGTGTCTGTCTGCTTGTATCTCCATTTGTCACTTCCCCCTCTCTGTCTGTCTGTCTGCACTGCTCTCAGGCCTGAGAAATCTGTTGATCTGTCTCCCTGTCGCAGCTTTTCTTCCTCTCTCTCTTTCCCTCTCTCTCTCTCTCTCCCTCCCTCCCTCCCTCCTGTCTTTTATGACTCTTGTCACTTTTACTAGCTGTCCTTCCATCCAACCTTTTTTTTGAGAGTTCTAATACACGAGCTGAATAGAAAATGCATAATTCTTATGCTCATCAGAACAGGGAAGGGTTATTACAGAATGTCATGAACAGCAATGGAATTTCCTTTGTTTAGTTTGGTTCACTTGACATTTTGAAATGTAAAATATCTGCTCTACCCTGCTTCCCAGAGAAGTTGTAGCCCTGTATAAGGTGTACATCTTCAAAAAGCCAGTATGTGCATTACTATTATTATTATTATTATTATTTCCAAGTGCATTTCTTATTTTTGAGTCATGCTAGCGGCATGGCTCTTGGGATGGCAGTGTTGGTCAGTCGGTCGGTTTGTTGGTTGGTCAATCTGCCACTTTGGTCCAGACTGAAAATTTTAACAATTATTGGATGGATTGCCATGAAATTAGGTAAAGAAATATCTGTGTTCCCCTCAGGATGAATTGTAATAACTTTGGTTGTTCTCTGACTTTTAACCCACCCGCGCCATCATCAGGTCAACATTTTAATTTATCCAATACTTAAGCTAAGCTTAATACTAAGCTAAGATTGGTAAACGTTATACAGGACCTGCTAAACAGCATGTTAACATTGCCACTGGGAGCATGTTAGCATGCTGAGGTTCGAGTTCATCCTCACAGAGCCACTGGCATGACTATATAGAAATATGAAATATGGCCCACATTAGCAAACAAAGTTTTACATTTTAAATGCCAATTTGTTTGCTCGAGCCAATATGATGAAGATTCAAATCTTCTGTTTTCCAGTATTTCATATTTTTGCATAGCATTTATTTGACTTATAAATGGAAGCATAGCTACTCTCTCTCTCTCTCTCTCTCTCTCTCTCTCTCTCTCTCTCTCTCTCTCTCTGTTCTCCTCCAAACTGCCTTGGCAATATGATGCCCACGTGCCCAGGGGTTTCGTCTCATTGTGTTGTCTAACACCACATCCCCGCCCCATGTTTAAAGCGACAGCAGCTGCTCTCAAACGAAATACAGTTTGAGCATAAAGAGCCCAGTGGTCAAAAATGCAGAGGAAAACACACTTTCCCTATGTTGGCTTTTTGTTTCATTTAAATTTTCGGTTTGTACTTTTTATTGCACCTTTAGCTTTGATATAGCTTTTTATATGTTTGTTTTTATGATGTGTAAACGGATGATTTGTGTAATTCCCGTCGGTGCCCGAGGATGTCCGACAAGTTCCCAATGTACCATTTTTTCTAAACGACGTCTCGTTAAGAAAGAGTTCAGTTTTGTGATGGAGTGTGAGTGCATGTGTTAAATGTGAATGAGATGTGTGTGTGTGTGTGTGTGTGTGTGTGTGTGTGTGTGTGTGTGTGTGTGTGTGTGTGTGTGTGTGTGTGTGTGTGTGTCTTTTAAAAACAACATTATATGAAATGTTTAAACAGTCTTACAAAAAGTGGGAATGCAGGAACATTTATCGGATCATGAGTGAATCACATTGCAGCACCAACGATGTGAACGTTTTTTTTACGCATCACAGTGATTTTGTTGTATCAACACCCTGAAGTAGTCTTAAAATTATGGCACAAAAATTATTAGCATTATTATTATTTTGTATGAATAACTGGGACGCTAATGCCCACCACATCATCGGCTGACTTTCTTACTCTGATGTCTTATACATAGACTTTTTAATGAAATCATGATGTATCCTCAACCCAGCACCATTTACACACACAAAAACAAACGTGTCTTTGATATAGAATATATGTGCTGAGTTGCTGCTATTGGCTGCACTAAGGTCTCCACACACTGCGTATGTTTTCAGGTGTTGCCAACAAGAGTTTCTAGATTTTTTTGGCTTAAAGTATTCAACTGATTACAGTCTTTGCTACACTTTTCTACACTCTCTGGCTATTCCCAGCAGTAAAATGTTTCCTTGTGGCCCAAAGGTGTGAAAAAAAGAAACTTGCAACCCAGATGTCTTATAAACACAGTGGAGTGACCGAACATGATTATTTGTAACTGACATTTTCTGCACAATTTGTTTTGAATATCTAACATTGCTGCCTTGTCTAGTTGCTTGATATTCCATAGTTCATCTTTGTTTTCTCACAATCTCCCTCCTGTATTGTGTGTGTGTGTGTGTGTGTGTGTGTGTGTGTGTGTGTGTGTGTGTGTGTGTGTGTGTGTGTGTGTGTGTTTTGCTTAGCCGCCCGGTGGTGTCGCACCCACTGCGTTCAAAGCGTAGCTGGACACATCATTAGGACTGCAGGTCAAAATAAGGAGCTCATTACTGCCTCAGCAGATATACTGTAAAACTCACATCTCATTCTGTAAGAGATCCAGCACTGCAGGGGTCAGAGAAGGGATTATGTTTTGGTGGTGGGACTGCCTGCTTGGAGTCAGCTAAGTGTTTAATGTTAGTGCTTGGTGACGATTTAGCCTCAATCCCTCCGGTTAGAGACATAGTTCTACCAAGATAAACGCAAACCTTTGGCAGCAGCCACTATGGTTTACTACAACTTTTATTTTTGATGCTCCGGCTATCGGTTCTCATCAAAGTGCTAAATTACTGCTAAAATGTAATTTAACAGTAGCACAAGTAGAGTCAAACTGACTCGGTAATGTCAGTTACACAGCAATATCTGTCAAAAGTTAGCTAACATTAGCCAGCGTAAAGCTACCAGCCATAGGAAAGCTGTGGTGGCAGAACCCTGTGCCAGACCTTCCTCCACAGCGCTGCGGAGGAGGGTGTGGCTAGTCCACACAGCATTCTGGGATAGGAGAAAAACATGCTCTGATTTATAGGCATTTCTTTAAACCAAACAGAATCATCTTGGGCGGCGCTAAGCACCGGACACGACGAAGGTGCCTCTGCAAAATAGCCTCTGGAAGGAACTTGTTTTGGTGGAACATGTAATTTCTAAGGTTGTTTTAGTCGTGCAACAGAAAACTCAGATTGGACAGATAGTCTAGCTAGCTGTCTGGATTGACCCTGCAGAGATCTGAGGAGCAGTTAACCATAGTCCTCATAAATCCACAGAAGTTAAGAATGCCAACACAAAGAAAGCAGTGGGTGACGGACATCCGGCCTAAAAAGAGTGACATCCGGCGGAATTTCCGGTGGCCCCTGAATAATCCCGGAAGTGGATCGTCGTCGATATAGACTACTTCTATGTAAAACATTTTTTTACATTATTTACATAATTGGCTGGCCAGATGCAAACTAAGAGCATTGTTGTTACATGATGTACGTACGATACAGCCTGCAGGATGCCCCAGGATGTCATGTCATTTGAATGGCTAACTACCTCCTGTTTCAAGTCACATGTTCTTCAGCAATCCTTTCAGGGTAGGAAAATGCATTTCTTATTTCATGCTTATTTCACTAAATCTAATGACGAAGCCTGTACCAGGACAGAGTATGGAAGCACAAAAAGGCTGTCAGGACTTGAGTCTTGTGAGCAACTTAATAACTTACACTCATTGTAGAATATTTATCATTGTAATTGAGATACTAGTAAATTTATAGCATTTAGATATTTTACTATGAATTTATGTGGTTTGGATTCCTAAACTACTCCGTTAAAGAACTCTATTCAAGTTGTTCAAAACTGATTGGTCATTTGTATCTAAAAGTAGAGAAACTGGATCAGTGCAATTCACACACATAACATTGGGGCTGCCAAGAACAAGCAATCAAGCCTGAATGGAATCAAATAGACTATGAGGTTACGTTCCGTCGGTCACGTAAGAATAAAAAAAAAAACTTAAGATGAATTTGTGAATTAAAAAAAAAAAGTTTTTTTTAAATTGCAAAACTTAAAGTTACCTTCTGGATTTTTCGAAGAGGGAAATTTAAACCTTTCAATTCTGATGGTCAAATATTTCACTGATATAAATGCAGTTGTATTGAATTTGTCAATCTTTTTATTTTGGCCTTTCTTTGCTTCCATACCCACACACAAACATTATCACCACAGGCATTGTTGACAGTTGTTTTGTATTGGTCTGCTTTGGCTGGACGAATATTATTATTTTAACCGTCCATCCCTTTTCCATCATTGTGTGTGTTTGTGTGTGTGTGTGTGTGTGTGTGTGTGTGAGAGACTGTCTGTCTTCTGTGCATGCGTTTGATATAAGTATACCTGTGTGTGTGTGTGTGTGTGCGTGTGTGTGCGTGTGTGTGCACGTGCCTGTGTGGCACCTTTTATGAGAGCGTTTTAATAGACCATCTGAGGTGTTAACACACATAAGATCTTTGTTTACTAAAGCTATCCAAATAATATATTGATATATTGTATGCTTGTCATATCTTCTTAACAACGTGCACTATGTTTGCATGTACAGTTTTACAAAGGATGCACCAGTTCCTTTTGTTAAAAACTGAGTGTTTTGAAATATAAAAATCTATATGAAAATGAACTGTACAAAATGGCCTTAAATCTGTCACTGATTTTCTTGGAATTGTGGGATGCCTTCTTCAGAAAAATGAATTGTTTCAAGGAATTAATTGTTATCTATTTTGTGTCAGTGTTTCTATTGCTTTCTAGTGGATTTTCTTTGCACAAGTTCAATTATGGAAAAACAATTATCTTGTACTTTTTTGAGACCGTGATTAATCAGAGAAAGCATGGCTGAAGTACTGATTGTCTGATACTACATATAATAGATGACTATTTCTGTATCAAACTATGGATTTTTTAAATAAATATTCATATTAAACACAAAGGTCGCTTCAGTGTTGAATGTCCTCCTTCACATTTTCTTTCCTTTCCTGGGTGTTTGTCTTTTCTCTCCAGTGATAGTTTATTAGGATTAATATGTTGTTTGCTCTCTCTGATAGGATAATTATAGTGCATGAAAGTCTTCCCACGCAAAAAAAACACACAAAGCACACGTACACAGGACCACGAGCCCTGAGCAAGGCACTAAGCGCTGCTGCAAAACATGAGAAACAACGTAACATTTATTCATGTCATCCTTCTGTTTCTCTGAATCATTCCCAGTCCTGGTGTAAATCTGTCATCTGCCTGCTCAAGTGGCAACTATTTCATAGAATATAAAATTTTAAAATATTTATTGATGCGAGTAAGGAGGCAATTAGCAAGACTGTCAATGCCCTGTTTCACAAAAATACCAAAATGTGTCTGTTCATCTGCCGGGGGTTGATAGGGTTCTTCGTCAACACTCAATAACTCAGCAAGTACAGGTGCTAAGATCCCTGATTTTCAAAAGTCACAATCCAGCTTGTTTTTCTCCGAATTTTAGGATATTCTCAGTCTCACTTCTGGCACTCAGTGTGACGGAAGGGTTATAGAGGACAGAGTTTTGCTGCAGCAGTGAATGTCTTATTGCTACTATAAGAGAGGTTAATAAAGTGTACAGCTTACTTAAAACTTTGAAAGATTAGCTTGACATTTTGATATACCCACAGATAGAAAAATGGATAGAAAGGACATTCCCACTCATATCAACACCACAGAATGGTCAGAGCAGCTAACACTTTCATGTATAAATTTCCATCTAAACCGACTTGTGGCAACTAAGTCGCGAGGAGGTGAGGTTCTGCTGTGACGGCCGAACGAGCTGTTGAGTAGTAACGTTACGAGGCATAGAGAGCCAGCCGCTAAATTAGTCAAATTTAACAACGTTGTGTTCATCCACACACCCTTGTCACAGCCAGAAAGCACATTGCTATCGCCAGATGAGTGACAACTTTGTTCGGCTCATTTTCTATGACCAGTGTGGTGTGGGGGAGTGGCGGAGTTAGCAAGCTAGCTATATAACTAGCCAGCCATCCACTGGTTGGCTGGCTAGTTATGTTTTTTAAGCAAATACAGAGCTTTAAAGGTGCTGCAAAGTTTTGTTTTTTTTTGCGATTACGAGGCTCTGTGTCTAGTCTCTATGGTAAAAGCTAATCACCTCCCGCCTCTAGCGTAATACCTAATGACGTTAGAGTGGTATCGATCTTCTCTCTAACTCTCTGCAACAAAACAATATCTTTAAGTGCAGTGCATACAAATTTATAATACATTAGTAGTTGGCACAACCAGGTTTTAAGGCATTTGAGTGATTGTATTAACTGGAAGTTCTATCAGCCTTGAAAATAAATGATGAAATTAAGACCAAGTTACAACCAAGTCCGTTTACTTTCTAAAGCAAAATGTATACAACTGTTTTCTTGCTTGTCCTCCTGCGAGATGACCATTTTGCAACACACAATGTTGCATTTTTCTGGGCATTTTCGCTCTGAGAAATTGAAAAAGGAAAAATCACACTTAGGTTGAAATGGTTACAACCCAGCAGATAGATAATGCAACCTGTGTAGAACAGAGACGGAAGATAGCATTTTGATTTAAGGCCAAAAAGACCATTAGTTCAGAACCAATGGTCTTGGGAGTTGGTTGGCACGTCAATAGAAGCAGGGACTTGTTCTTGTGTTTATGTTGCATTAAAAAGTAAAAATAATGTTCCCTATAGAATGACTACATTCCATTTCACACTCTAATCATCATATGTGTCTATATGAGCTGCTGTTTACATGGTAACTTAGCAATTAAAGGGATACTTCACCGATTTAGCATTCAGCTTTGTATCAGTAGAAACCCGATTAGTATTTCTGAATGACCGTGCTTCCCTCCCTCATGTCCCCCTGAGACGAGAGATTTCTGCATTTGGGGCCTGGAAAAAATCTTCCGATGACGTAAAATGACGATTTTTGCGTCATCGGAAGATTTTTGGGCCAGTGGCAAGGACTACAGCCAGTAGTAGGATCTACTTCCGTATGTTTTCAACACGCCCACGGGGTTGGACTGCGCGAAGTATAAAAAACTGTCAAGTTCCATCTTGAACGCGCGCTAAACAGGCTTTCGGTTTTCAGCAGAAAACTTTTACAATTATCTGCATTCAAACTACCGGACGTGTGTACCACCGGGATACATCGGTACAGATCGGAGAATATGTAGGAAACGTTATTACAGACGCAATACTCGCCTGCACGGAGACCAGCGGTGTCGCTCAATGCCGCTAGACGGCTACGGGACATCCTCATCGGCTAGGTGGAAAGCTAACGCTAGCTGTCCACCTGTCCCATCCATCCTGCTTGCAAGTGTCTGCTCATTAAACAACAAGCTGGATTACATCTTCCTTCAACGAAACTCCCAACGTGAGTTCAGTGACTGCTGTGTTTTTGTTGTCGTGGAAACATGCCTGAACGACAGTGTACCGGCACCGGGACTATCCAGCTACCAGGCTGCTCTCGCCGGCCCGTGGAGGTGGGCTGTGTTAAACGGACTGGTGTAGAAATAAAATCCAACTAGCTACTGCTAACTGCTGGTGGAGCTTGTGACTGTTAAATGCCGACCATTCGACATTCCACGCTAATTCATGGCTGTGTTTATACTCTGTGTTTAGCTACACCAATGCTAGTATGCGTTAGCTGAACTTTACGGATCCTGCTTGCAAGTGTCCGCTCATTTAGACCACAAACTGGACTACATCCAACTTCAACGAAACTCCCAACGTGAGTTCAGAGACTGCCCTGTTTTTGTTGTTGTGGAAACCTGCCTGAATAGTGTACCGGACTGTCCAGCTACCAGGCCTGCTAGCCCTCCGAGCTAGAGATGCTCTGTTGCCGGGTAAAAGAGGTGGGCTGTGTTAACACGAAGTGGTGCAGAAACGTGGTGATTTGTATCCATTTAACTGCTAACTGCTGGTGGAGTTTGTGACTGTTAAATGCCGACCATTCTACATTGCACGCTAATTCACGGCTGTGTTTATGCTCGGTGTTTACAGCCCACCAAGCGCTAATGCTAGTATGCGTTAGCTGAACTTCACGGAGCCTATAAAGTGTGTGTACTAGATGTAGCCCGTTTCGTATGTCGTTTTTATATAATGTCGTTTTTATATTAAATGTGTAACACCACTTGAATCACGATGAAACGTTGTTTCGTGTATATGGTTGAAATGACAATAAAACACGCTTGAGTTGAGTTGAATGCCTCTGTCGGTCTGTCAAGCGGTAGGCGTGGCTTGGGAGTGGACTCAAAGCAACGAAGCAGGTGCATTCTGGGATTTGGTGTTTTTCATCCATATAAGACCAAAACACATTTTCTGTCTTTTCTCGGCCTAGAAGGCACAAATTTCATTTTTTTTTCACATTTCTACTACATAAGTGACCCAATTAAAGATATATTCAGCTTTCCAGCGGTGAGATATTCCTTTAACCTTATTCCTTCAAACTCCCTCCCACTGTGCATCTGTTTCTCCCTTGATAACAAACACATATAATGATGCTGTATGTTGACAATCCCAGTTTTTTCTATTGAGGAAGATGAGAAAAAAAACAACAACATGGATGCCAATTGTCTCCTTGAAAAACAACATGTCAAATTAACAGTTAGACAATAAAGCATTACTGTGGATTAAGAAACAAAAGTTTTAGCATTTTAATAACTCATTCAATATAATACATCGGTGCTGATTTCTTTCCAAGCCAAAAATAAAACATCAAACTATCAAATAAGTGGGGAAAGAAAGGAGTGGAATTTTCCAGATTGTTTGCATGGACTTGAACACGTCATCCACAGTACATATGTCACATTGATGTTGATAATAGAGATGGCTCACGGTGACAGATGTAATCAGGTATGCACACAGTGTCCTGCTGGCCCCAATCAATCACCATCAACCCCCTGTATATTAGATAGATGTCAGGTGTTGGCCCATTTTCCCTTCGTAAATACACTCGTAAATTTATTGAGCAGACAAAATTGGCTGATAAATTTGCCTATTACAGGTCCACATTTGCATATATTTGCAAAACAAATTCACTCAGTTGGCGTCACGTTTGGCCCCGCTAGAAATCAAGCCTGAAATTGTGGATTTGCGGTCTGAAATGAAGTGAATTTAAAGCTTAAATGAAGTTTGTACATCTAAATAAAATAGGACAGCAATGAGGGAAGCATTCCATATCAGATGGGGATCAATTCTGTGAGGTTATATGTCAAGCAGAGAGGACTGTGTGTGTGTGTGTGTGTGTGTGTGTGTGTGTGTGTGTGTGTGTGTGTGTGTGTGTGTGTGTGTGTGTGTGTGTGTGTGTGTGTGTGTTAATTCCATCTTTGCAGCAGCCTTGAAATTGCTTTGGTGTCTTCTGGGAAAAAAACTTTATATTTTCTTTGCAAATGGAAAACTGTTAAAACTACCAAACATTAATAAGGCAATTAACCTGTGTGTCAAAGCATACCAAGATATTATTTTTTTTCTGACCACAAGAAATTTTATAATGTAAAATTCAAGCCTTATTCATATTGGCATTGCTCATTATAAGTCTAAAGACAGGCTTTGATTGCAGCAGCTGGAGCATGGAGTCAGGTCATCAAGGAAATTCAACTCACCTGCTCTGACTGCATGCTGCTATACTTATGTTAGTGGTAGTGGGCCAGCCTCTGGTTTGCTTGGTTACATTTTGGTACTAGGTAAGTACTGCTACCCAGTCAGAAGCAGAGCATGAGGGCATGCCCTGACAGTGCCTAGGTAAGGACTAGCCAGTCAGAAGCAGAGTATGAGGGTGTGTCACGCTAGCAGCTAGGCGAGCATTATAACGTGTGTTACAAAGTGACGCACGTTCGTCTCTGAAGTAAAGGCTGGACTACAATAGAGCTGTTTGGAGCAGTTTGTGAACAGTGTTTTCCGTTGGAGATGGTAAGTCCCTTTGGGCTGGACTTTGGATTTTTTCACCTATAACGTGCACAAAAAAAGCTATGTAACACACTAAAGGAAAGGGGAAAATCCAAAAAGCATAATATGAGCACTTTAAGTAAACCTTTTATTTTTAACTCTTTTGTACTTTCTTGAGCAGGGAATTTAAACTCTGCCTTTTACTAGATAAAGTCACTGCTACTACTTGTATTAGTTAAGTGACAAGTAAATAAAAAAAAAAAAACTCTTCCACACCGGCTGGGAAATGAAAACCGCAAGTTCTGCGTCTGTACTAGATTCGTCCAGCCACTGTTTTTGTTGTGCTCTCAGATGAGCTCACAGCCCAAAATACACAATCGTACAGGTGCAGAAAAACAAATCCACTACATTGTATAAGCGTCCCCTTTCTAAAGGGAAACGCCCTGTCTTGACATTTTTTAAAAGAGCCATTTGACATAATCATAAACCACTGGCAAAGTAAACATTTCACTTGAAAAGACCGTGTAACTTTCTTTCATTTGTTAGATTTAATATTTATGACTAAACAAACAATGTGGTGGTACGGAAGAAAAGACAAATGTCATATGACATATGTCACATTGATGTTGATAATAGAGATGGCTCACAGTGACAGATGTAATCAGGTATGCACACAGTGTCCTGCTGGCCCCAATCAATCACCATCAACCCCCTGTATATTAGATAGATGTCAGGTGTTGGCCCATTTTCCCTTCGTAAATACACTCGTAAATTTATTGAGCAGACAAAATTGGCTGATAAATTTTTCACCTATAACGTGCACAAAAAAAGCTATATAACACACTAAAGGAAAGTGGAAAAGCCAAAAAGCATAATATGAGCACTTTAAGTAAACCTTTTATTTTTAACTCCTTTGTACTTTCTTGAGCAGGGAATTTAAACTCTGCCTTTTACTAGATAAAGTCACTGCTACTACTTGTATTAGTTAAGTGACAAGTAAATAAAAAATAAAAACTCTTCCACACCGGCTGGGAAATGAAAACCGCAAGTTCTGCGTCTGTACTAGATTCGTCCAGCCACTGTTTGGTTGTGCTCTCAGATGAGCCAAAATACACAATCGTACAGGTGCAGAAAAACAAATCCACTACATTGTATAAGCGTCCCCTTTCTAAAGGGAAACGTCCTGTCTTGACATTTTTTAAAAGAGCCATTTGACATAATCATAAACCACTGGCAAAGTAAACATTTCACTTGAAAAGACCGTGTAACTTTCTTTCATTTGTTAGATTTAATATTTATGACTAAATAAACAGTGTGGTGGTACGGAAGAAAAGACAAAGCGTGTAACTTGAAATAAACAAAACTCTTCTAACTTTGGCAGAAAATGTGTTCATGCAGGACCTTGTCACTCTGAATGAGAAGGGTCTTTAAGTTAAGATATGATCATCGGAGGCAGGAAGTGTATTGTTGGTCCCATTTACTTTTTGTCCAGAAAAGCGCCAGTATTGCCGTCCTCTAACCTAAGGCCAAATTTTATTGTTTTTTTAAAAGCCACAGTTGATGGTAAACAAAGAGAAGACAAATACAGTCAATTTGCAATAAAACAAATTGCAGATGTTTACTGATTTTGTTATTTTCTTTTCTTTTTTCCCCCTCTTTATAAGGATCGACACATCACTTACATAAAAAAATGTAAGGTATAATTTATCTATATTTTGTAAATGCAAGAACACCTTAAGCTAGTGTTTTCTGCTATGAAATGTATAATTTGTAAGATTTCAAATACAGGGCAGAGTCAGATGAGGATTTTAACATACTGTATGCATGTTGTTATGCAAAGGGGATTTGTGTCTTATTTTTTTATTATTCCTGCGCAAACAGGAGAGTCTTGTGCATCCCTCCAGTTGCCTTAAATAGCTTTATTTTCCCAGTGACCCTGGAGGCTAAGGGAGGAGATGGAGGGATTGACTGAGGGGCGAAGAGAGGCAGAGATAGAAAGCTAAAATCATTGTCAATCAACCGCTAATGCAGCGCCAGCAGAGAGACACACACACACACACACACACACACACACACACACACACACACACACACAAAACGCCCATGCAAGAGTTCAAAATAAAGAGCCCAAAAAATAAAACGTGCCATAGCAAAGAGCCACACAAAACATGCACGTCCACACTACAACAGCAACAGTGACTACCAGATCTAATGACAGTCATAATACATAATTTTTTCGTACCTAGATTGCCTCAGTGGGAAACTGGACAGTCTTTGTTATAGGCCTATGTCACACTTCCTGCTTCCGGAATGAGGAGTAGTGAATCAGAATTTAGGGCAAACTGTCCCTTTCTCCATAAGGATTTAGATTAGATTAGAAGCCACAAGTATGTATGAAAGCAACCTTGTTTTAAGAAAAACATGTTTTATCTGTGATCTTATGGAGAAAAAGTACACTACCCACAATCCTAAGCGTAACAGCAACGTCTCTGACTGGTCCAACTCGCTGTTACCGTAGAAACGTTTACCGTACCCGCGAAACCGCGAACGGCTAGAGCGAGCTTCTGCCATTGAAGTCTGTGGTAGTTTCTGTACACGGTCTTGTACCTTTTTGCCTTTTTTGCCGTTTTCAAAATGTTATTTTACTTTGAGAGTGTTCATTACAATCCGAACCACATCGTCGTAGGAGAGACTTGGTCCAGTAGTATCTATCGGGCTCCGCCATTGTAAAAAACTAACCAGAAGAGCCATACCCCCACTCAGAGACGTTCTTCCGGTCTTTAATTGTTGCGTGACATAGGCCTATTGTACTCGGTTGTGGCCACTCGAAGCAACTCTTTTACATCTTTCACGATTTTTTGACTTGTTTCAGTGGAGAAAACGCTGATTCGCAGACATAAATCGATGCAAATATTGACTCTACCTTGAGTGCAGGGCCACCAATAGCCAGCTGCATCTGGAGAACATGATGCTCAAAATGCAAGAAAGTAACGACAGGACCTACAGAATAATAGATAATAGCATCCCTACTGTAAGGAAACAAGAAATAATTTGCTCCTTAATTGTTTAAATACTTATTCACCGAATGATTATGTGGTAATTAAGTCGATGCAAAAGGTTGTGCAAGGCTTTGTCCTTTCAAAAGACTTGACGTCTCAAT
The DNA here is from genome assembly GCF_010015445.1 of Perca fluviatilis. NCBI lineage: Eukaryota > Metazoa > Chordata > Actinopteri > Perciformes > Percidae > Perca > Perca fluviatilis. The sequence goes on along the minus strand of NC_053134.1, from coordinate 18,547,886 downwards.
GTTCAAGTTAGTCTAATGAACACTGTGGTCGGTGTCTGTCAACCAGGGTTGTAATTATGTTCGCTTGTCACTTATTGACACAGTCTGTAGCTTAGCAACCTGCCACGGTGATGGAGCTAAAGTTGGCTCTCATTTAAATATTCCCAAGAAATTGAAAGAAAGAAACTCAGGTGGTTGGGAAAATACAGAGTGCAGAGTTGCATTTTCTAAACGTGAAGGTCTCATCAGGACAGGCCTAAAAGAAATCTCTCACACACCTTCCCCATAACGCTATGAAACTTTTAGAGAAAGCATGTTAGAAATATAAATGTGGGTAGGTTGCATAATTACTGTGTGCCGTTAATAAATCAAAACACATGTTTAGGCCACTCCGCCCACTGAACTCCCACTGATCTTATTGAAATAGAACATGTGCTGTAATTATTTATTTTTTTAAAGGTGCTAAGAGATTGTGTGTACAGGTTCATCTATTCTATGCAATGTATAAATGAGATATTTGTTAAAAGCAGAGGTGTGAGCAATGTCGCACTTGTTCAACTTTGTTTTCTTCTTCATTGTTTTATTTTTATGGCTTATTCCATTATAACACTCTTCTTAGTGCTGCTGCTATTGTGTGTGCATGGGCACAAGTATCACATAGTACAGACACATTTCACACCATAACCATATTTGTGAATTACCATTAAAACAATGTTTCGACATGTAATCACTTGATGAAAATTTGATTCAATTGTATTTATAGTATCAAATCATAGCAAGAGTTATCTCAAGACACTTTACAGATAGAGTAGGTCCAGACCACACTCTATAATTTACAAAGACCCAACAATTCCAGTAATTCCCCCAAGAGCAAGCATTTAGTGCGAGAGTGGTGAGGAAAAACTTCATTTTAGGGGGAAACCTCGGGTGGTGAGGAAAACTTCCTTTTAGGGAGAAACCTTGGACAGACCCAGGCTTTTGGTAGGCGGTTGTCTGACGGTGCCGGTTGGTGGTGTGATGAACAGTGGCAATAATAGTCACAATGGATAATGGATTATAGAAATAGCAGTTGTAGTAGTTCATGGCGTAGCACGGCACTGCAGGGTGTTACAGGATGGCGTAGCAGGGCACTGCAGAGCATAGCAGGACGTAGCAGGGACTGCAGGGCATAGCGGGGCGTAGCAGGGCATAGCCGTAGGCGACAGATGCAACCATCATTTAGGTCAAATGAATTCAGAAGCAGCCTATTATGAATTTACTTTATTAATTATGACAAATGGCTTCCTCTATGATATATTAACCGCTTTAAATAATAAAAAATATCAGTATCTGTAATTTTGGGCCCTTGTATTACTTGGTATTGGATCAGTGCTGTATTGTTTTCTTCTTTTACCTGTATTGTTTCTTCTTCTATCATATTCTTTTGCTAAAACCAGCATAATAACAAAATTTGACTTGTTTTTTTTATCAAATACCTGCAAAAATGGCAGCTTCAGTTGCACTTTGTGTTTAGTGCTAATAAGCTATGCTAGCTAAACTGAGATGGTAAACATGGTAAACATTGTACCTGCTAAACATCAGCATGTTAGCATAGTCACTGTAAGCGCGTTAGTATGCAGACGTTAGCGTTTAGCTCAACGCACCATAGAGAGGTGACGTCCCTCCCCTTCCTGTGGACCACCATGGGACCGGGGGCACATTCAATCTCAAAACGGTGTGCACCGTTTTCCTACGGTTTCCTGGTTGAACGACACGTTTCTTCGGAACGGTGTGAAACGGTGTGCAACAGACTTTGAGTATTATTTTTTTTTTTCGTTTGGTGGGTCTCTCGTTTATTGGCTGTGTCACAGGTGATACCCAATCAGCAGAGACGTGTCTGTAAACTCATGGTAATAAAAAGGCATTGCGCGCAACAAGGTGTTCAATGCACCCCTGTTTCAGTTCAAAAAAACGTGTTGCTAAGTTTTGTCGTGGTTGTGGTCGGGAAAAATACGTGCGGTAGTGAACGGGGAGAGACAAGTTATTTTTTGATTCCTTTTAAATTGAGCCATGAATTATGAGTTTGTCAATTTAAAAGATAATTTTCCGAGTCCAAAAAGTCACAGTTTCATCGGTCATACAGCTGTTCAAGTATAAAACTATATCTCCAGATTATAGGGTCTCTCTAAGAGAGACTGAGTGCTGTAATGTGAAGGAAACAATGCTTTGGCTCGGTTTCATTTCTGCTCATTTGAAACAAATCAAAGTAAACACAGAGATGAAGAGCTACAACACTGATCGTGCTTCTTCATTATTGTCCACTAACACCAACAGGGCTAAGTGAGACAAAATAGAAACTTGGCCCCTCAGTTGACTAATGGTTTTTATTGCGCTTGCTGTGTTTAATCAGTAGCCACACGCACTTGCACACCCACAGAAACCTTGCCTTTGTCTCAATTAGCAGTACATATGAGACCACTTGTTCTCCCTAACTTGGCTTGATATATTATGCATCACAGCTAAGTGTTTTTTTGTGTAAGTGTGCGACCGTGTGTTTCCACCTCGGCAAACGATGCATTATGCAGTGAGACAGTAGGCAGATGCATGGGGTGCTAGGAACCTCATTGCCTTGTAAAATGAATGTGTGAGAAAGAGAAGGTCAGTGGGGAATCTGGTGAATTTCTTTTGCATTGTGTTTGTGTGTTTCATTTCTCTCCAGCCACACTTCAGGGTTTCTGAGAGTGAGTTTCCCTACATGTGAATGTGAATACATGTATGTGGGTTGACATGTGGAGCTGTGTGTGTAGAAAGCACAACTGATGTACAGTGACAGGGGTCAAGAGTGTCCAGAGTGTTGGAGGAGTTACAAGATTCATTTATATTTTTATTTATATAAATAAAATATAAATAAATAAAATATGTATGTGAATATATATATATATATATATATATATATATATATACACATACATATTATGCAAATACATATAAAGTCATATCTTCAGGATAGTTTTTTTTCATTTCAAAATATTGTCTAGTGCAATTTTCATTTGATCATGATTTTCAAACACACGCTATCTCAGACATCTTTGCTTAATTCAAGAATCAGGCTAAATGTAAAACTAGGCAAACAAATATTTTACTACTTAAATCTCACTAATCAATAATTTTATATGAACAATGGAAATAAACGACTGCATTTGAATCTTTCATCGCATTGTTTTGATTTTAAGGCCTGCAACTTCACTGTTTTGAATCTCGCCCTATCTAAAAATACTTGAAAATGAATATTTTTCCTTTCCATTAATAAACAAAATGCTGTCCACACCCTTTTGTTTTACAAAATATCTCTGTCCACACTAGAACACATAAATGACTCCAAACGCTCCCCGGGCCAGTAGGTGGCAATAAAGGCTTGGTCACGATAAGTCAAATACCAGAGAAGAAGATTCTGAGCCCGCATGAGTGAGCTTATTTACTTGTATTAACAAATTAAACAATAGTAAAACAATAGTAGCACATTTTTTTCTCTATTTATATGTATGTGATACCTATTCATTTAAGATCTTTCTGGTCATACAGTATGTGTGGATGGATGACAAGGTGGAGTTGCTGCCTACAATACTGGTAGCCATATAGTTACCATCCCTGACAGCAAGTGTGTGTGTGTGTGTGTGTGTGTGTGTGTGTGTGTGTGTGTGTGTGTGTGTGTGTGTGTGTGTGTGTGTGTGTGTGTGTGTGTGTGTGTGTGTGTGTGTGTGTGTGTGTGTGTGTGATCATGGTAAAATGTGGTCCTGGCGACAGCTGCTGTGTTGGGACTACCACAGGGGCGTTTTTGAGTATTTTGCCAGGTGTTTTTATGTCTGCGGCCACCCCTATGGCGTCACAACCATGCCCCCCCACTTTATGCCCCTGGCCAGATTTGGCCTCGCGACCGGTGTGAAATTTAAAGGGGAATATCAGTTTTCAAAAATATCTGTATATGTGTAGACAGGCTTGAATTTCCAGTTACTTATACAGGTTCAGACAGTGTGTCACAGTTACCATGTTTTTATGCTTTTTATCAAGAAATATTATCAAGTCATTTATGTTTTCTCCCATTAGCAGATTAATATGTTTGTTCTGAGCAACTTTCTCTACACAATATTGAGCTTGTATAGAATAACTTTTTTGCAGTGCAACAATCAAATGACTACATACACCAGAGAAATAATACTTTAAAGAAGCCTTAAGATGATCATGAGTCCTTATAAAAGAGAGGCATTTATGCCGAGCTCTAACTCACAGGACCCCTGTGCTCCCAGCAGAGGAGGCAGAGTGGAAAATGAAAAGGTCTCTGTTGTATCCACCCACTGTAGTCGTGATAATAATGATCAGAAATGGCATGTGCCTTGCCTTTGAAATTATGACACTGATAGTTAAAGGCGGCGCATTACTTCTTCAGCCAGCAACTGTAATAAACAGAGAAATTCAAGGAGATGATTCAGTAATACTCAGATTTGTTACACAGAACTTCAGTGCACACAATCTGAGGATGTAAATGCTGTATGCAGTTCTATTGGATGAGTTGCTGATGCCAATGTGTAGCCCTTACATACAGCTTAGTTTGTACAGAGTATCTGTTCTAATATTGTTTACACCTGTGATTTTTACAGGCTGCCAAGTATTTAAATTAATCAGGTCAGTGGGAGATAAGTCATTACATAACACTGTGAAAGTGAACTAAACTGCTTTAAAGGATTGGTCTGGTGATATTCAGTGGTTTTCTTATTGTCTATGTCAAATGTGTTTTAAAGTTCCCATATCAGACTCATTTTTAGGGTTCATACTTGTATTTGGGGTTTCTACAAGAACATGTTTACATTCTTTATTGTTCAAAAAACACATTATTTTTCTCATACTGTCTGTCTGAATATACCTGTATTCATCCTCTGTCTGAAACACTCAGTTTTAGCACATGTCTCTTTAAGCCCCCCTCCCAAAAAAGCTCAGTCTGCTCTGATTGGTCATCGTTTCCAGGTCTTCAACATCAGTGATCGTTGGCGTCTTTATTCCATCACTGCAGCTGGGGAATGACTGTAACGGTCCTCTAGCAGCACTTTCTACCAAAAATAGTATAGTTGTGACATCACAACCGTACGGAAGTTCTGACCGCTTGTTTAAAGGCACAGTTTCAGAATACAGGTTGTGTTCATTTCTCTGCGGATTGAGCATTTTGATACTTTCACAGTATTTATATAGCACCTCAACCTGCTTTGCGTGTGTGTGTGTGTGTGTGTGTGTGTGTGTGTGTGTGTGTGTGTGTGTGTGTGTGTGTGTGTGTGTGTGTGTGTGTGTGTGTGTGTTGTGTGTATGTGTATATGTGTGTATTTTGTAATTAGTGCTGCACATCTTGTATGGAAGTTAATTACTGGCAAAACTATTAAATATGCACACAACAAATTCAATAGAATCTGCAAGTCAGAAAATGCAAGCAAGTCAGATTTATCAGAGCTTTTAGAAAAGTCAGTTTCACTGTTGGAATTACAACTCAAATGTGCATTTACAAGTCGTAAACTCGTACTCCGATATGACATGGATGAAGCATTAGCCTGCAAGCTGCTATCAATAAAACATGGAAACCCTCCTTTAGTTATTAAAATAAAATTAACAATACATTTAAAAAAAGTACCTTGACACTATTTGTTTCCAGTTTGACTTGATTATGAGATTGTCTGAGTTTTTTTTTTTTACGCCGCTTTATTGCCCACTGTAGATTACTGAGTTAACCTTACCAGGAGGTCATATAGTCACTATGAATGTTTTGGTCAGACAGAAAATCATTAATTTACAATAAGAGAATATGTTGCAGATGCATTGTTGCATTTTGCCTACTTTAATAATAATAATAATAATAATAATAATACATTTTATTCATAGCGATTTAGAGCGACTGAATGCTCTAAGCCCAAAGGTGGTCAAACGGGCGGAGGGTTGAGTGAGGTATATGGAAGTGGAAGACCTGAGAGTAAAGGTGGGTGTGTTAAATGTCAAGTTTCCACCTGACCTGCCTCATTCATGGACTGTCAATCATCACTGAAACCACGCCTCTTTCCAAGCTTATATAACTCCACCCTTCAGGCCTGTGACACTCTCTTTCCCTCTAAACAAAGCAGGCAGAACAAAGAGAGGAGTGATGTGAGTCTAATGGCCTTTTTTCGTTGTAGAACACTTATATTTGGTCACATTGAATGTTATTCCTGAAAGTTTGATGTATATTGTTTGGTTTATGTTAGATTGCAGAGTGAAATCCTGTTTAAAGTTAAGAGAAAAACCAAGTACAGACTGTGGATGCATTACTGATGTAAGTCGAGCTGAATTAAACCTAATTTGTTATGATTGATTGTTCAAGGCTATTTAGATCTGTAACATTTTCTTTATATATTTATTTGTTTCGCCCATCCACCATCCATTATTCACCTGCAACCAGTGTAAACCTTTTCCCTGCATTGACAACAATAAAACCTTGGATCGGCACTGGATCCTGTGTTTAAATGTGCACACCACATCATGACGTTTTTGATGCCTTTTTTTCACAGTCCGTTTTTGCTTTTTCCAACGTTTTAAATTGTTAAATTTTTCTTTTACAAATCTTCAGCGCTTATTTCTACGTCCCATATTTTCTGATATAAAACAAAAATTGAAAACGGGTCAATGTGACCCAAAGTCTACACATGGGTTAAGAGTTTTTTCAGGGTGTGTTGATGTGAACTTTGGCTGTATCGTGAGCTAAAACCGGGTATCACTGTCACTGTGTTACGAGCAAAAGCATTAAGAGTTTGTTGTACCAACCAACGTAATAACTTAGATTAATATAGCACATTTCATGAAACCAGACGCTTCACACAAGTACAGGGGGACAAGGGAAAAGAAAATGGTAGGCCAACACAAACATGGACTAAAAGGAAAACCTCCATGCTAAATGGAAGGGGGGCGTAATTTAAAGCAACACTAGAGAACTTTTCCCGCTTCGGTCCCCCTACAGGTTGGAAGCGGAATTGTCCATTATGTCTCATTTGAACTACAGATCCGCTACCTGATCTGGCAAACTTGCATAATGTAATGTAATGGACAATTCCGCTTCCAACCTGTAGGGGGACCGAAGCGGGGAAAGTTCTCTAGTGTGGCTTTAATGTTTGGTTTTGAATCATTTCCAATCCCGTAATTGTCTCCATCTGTTGAAAGCCCAACCGAGTGGGACTCACGTTATCGTTGTCTTTCACTTTCCTTTTCCCTTTTATCTCTTTTCCCTTTTATCTCTTAGTTGTTCTTCATTTCTTTCTTTCCTGTGATTGCCCTGCCCCAGTATTAGCCATAACTACAGCAGATAACTTCTAAAATTAAAATACAATTAGGCCTATATAAAGACACTCCTGCTTCCTTTTACCTGGCTGGATACAATAACACAGACTTTTCCAGTGTTAAAATGTGTTACTGTAGAGCCGGTCTACCTGCCGCAAATCATTCTGTGACTTTGTGGAAAAAATCAGACCCGGGCAGATGCATTAATAAAAACTATATAAAAATAGTGTTCTTTTCACTGTTAGTCTCGTTTGCTGTTACAGGTCATTTAAGACCATTGTATGAAAAATGACACAGCTTTAGAAACATTAAAAAGTTACATAGTCACTTTAAGCAAAAGCCAGAATACAAAAACATTAAATACTCAAATCTATTCCAAGCAGTTCTCACCCTGAAACCAATCTGAACACAGCACATACGGTATCGCCTTCACACCGGCTCAGTGTCTGAATAGTGTAATCAACATTTGTATAATCATCCCAGTTTGACTTTATTAAAGGCTCTCCTGTGAGCTGGCCCCACGCTGCTCGATGTAATTAGCATCTCAGTCATGTTAGACAAAGCAATCATTGTGTTTCTTGTTTTCTTTTGGGCTTTCACTTCACAAAGTGAAGAAGACTATTCTAAATTACAATGTGCGACAGAGCAATCGACAATGTCAGATCCTGCAAATCAAATTTGGCAGCCTGGATTTCTTTTCGTTTTTGTCTGGCTGTAATTTCATTTCATTTGAAAGCACTGGCATTTTGTTAGTTGAGAGTTGGAAGTGGCCGACAATTTCAACAGTATGAAAACAAAAAGTCCTCAAGGCCAGTTTGACGCTAACCTTTTTAGCTTTTAATGTTTGGTTGTTACACAGGTATTGAGTTTTTCCTGTGTCACTCAGCTGTGAAAGCATCATTTAGGGGTTCAGTGTTGAATTTTTAACCAGTTTGATTGATTTACTTCACGTTTCACTGCTTGCTCGGTTTATTGGAATATCCAGCTTTGTCTTATAGCTCCCCCTAGTGGCTGATCTGTTAAGTTAGCACATTTTTATGGAAAAAAAGTTTAAAGCATTTTATTTTCCTTCTTGTATCTATTTTTTTTGGTCTTAAAGTAAAGATTTTCATGGTACATATATTTGCCAAAAGTGCTCTATAAATAAACATGACTTAAACTTTATATTGCAGGAGGAATTTTATTCAAAGCTTTACACAAGATTGTATCAACAGGGGAGCAGCATACAACTGAATGGACAGATCGTCATGATTAAATCTTATGTATTTACATAGAAAACTAACGAACAAATCAGGCACAATGAAAACAGCAAACAGAAATGGGAGACAGTAAACAATTAAACTACAAAGTACAAAAAAAATAAACTTAATGAAATACAAACACTTCTAAAGTCTGAATCACTTCCAGTGGATCTTTATGGCTTGGTCAAAGTAAAAAAGCAAGGTACAAATTTGAAGACGTGTGAATATTTTCAATTTAATTCTATAATTATAAAGTTGTCTGTGGGTCAAATGTGTCCAGCTGTGATCTCTACTGGCAAAAAGCAAAAATCTCAATCGTTACAAAAACATCCCATACAATAAAAATTCTTAACTTTACAATATGGCATTGTCATTTTTGGTCTCTTTAATAATCATATTTACATCTCGTGTCAACTGTTATTTCACCAAAGATCGATTCATAAAAATGCATACAGTATTTACATTTAAAGTACAAAACCGTTATAGCCATAGGAAAACACCACCCAGCCGCGTCAATTCCCAGAAGCCTGCCGAAAATGTTACATGATATATTAGGAGAGGGGGATAAACAGTTCAACCGAAATTTGTTTAGGCGAAGTAGAAGCAACTTTTATATACACAGTGAATTCTCAGACAGACCATTGAAACTCAGACCAGATTTTACAACACTGATTCCACCACTGTATTCTTAAGGCCAAAACCTTTAATACTTTTTAAAAATAATTCTCTTGGAATATTCTCGGTCAGTACCATGTCACTGTGAACTGATTCACAGTAAATATACAGTGCTGCTTCAGGGTGGGTGGCCTTTTTCACTGCAAACAAAACACGGCATAACTCAACCCTAAAACCCTCATCATGGAATGTTTTTTAGTTTAGTTTCACTGTCACCTGTCACGTTGAAACTAGCAATATTGATTCTCAGTGTAAGCCTATAATCTATGCCAAACACCATTTGGTTACACTGTATAAAAATGGTGAAAATAGGAGCCATTTTGAGATGTAACAGAAGCTTTTCTTTGATTTCTGAGATATTACATGTACTGTGTGGTTCCTTGGAAAAATCTTTTGATACCGACATCCTGTTGAGAGTCCGGGAACTCCTGACATCAGTCTCTTTTGTTCACCACATGAACCTCTGTGTGGCCGTGCTGTCCGGCCAGTGGAAGCTCTTACTGATGAAGATGTAAAGTGTGGCAGCATTGACCACCGTGTACAGGAGAAACTCCACAATGAGTCTGGTAAGAGAGGGGAGAGGCATGTGCAGGCGGTACATCAGATAAGGAACGATGAAGTACCTGAACTCCAGCAGCTTCTGGGGGACCGTTGCAGCCAGCAGGCACGCCAAGAACGCCAGACTCCAGAACAGTGAGCGCGACTTGAAGGAGTCCAGAAAATTCCACCCTGCAAACACGTACGCGGGGACGAGGAGAAAGCGCACCAGCTCGTGCCTCTGGAAAAGCCTTTTCCACACGTAGAAGGGGAAATGGCGGTTATCTGCCAGGAGGTACTTGTGGACGAAGGTGAACTTCCACACCAGGAGCAAGGAGACGCACGTGACGAAGAGGAAGAACAGAGGCTGCTTCTTCAGAGCCTGGAGGAAGCGAAGAGCGCGGTGGTAACAAAGCGAGACGGGGAGGGAGAAGAAGAGGGTGAAGGAGAAGAAATAGAGGAGCTGGGGGAAGTTGAGGCAGGCTTCGTGGCTCGTCCTGTCACCCACCACTATCCCATCATTCAGCACCACGAACCCCAGGAAGCCCACGCCGACCACTGCGTACGGCCAGGCCACGAGCAGCACCGCCTTCACATGACTGGGTGAGGTGAGGAACTCCAGCGTGAAAAGAACCACTTTCTTAGCTCCGCTGAATGACAGAGGGACCTGGGATGGAGGAGACTTCTCGTCCCTCTTTTTCGTATGCTCCACCCTCCAGGCCTCGTCCATTTTGGCGGCCACCAAAGTGCCTGCGCAGAAGGCCACCCAGACGATGTTGGTCTGGCGGAAGAGCACGGAGCAGACGCCGAGGAGCGCTGAGGCCTTGTGGCAGCCGTAGAGCGTCATGAGGTAGGTGAAGAGGGTGAAGAAAGTAGATCCGGCGTCGGTGTAGTAGAGGAAGTTGAAGAAGTAGAGCACAGGGAAGGTGGATAGAGACAGCGCTGAGAGGACTCTGCGCGAGGTTGTTCGTGTCTGGAAGAGAGGAAACGTGATTACAGAAAAGAAGGAAATGGCAAAGATAACTCACGCATGATCATCTTCGTCATCTGCATACCTTCTCCCTGAGGTGCAGTTTGCAGATGAGCAGATAGAGCAGGTAAAGGTTGCCGCAATTGAACAGCAGGTTGATGAAGCGCAGCATGGCCGTGGAACACACCACCTGGCCGGTCAGGTCAGCGAGCCACACCACGGGCTTGATGATTCCCACAGAGACAAGGTAGAGGCCTGGGAGAGTGGTGATCATTGGGTCCCACTGCGGAAGGATCAAAACCATGTTAGGGGCAGTCCATCAATTTTACATGCAGATTATCTGTCTTTTTTATTATCACTCTGCTTGTGAAAATAGATGTACGTTGTATTCCGTGGCTCTGGGGGATCTTTCCAAAGTCATTTGGAGATGACACACAAAGGCTGTGTTACAGGGAGTCAGGGAGCGGGAGAGTCTATAGAGCAAGTCAAGATGCATCATGGAAAATGTAGGATCTAGCTTCTTTCTTTTTTAGCTTAACCCATACTAGAAACTAGTAGTAAGTATATCTCGGCCTCTGCTGCTTCAATTTTGACCACCAGACCTATAGAAAACGCTGGAGGATCCTTGATTCAGGTGAGTTATTGCATTCATATTTTCATACCATAAAACAAAGACTATAACATGCTTTGAAATAACGTTATCAGTAGTAAAAAACGTCTAACGTTAACGTTTACATGTTCTGTGGTGAATTGGCTTGAATTTTGATTAAGAAAATCGATGAGTGCAGTGTGTATGAATGATGCTGGCTAAAGCTAGCTGCATGTAAACTACACAACTCACCACACACACACCACACACAACACACACACACACACACACACACACACACACACACACACACACACACACACACACACACTCACTAATGCCATTCTATATGTCCGACAGGGAGATTAAAAGCTCTACAAGCTGCCACATCTTTTGAAATGACAGCAGCTCTGCTGTTAGCCAACCTTAATCCGCTAAACGACGAGAGTCTCCCTTTTTAATGGCTACCGCGACTTTCAGGAAGCCACTTTTACCTCGTTGAATTTCCCATGGCAGTATTTCTGAGCTTGTGGAATATGAAAAATCTCGTCCATGTATGGCTCCCTTTGCTCCCGAGTGACTCTTGAGAACAGCAGGCAGGATATCAAAAAGTTGGTGCTGCAAAGCGCAGTGAAGATGTAGCCTTCAAATTTCTCCATGTTTGATGACGAAATCCGATGTAAAACCGAATGCATCCCAAAGCTAGCTGTAATACTGTCGTGTATACCGCATAACTCGCGTATTAAAAACCCCTGTGCAATCTCAGTTCCGAGGGAAAGTGGTTGAACTCCGTGTGCAGTATCGATACACGGGAGAGTTCGATGTTTGACAGCTGGCGGTCCGCTTTGGAAGCATGCTCGGTACGGAAACTCTGGTTTAGGTATTAGTTCCTGGTTGTGCTAAATATAGTTAAGCCTGACACTTCTATAGTAATAGTAATCACCATAATTATGTATGATACATTACAAATGACAATGCTTTAGGATATCGTTTTCTTGCGTCCGTGCAACTGTATTTAGTTTTTTTTTCCTAAAGAGGAACTTTCCTTCCAATCAGTGTCACCGTGTTATGGTTCCCCCTCGTGTACAGACCGTTCAGTCTAAGATACAGACTTTCACGGGAAACCCGGGAAATCGTGATTTTCTTAATAGTTCGTGAAGCAGTTTTCCAGCATGCATTTAACAAAAAAACTAGAGCTTTTCCCCGACCACACAGTGACTCAAATGCTTTTCAAGGAGGTCAAAAATGCAGCAGAGCTGAGACAGTGTGCGGTGGAGGGTAAAATAAATGGTGCCTTGATCAACCCAACGATGGTGAGACATTTTTATTCAGCTTTAACTACGTTTTATCAAACTTGTATGTGCATTTAGGCATGTTCCTATGTATATTTATTAGCTAACTAAAGCATTGCTTTCCGCACAGAACTATATATATATATATATATATATTGTAACTTACATTTTTATTAAGTTTTCAAATGCATATAGAGGCACAGCACTATAATGGGAAGTGAAAAGGTGCCAGTGGAACTGTGGCGATCAGACTTTATTTTTTTTCGTTTAGCTGGTGGATCCTTTCCAAGTGCTGGTAGCTGTCAACAAGGCTGTTAACTTACAGAAAATTGGGAAAATGAAGACAAGAAGTTTATACTCAGAAATAATCTTCAACCTGTCACCTACTAATAATGTAAGTAACCAAAACTTTATTTTCTTTATATCATTATCCAATTCTTGGTCTAAAAATGCATCTTTAAAGCCTATAATGTACCAAACCTTTATCACGTTAGACATGTGGGAATATTTGTTGCTTTCAACATTGCTAATTGCAGATGCACGTTTAGATATTTACAGATGGAATGGAAATGTATTCAAATTTGTTGCAAGTATGCTTGCTGTTGATAGGAGCATCTGATAAATAAATAAAAAGTATACTTTGTATTGATCCCCAGTGAGGAAATTACAATTGTATACTCTGTTTGTTAGAACACACTACACACAGGCCTGAAATACACAGACATGCTCAGGTCCTATACATGCACAAATGGAGAGATGTCAGGGTGGGAGTAGGGGGTCGGTGGCTTGCTCAAAAGCACCTTGGCAGAGCCCAGGAGATGAACTGGCATCTCTCCAGCTACCAGTCCACACTCCGTACTGTGGTCCGTACGGGGACTTGAACCAGTGACCCTCAGGTTCCCTACGGACTGAGCTACTGCCACCCGATGCACATGAATGAACTCCTAACAAAAATGAATTATATCATTTATACGCCTTCCCTAATACAGATCTCCGAGGCGTTCAAAAGGTTTGGGAGCTCTGATGGCGATGACTCTGTCCTGGTGGTCTTGGTTCACAACAAAGATGAGTCACAGCTTGTGTCAGACATCACAGCCAGGGTGAGCGGACGCCAGGTTCCAGCAGAAGAGATCTCCTCGCTGACAGACCACGCAAAAATCAAAAAGGTTCTCCATCTCTGCCTTAATTTTATGTGACTCATTCCATGTAATCAGGTGTGTGTGTGTGTGTGTGTGTTGCTAGGACATTTTTAGAGAAAGGCTGAAAGTGATAAGTTGTCTGCTTCATTCAAAAATGTGAACTGACACCTATGGCCGTACTTACTAAATGGATTTCCATGGCATCTCTTTTAACCTTACCCCTTTGTTGCCTTTGTTTCAGCTGTTTAAAGTCACAGCGCAGGAGGAGAAGTGTGGAACTCTACTTGATGCAGTTGTATGCAGGATGGCCATCAAGGACGTCATGTAGCTGTGACAGGAAAAAGGACTGGAACAGGACTTATAAAAAAATGGTTGCCTTTTTTCATATGAGATGTGAATTGATATAAATGGCTTTCCTGCAGTTGCTGTTATTTCACCACATTGTGAAGTCTCAAAACATGTAAACATGTTCTTTTGTGCAAAGAAAATGTATGTTGTTTTCATAGACTATACTTGTCTTTTCTCCTGCTTACATTTTCTATATTATTGTTTGACTAGAAATTTGAGAGGCAGTTGGGGAAGTCTTAACACTTTTTTTTTTTTTTAGTGTCATTTCAAGTTCCCACAGACACTTTTCATGCTGCGTCATTACTTTGAACCTTTTTGGTGACAGTTATTTGTCTCTTTTTTGACAGTAGGGGACAGTGATGTAAAGCTGGTCTCATGCCAGCAGTTGGTGAATAATGAATCTAAAATGCTCTGGGCCAAATATCTGCCAGATCTCAAGAGGATAAAAAAAATTATATATATATATATATATATATATATATATATATATATATATATATACTATATATATATATATATATATATATATATAAATCCACAACGACATGAAAGAATCAGTCAAACCCTGTCAGCACAAGAATATTAAATGTACTGGTTGTCTAAAACATTTTGATGCAGCTTTGTTCTTTTAAATCACCCTAAATTACCTTTTGTTATAATATATCAAGCGTAGGGATGCTAAAATTCTCTAACCAATAGAAATGTAAAATGTCACAGCATTACTTAACTTGCACCTGGATGTTTACTTTTTATTCACTTTCATTCAGTTTTTTTTTTTGACTCTTAATGAAATGAGATTTTGGAGGTGTTTATTAAAACACACACTGGAACAAACAAAATTACATTGAAATGAAATGTATATTGATCGACTTGAGATTGTGGCACTTAAAATACTCTTCTAGAGAGTTTGGTTATAAAAAATGAATGTTAATTTCATCATGATTCATCTGCACTTCCCAAACAAGTATTCTGTTACAACAGAGACTTCCTCATAAAGTTAGTTGTACTGATAACATTTTGACCTGAATAGATTTTCATCTTCACAGTGTTACTCTAAGAAAAGTCACATTATGGTAGTGCACATTCGTCAGTCTGGGAAGTTGGTAAGCTCGTCTTTTCCGATGTTGCCTCCGCTGAGGATGCACACCACGTTCTTCCCCTCCAGCTCGGGTATCTTGTTGTTAACGATTGCAGCGAACGCAGCAGAGCCCGACGGCTCCACCACAAGTCCAGACCGGTAGAGGGTGGACACGGCCGCCTTGATCTCTTCATCGTTTATAAGGACAATACCCTCCACATAACGCTGACACAACTCAAAGGGCAGTGTGCCTGGGATGCAAAGAAAATGAGAGACACAAATTACAACAGTCACAGTAAGAAATTCTTCACTCTAAAAGTATTACTCTTGTAGCAATTTCTCAGGAAATGCCAGACGATAAGATTTATACCTGCATCCTTCACAGAGTAAAGAACATACTTCTAATAACCGAGTCTAATTTAAAGCAATGGAGAGAAAGATTGAGAGAAACAACTTTCGTGATACAGTACCTGCAAAAGGTGGTGCAAGTCCTGAGGCAATGCTCTGGGAGTCCATGCCCACTGGCTTCTTCTCAATGAAACTTTTGTACATGGTGCAGGCTGAGTTAAAACAGAAAAATAACAAGCCCAAAATTCACTGAGCTGCTGGGATACGTGGTGGCTCTTCACGTGAAGGAAATACTGCAGGTGATGCTTTTACTCGTCTGCGTTAGTTTTACCTCCTTCTGGTTCCACGCCGTAGATTCTGGTCTTATCACAGCCTGACAGTTTGATGGCAGCAGCTACACCTGCCAGCAGTCCCCCTCCACCACAGCACACCACCACCACATCAGGCTCAGGCATCACCTCCAGAACTTCCATACCTAGACTGGACCGAGCACACACGGACCACCCACACACGCACACACAGGTTTAGTTCTAATAGATGGAAGTTTGAATAATCCAGAATGCACTGTCAGCCCTTGAGTGTACCTGGCATGTCCTGCTATTAGATCCAAATCATCATAGGAGTGCAGGAAGGTCATGTTCTCCTCCTGAACACAGCGGTTCACCACATTCATCAGACAGGAGGTAGGAACCCGCTCCACCTCCACCCCGAAACTCTTGAGGACGAAAAGGACACTTTCATTACAGAGCAGAACTGCAACCAGGGTACAAAATTAGCACCATCTACTAGCCAAATGCTGGTGAAATATGTAAGTGGCTGGTAGATTTGCTTTACTCACCAGCCAAAACAAAACTATTGTAATTTATTAAATGGCTGGTAAAATTTGAACATTTTGTGGTTGAAAAAAAAAAAAAAAAAAAAAAAAAAAAAAGAAAAAAAAAAAAAAAATTATTTTTATTTTAATAAAAAAAAAAAAAAAAAACAAAAAAAAAAAAAAAAAAAAAAAAAAAAAAAAAAAAAAAAAAAAACACCCCCCCCCCCCACAACATTTTTTTTTTTTTTTTCTGGGAAAAAAAAACAACCCCCAGGAAGAAGGGGGGGGGGGGGGGGGGGGGGGGGCCGGGGCCCCCCCCCCCTTTTTTTTTACCCTTTTTTTTTTTTTCCCTCCCCCACCCCTTCCCATAGTTCCCATTTTTCTTTTCGCAGACATGGTGACAAAATGACCTCCCTTCGGTCTCCTGGCAAACTGATTGGCCACTCCTCTGATCTTGAACGACCCTGTCAATTAAAAGTGAGACAATTCTTAAGTGATGAGGCGAGATGTGGCTATGTGAGATGAATCAAAGTGGTTACGCCCAACCAGTTCTCTGCATGTTTTCCAATTTGATGTGGATGTTGCAGTGGATGTCGAGAGGCAGGGTTGTCTGGCACCAGGGGATCATGGGAGTGTTGATGACACCCAGGGGGCTGCTTCTCACCACCTCCCTGGCTTCCCTCAGCAGATCCAATGTGAGGCCTTCTTCAGAAAACTCACCCATCTGTGTAAGAACACACACAATTTAATATCAGTAATACATTTGCATTGTGAAGCCACCACTTTGGCTGATAAACATAGGCCTATGCATTTAATAAATGGTCTATATAATAATAAGTAACGTTACTCATTTGGTATAGATAGATAGATAGATAGATAGCTAGATAGATAGATAGATAGATACCTTCAAGATCCCAGTAGCTTACAGATATCAAACACAACATTCACAACAGGATGATAAAAAAGCAAATCCACATGAATAGCATGGACAATAAAATAAAAAATACTAAATAAAATTTAAAAAGCGTAGATTAGAGTTGCTTTTCACATCTATTTTTATAGGATTTTACATCTGCCTTTAACACCACCCTAACTCATTCATTTTGTGTACAAAAACGAATAATATTGTGAATAGTTAATTAGCTAGCTAGCTACTGTTTTTGAATTTTAGCCCCTTATATGCTACTGACGTTACGTTAGCAGTCCATGCACCCATACAGATTTATTAAGAAAAGCCAATATACGTTGAATTACAAAACCTACTTTTTTCAAAAGACTCGTCAAGTAAACCAAAAATATATATTTTGTGCATGAGGCTTATTTCCCACTGACCTTATTATTTGTTTGAAATTTTCCGTTACTTTAAAAAGTGATTTACCGTAATGTTTACGGTGTTACGTTTTTTGCGGCTCCCAGTCCCACCAGCAAAATAGTTCCGTTTGAAACGTGTTTCAAGTCGGACGTTTTTATTAAACGGGCCTCAAACATGGCTGCTCCTTGAAGTGTATATATCTATGCTTGAAGTGACAATGGAGACTTTTTTTTGTTATATAAGAAAATAGTATTAACACTATTTGTAGTTTTAAAAAATGGGTTTTATTAGGCACGTCGTGTGCGCCATGTCCGGCGGCGTTGACAGCTCTGTCGCGGCGTTGTTACTAAAGAGAAGTGGTGAGAAAAAAAAACGGTCATGTCTGACAAATCTACACAGAAACACACTTGAACTGGCTTGTTCATGTTACGCGGTTAGCTAACCATTTACAACCGCTCTACTTGAATACATAACGTGTCAGAAACGCAGTTATTTGTTCTCTCTTCCATGTGAAGGTTACAGTGTAACAGGAGTTTTCATGAAGAACTGGGACTCCCTGGATGAGAGAGGGGTGTGTACCACAGAGAAAGACTGTGAGGACGCCTACAGAGTGTGTCAGACCCTGGACATCCCCTTCCATCAAGTGTCCTATGTCAAAGAGTACTGGCATGAGGTTTTCAGGTATTGGTCGCTTAATGTATAAATAATACACTTATTTATTGTATAACTCTTTAAAGGTCCAATGACATGGTGCTCTTTGGATGCTTTTATATAGACCTCAGTGGTCCCCTAATACTGTATCTGAAGTCTCTTTCCTGAAATTCAGCCTTGGTGCAGAATTACAGCCACAAGAGCCAGTCCCACAATGAGCTTTCCTTAGTATGTGCCATTTCTGTGTCTGTAGCTATTGAGGAAGAGAGAGGGGAGGGGGGGTGTGTGGCCTTGACCAACTGCCACTTTGCTTGTTTGAAAGCCATGATGTCTCTCTCTCATGGGTGGGCCAAATTCTCTGGGCGGGCAAAGCAGAGAAAGGGGAGGTAACCTTCCTCCTTATGACCTCATAAGGAGGAGATTCCAGTTTGGCCCATCTGAGCTTTCATTTTCTCAAAGGCAGAGCAGGATACCCAGGGCTCGGTTTACACCTATCACCATTTCTAGGCACTGGGAGATCATAGACAGGCTGGGGGAACTCACATTAATGTTAAAAAACCTCATAAAGTGAAATTTTCATGCCATGGGACCTTTAATGTGAATGTCAAATCTGTCTTTTCCACTTTTAGTAAACTATTGAAGGAATACGAGAAGGGGAGGACGCCCAACCCAGATATACTATGCAACAAGCACATCAAATTCAACCATTTCCACAAGTATGCTATCAACACTCTGGGTATGTAATCATAATGTGGTTATACACTGACATAAACTCAGTCCAAGCAGCGTAACATCTGTTTAACTTGTTTATTTTTTGGGACGGGAAAGCAGTGGGTGGTAGTTTGAGATATGATGATTGAATTAAAAATAGCGCGGTTTAATTTGCGTTGTGCTTTTGTTTACTAAGGTGCTGATGCCATGGCAACAGGCCACTACGCCAGGACGTCTCAGGAAGACGAAGAGGTTTTCCAACAGACACCCATAGCGCCGCCGATCACTCTTTTTAGAAATCGGTTTGAGATTAGAAATCGTAAGTTTGATCTAAGTTTGCAACTGTTTCCCTCGTTTATTGCTTTTTAAAATCTATTTCATGCTGCTCTTGGAGGGAAATTATACCTCAACACTAGCTTTAAGATCAAAACATCTAACAATCTTTTTTTCTCTTCCCTCTGCCTCAGCGGTGAGGTTGTACAAAGGAGCAGATCTCCTCAAAGACCAAACCTTCTTCCTCAGTCAGATCTCCCAGGATGCCTTACGACAAACCATGTTCCCATTGGCCGGACTCACCAAAGAGTTTGTTAAGAAGATTGCTGCTGAGGCAGGGTTTCACCATGTGCTGAAGAAAAAAGAGGTACACACACACACACACACACACACACACACACACACACACACACACACACACACACACACACACACACACACACACAATAAAGAAATACATTTAATCAATATTTATTACAAATAGGGATATATATATATATTCACATTGTATGTTAACAGTAAACCTGACGTCTTTCCAGAGCATGGGCATCTGCTTCATTGGAGAGAGAAACTTTGAAAACTTTATTTTGGAGGTAAAAATTTAAATGTATTTGTTCTGCATTACAATTTGGCTAATGTAACTTGTTTTCTTTATTTTTCCTTCTCCGTTGTTTCTGATGAGTTCAAAAGCTATCATTTATTAAGAGATACATGTAAACCTATACTGTTTTTTTTTTCTGTTCCCAGTATCTGGAACCTAAACCAGGGAACTTTGTCTCCATTGAAGACGGGGCTGTCATGGGAACACACAATGGTATGTTTGTGGTTTTTGATGTTCTCAAATTGTGAACTGTGAATTCTAACAAAATGAAGAACTGGTATGCCACTTTTACATTACCAGACAGACCGGATGTGACTTAAAACAACTCATAGTGTAATTCCTGCCCCTATTCTTGTCATTTTCCTATATGTCTGTGTCTATCCAGGCTGGTTCACTCTGACACTGGGCCAGAGGGCGAGAATTGGAGGGCAGAGAGACCCCTGGTTTGTGGTGGACAAAGACATTGCTACTGGAGATGTGTTTGTGGTAAGAAAGTGTGTCTGTGTTGTTAAAGTGGGTGAATTCGTCTTTCTTTCTTGACACATTTGTCGGAGCCGCTGTATGTTGTCTGTTTCTTATTCCCAAGCACTATTTAATGCTGCATTCATAAAATATAGTCGATAATGTGTAATGCCCATTAATCTGTTGAGGAGCCAGCACAAGGATGGCCACATCACAGTGTTTTATGTTGTTTGTCCCTTGATTGGAATGCTCAATACCATTTAGGATTCACTTTTTTTAAGGTGTAGTCAGGTGTGCAACACTGATTGAAACCTGACCAATTTCTGCCATAATCTGTAAATTTCTGCCCACTCAGGCTCCAACTACCAATCACCCAGCTCTTTTCCGTGACACGGTGCGAACGGAACGCTTCCACTGGGTAACAGTTGACCCACCTCCTGAACTAGTCAAGACCCATATGATGGATTGTCATTTCCGCTTCATCCACCAGATGCCGCTCAGTGAGTTTCCTGTTATCAGTGCCTGTACACTGATGAATGAGAGGCAGTGAAATGCAGGCAATACATTTATGTTTCCTGAACATAAAATACCACTTTTTTGTGATATTCAGCTCCCTGTACAGTGACACTCAACATGAACGGCTCTTTGTGGATCTCACTCTCCCAGCCAATCAGAGCTCTGACACCTGGACAGGTAACAGCTAACACACAGAATACAGTGTAATTGCATAGGCATATGCTGTTACACCAGTTATAATGCCAAAAGACTTGAAAATATACACACAGTTCCTCTTTGTTACTGTAGGAGTATACATGTATGTATGTCGTTCTTTCCATTCCTCCCCCAGTTTGCTGTGCTCTACAAAGGAGACGAGTGTCTGGGTAGTGGGAAGATCGTACAACTGGGGCCCAGTGAATACACACTCCAGCAGGGCAGAGAACGCTTGGCAGCAGCCGCGCAGCACGGGGAGCAGCAGACGCCTGAACCAGCCAGCTGAGATGAGCTCACAGACGGCCGTGGTGGAAATGAGCTCTGTCCGGTACATTAGGTAGAGCACACTGTTCATGAAAATAAACCGTCTCTTAGACGTGGCTCTACGGCAGAGGGCCTGTTCTGGAGGCCATATTAGAAACTGTAAACGGGTGTTTGTTTTTAAATGCATATTGATAAAACAAGGACAAAAGGGTTACTCTCTGCTCTGTTTTTAGTATTTTGTGTTTAGACACTGAGAGGTTATCTGTGAGCTGCTCTGAACCATCTGCATCCAGGCCAAAGTGTGTTTTTTGAGTGTAGACTAGATGGTAATAAGTTTACTAACCAACAGTAATCTCATTTAAAAAAAATGAATCAAGCTTTTCCGTCTATTTACTGTTATATATATCATTAGATCGACAACGACACAGGTACAGTATGTCTGTTTCTGCTTGTGATATACACGGGGTTGCCATTATTTATACTTCAGCAATCCTCCATTGAACGTTCACGGTGTCATTAGGTCAGCCATTATGCATTGCAAAGACCTTTCACCTTGACGTAATGGTAATAAAGGCAAGACATTCATATACTTGATCTGGAATTTAAGAGGTGCTGGATGTATTTTCAGTTGCCACAATTGTGGTTATCCTTTGGAATTGAAGTTGTCATATCTAAAACTAAAATCAAGCTCACTTTTAAAAAAAGTATTCAGCTCTAAAATGATTTAGCAGATGGAAAACAATCCATAAAGCTAATGTTTTATTTGGAGAGTTTTTGTCTTATAGTACTCAATGTTATGACCTGTGGTCTGTAAGAAAGGTCTTTTTCAAGGATGCTCGTAGTCTGAGCCCTTTACTGTTTTCTTTATTGCAGTTGTAGGAAACCTGTGAGTGACCCTGGGAAATGGAGGCTTACTGTAGGAGAGTGGTGGGATTTGACTCTAAGCTAGCAGGGGGTTACTTGTGGGTCAAGACATGGTGGACACATTTTTTTTGCCCATCTTATCTGTGAATGAAAGCGTCCCTGATATTCTCTTGTTTGTCCAGTATAACGTGATTCAAACTTTCCGTTTACTGTAGCTTTTCCTGTCATCTCTAAGGCTGCTCATGTTGTTCATGAAGTTCCCTCCTGTCCTTTACCTTTCCTTCTGATTGACTGTAACTCCTGTTCACCCTGCCTCTGTGCCAACGGCACATCTACTGAACAGTACGTTGGTGATTGATGTTAATCTATGACTCTACTTGGTTCTTTGAATCATTCTCATTTTCTTTTTGTTTGTTAATTGATTAATTAAGTTTACGCTTTAGTACTAAAGTAGAAACAAAGTACAGAGTAGTTACTCTGCACCCTTATGTTTTCTCCTCTAAGGAGAAGTGATGTACAAGAGTGGTATTGGTCGACAGGATAAATCATTGCCTAGAAACATGCCAAGTTAACAAACATTTGCAACAGAATATGATTTAATAAAACGTATTTGTTATACACGCAAGTCACATATTTGAGAGAGATAATTCAATTGTTCTATATAGTTAAAAAGGCAATGGAATTCTTTATACAAGTGCCTTTCTCTAAATGGTGTTGTAACTACTGTAAATACCTGAACATTTACAAATAAGAGAATAAACCTTATAAATGACGTGTTGACTTATTTTTCATTGGAATGCATACCTAAATATTCTCTCCAGTCGTTACATACTTGAGAAAAAGACAGTAGGGCATTGGTTGCCCTACCGTTATTGAACCACAGGGGGGCGCTATTGTACAAGATTAACCTCAAGGTTGAACCTGTTCTCGAGTCAGCATTGTTGTGCACAATCAGCATACTGTATATTCTTATGAATCCTAATGACAGTCACGGCAGAGTTTAATTATACAAATTTGACCCCATCATATTGTCTGTTTCCCAGAAGAGAATTAGATTTTCTACATTTAAAAAAAGTTTACCTGTTCGTCATCTGTCATAAAACTTTTTTTTTGTGGGGAAAACCAAATGGGATTAGAATACAGAGAACATAAAGGCTCAAAACACGAAATGTTTTACTGCAGTACATTAAACAAAATGATGAAAAGAAAGAATAAATTGTTAGGTGTTATCTAATATTTTTCATTATTAGATAAAAAAAAAGCTTGTTTAGAGGAAGCCATGCTTATTTTCTGAGATGCTCTGCTAAAATGATTACAGTGTAATGACCATTCAACAGGTCTCACCATGGAGAACACAACCATGTGTTGATTAAAAAAGTAATAGTTAACAAATAGTTTGTTTTATAAGGCAGTAACATTAGTTATTTAAATGAGAATAAACTCTGTCCTTTTTATTACATTGACAGAACCATCTTACTGGAGTTGTTTGACATGTCAACATCATATTTATTTTTACTTTTTTTAATTTATTTTTTTTAATTCTGGCCTTGAAGTCTTAGTTCATCTTCTTTGTCTTTTTCATGCATCATCAGTGCTTGCAACCACTTAAACATGTATGAATTGAAGAGGGAGCGACATTCAAACACGCATTAGGAATTTTACCCAGCTCTCACCCTATTGTAATAACAATGCACTTGTGCGCATTGGTCACCCGGTCAGGGCCACTTCCTAAATCTCCATAAGAAAAAAAAAGCCCCCCCTGTGAAAGCGTCCCAGAGGGGGAACCCAGCAGGTTTATGGTAATAAGCCTCCGAGGAGGAGAGGAGGAGGAGGAGAGCCACGGAGCCATTTTGTACTCATTTTAAACTCAGTGTGGGTTAACGCAGCAGCTGCGCGCCGTGGATACGCTGATAGGCTACTATGGATACCGAGCGTCTTTTTCCACGTTAAAACTTCACAATGAGGGATAAAAGTAAAACGCGGTGCTGGGAGAGGGAGAGTTAATGCCTTTGCGGAGGAGTTTCGGTGAAGTTGAATGGGATTTGGCAGGTACACAAGCATGGAGCTACCGATGTGTTGGATTTGGGTTTGTGTCCTGTTCAACTTGCCGCTTGCGGGATGTTTGGAGATACACCTTTCGGAAACTTTACAGCCCGGGACCCTTTTGGCAAACATGTCGCTTGGCCCTGGATGGACTTCTAATCTTGACAGGACTTTATCCCCCAAATTCATCCAGAGCGTTTTCCAAGTTGGGAGACACGATGGGATCATCAGTCTGTCCCACAAAGTTCAGTGTGCGCACACACCGAGGA
Source organism: Perca fluviatilis (assembly GCF_010015445.1). Taxonomy (NCBI): domain Eukaryota; kingdom Metazoa; phylum Chordata; class Actinopteri; order Perciformes; family Percidae; genus Perca; species Perca fluviatilis. The sequence continues at coordinate 18,523,395 of NC_053134.1, read as the reverse complement.
ACCCAGCGCCTGTTTATTTCAGAACAGGTTCCTTGACATCTGGGGACGTTATTCTGACACAGTTTAATGTGTTTGTCCACGGCCAGGACTGTTTTATTAAATACAAGAGAAAGAAAGCGTCAGGTAAGCCAGACATTCACATTAAACACCTTACAAAGCTGGAGGCAACTTCCTGCTTACCCGCAGGTAAACTGCTTTTGAATGTAACAGAACTTTTGCCTGCCTTTACGCGCAACACCGCCTTTTTAAACAGCATGTGCGTTGGCAAAGACTTTAGCGCAGTGTTCAGACATGGGGATTTGTTCCTGGCCAGTGACTTGTGTCTTGAGCACAGAGGACAGCCCGAGGTGCATTTGCACTGCGCGCTGCGCAGCTCTCCAGGCGGCAGGCTCTCCGTGCAGCTGAGTTTGACCCTTGTAAAAGTGCCTAAACAACATGGATCCTTCTCCGAAACGGTGCAGAGGAAGTCTGGCAAATTGATACACAGGGGGAGGCGGCAGGTAAACGCGTCTCCCCAGTTCCAGCTCCCCAACTATCAGGTGTCCGTGCCCGAGAACGAGCCTGCGGGCACGCGGGTTATCACCCTGAAAGCCACTGACCCGGATGATGGAGAGGCAGGGAGGCTGGAGTACAGCATGGAAGCCTTGTTTGACAGCAGGTCGAATGACTTTTTCGACATTGACTCTCAGACAGGGAGCATAACAACCGTCCAGGCACTAGACAGAGAAGTCAAAGACACCCATGTTTTCAAAGTCAGTGTAACTGACAATGGCTCCCCCAAAAGATCTGCCACTTCTTACCTCACTGTAACTGTGAGTGACACTAATGACCACAGCCCAGTGTTTGAGCAAACTGAGTACCGTGTTAGCATCCGGGAGAACGTAGAAGTGGGGTTTGAAGTGATGACAATCCGAGCCACTGATGGTGACGCTCCCTCCAACGCCAACATGATTTATAAAATTGTCAACGGCGATGGAGTAAACTCTGTGTTTGAAATCGACCCCCGGAACGGCCTGGTGAGGATCAGAGAGCGGCCTGACAGGGAGACCCGGGCCCAGTACCAGCTGATTGTTGAGGCCAACGACCAGGGCAAAGACCCAGGCCCCCGCAGTGCCACCGCCACTGTCAACATCTCTGTGGAGGATGAGAATGACAACTACCCACAGTTCAGTGAAAAGAGATATGTTGTGCAGATCCCAGAGAATGTGGCAGTCAACACCAAAGTCATCCAGGTGGACGCTACAGACAAAGACGAGGGGAACAACGCCAAAGTGCATTACAGCATCATCAGTGGCAATGTTAAAGGACAGTTCTACATTCACTCCCCCACCGGTGTGATTGATGTCATCAATCCTCTGGACTATGAGATGATTCGAGAGTATAATTTGCGGATTAAGGCTCAGGACGGCGGCAGGCCTCCTCTGATAAATGGCACAGGGATGGTGGTGGTGCAAGTGGTGGACGTGAACGACAATGCCCCCATGTTCGTCAGCACACCTTTCCAGGCTACTGTGTTGGAAAATGTGGCCATTGGTTACTCTGTGATCCACATCCAAGCAATTGATGGTGACTCAGGAGAAAACGCCCGTTTGCATTATCGGTTGACTGACACCACGCCTGGGTTTCCGTTCACCATCAACAACAGCACAGGCTGGATTACAGTGAGCGAAGAGCTTGACAGGGAGACCACTGACTTCTACACCTTCGGCGTGGAGGCGAGAGATCACGGGATACCCGTGATGTCCTCCTCAGCCAGCGTCAGCATCACGGTGCTTGATGTGAATGATAATGTACCCACATTCACAGAGAAGGTCTACTCGCTGAAGATCAATGAAGATGCCGTCGTAGGGACCAGCGTACTGTCAGTGACGGCGGTGGATAGGGACGTCAACAGCGTGGTGACCTATCAGATCTCCAGTGGCAACACCAGGAACCGCTTTGCCATCACTAGCCAGAGTGGCGGCGGTCTCATCACCTTAGCCCTCCCCTTGGACTACAAGCAGGAACGCCAGTACGTCCTGACAGTCACCGCCAGTGACGGAACACGCGCCGACACTGCTCAGGTGTTCATCAATGTGACGGACGCCAACACACACCGGCCCGTCTTCCAAAGTGCCAACTACCAGGTGATGCTCAGTGAAGAAAAACCGGTGGGCTCCACTGTGGTGTTGATCAGTGCTACGGACGAGGACACGGGGGAAAATGCTCGCATCACGTATGTGATGGAGGACAATGTTCCTCAGTTCAAAATTGACTCGGATACAGGTGCCATAACCACACAAATGGAGATTGATTATGAAGACCAGGCCTCCTACACGTTAGCCATCATTGCCAGAGACAATGGCATCCCTCAGAAATCTGATACCACCTATGTGGAGATTGTCATCCTTGATGCCAATGATAATACTCCTCAGTTTCTTCGGGATAGGTACCAGGGGACTGTATTAGAAGATGCGCCTGTCTACACCAGTGTTCTCCAGATCTCCGCTTCAGATAGAGATTCTGGCTCGAACGGCAGGGTGAGCTATTCGTTTCAGGGTGGTGATGACGGAGAGGGGGATTTCTTCATAGAGCCTTACTCTGGTATCATCAGAACTGCTCGCAAACTGGACCGGGAGAATGTTCCTGTTTACAATCTGAAGGCCTATGCTGTGGATAGGGGGATTCCGCCTCTGAAGTCAGCTGTTCCCATACATGTGGTTGTCCAAGACATAAATGACAATGCTCCAGTGTTTGAGAAGGACGAGCTGTTCATTGACGTGGAGGAGAACAGCCCAGTGGGGTCCGTCGTGGCCCGGATCACCGCCACCGACCCTGACGAGGGAACCAATGCTCAAATCATGTACCAGATTGTAGAAGGGAATAATCCAGAAGTTTTCCAGCTTGACATTTTTAATGGCGACCTCACTGCAATCACAGACCTGGATTATGAGGCTAGAAGAGAGTATGTCATTGTGGTCCAGGCCACCTCAGCACCACTAGTGAGCCGGGCCACTGTGCACATCCGCCTTGTAGATATGAATGATAATGAGCCAGTGCTGCAGAACTTTGAGATTATCTTCAACAACTACATCACCAACAAGTCCAACAGTTTTCCGTCAGGAATAATCGGAAAGGTACCAGCTCATGACCCGGATGTGTCGGATAAGCTGCGGTACAAGTTTGAATCTGGAAATGAGCTCAGTCTGCTGCTGTTGAATGAAGACACTGGGGATCTGAGGTTAAGCAGGGATCTGGACAATGACAGGACCTTGGAAGCACCTATGACCATTTCCGTCTCAGGTAAGAAAAAAAATTCTGAAAATGTCTTCTTCCTTCTATCTTCTATCTTATTTTCAAGCTGTTTTTTTTTTTCTGTGAGGAAATTCTCGTTTTTCATGTCAGTTACATGTGTCACAAGGTGATACAAATTGGTTAAAGACGGAAATTTGAGTCTCCACGTGTGATCTATCATCACACTGCAGAGTCAATATAGAATCTTCCGATGAATTGAGACAGAGGGCAGGTTTCGGCTGTAATGTTGACTGTATGTTCAGTAAGTGTATGCTGCAGGCTCTATGCAGGATCCGGTTGTGCTGCTTTTGTGCCATTTGGGTGATAAATGTATTGTGTGCAAGTGGTTGGTTGAGGTAATAAAAGGGTGCTATTAGCAGGGCACCCTGGTAACCGAGCCTCTTTGTGGTTGCAGATATGTGGATTTCTGTCACAAGTTGGAACACACACATGCATATAGTGCAGGCATATGCGCACACATAATTTCCCTCACTTAGAGCATATACAGACCGCACTCTTTGAAGTGGCTTAAGGTTTTTGGCCTTGTGTTGGTGCGCTGCAGGGAGCTTTATAAACATCTTGTGGCAAGATGTCGCCTAAGATTTTAACCAGCATAACTTTCCTTGCTCTGCATAGTTTCTCACACTTACCTTGATTTTGAACGAAAGATAAGTTTTAGATCCAGAGTTTTGTTTTGGGGGAAACTTTACGTCACATGGGTTTAGATCTCAAGGCGTGCGTATTTGTATTACAAGGTCATGTAGAAAAAAATTTGCCTTGACTTGCTTTTTTCACCACTACAGAAGCCAACTTTGTTCTTTCAAGTTAAAGATTAGACAAATGCAAACACTGGACATTCACACCTAAACTGGCAGGGTAACTTCTACAGTAAAGGCAAGCACACACACCACTTTGCAAGAAACCACGGTGACATTAATCAGGCAGTTGAACAGGCATGATAAATCTAATACCCTGACAGAATAACTACCCTGTCACCTATTGACAGCTGGTTGCTCAACCTTCTCCCTTTCCTTCTTTTTTCTTACTTATTCTTTTCTCACTCTCCATCTTTCTTTGTTGGTTGATCTCCTAAAGCGCATTAAGCTGTGAAATGGGCAAACAGCCCATCACCGCTAGATCCATTCTGCTTGCCCTCTTTGTGTCATTCTATCATCTCTCCAAGTTTAGGACTGCCAGCATATCACACATACTGAAGGAATTCAAATGGAGTGCTGTGGACCAGGCTACATTAGGGCAAGCCCACATTCCCAGCCTGTCAGTCTAATCATGTTTTTGGTTATTTTAACTGTACGCTTGAAATCGTTTTGACGACTGGAAATAATTCTAAGAACTTTTTGCACGCAAGAAAGACTTTTTTTTTTTGTTAATGTGAATATCTTTCTTTGGTCATTTAATTTGTTTGAGCAGAGACATTGATAAGATAATATAGTAGGTCTTTAGCTGGACTGTTACACTGAATTGTTACACACCATGGTTCATCAGGCGGTGGAAGGCTTCCCCCAGTTGTCTCCGCAGTTTTCTCAAAAAGGACTTGTGCCCTGTCTTTGTCTTGGACAAAAGACAGACTGTCCTGTTTCTAAGTGCTTTATGGCCGTTATAGACGACCTGCGGAGCATCCGAGGAGGCAGCCACTGACCACAATAGTTCCAGGCCTTACAGCCCTCATTCACTGCCACTGCATTCATGTTTGTCAATAACAGCTGACAGCTCTTGTGTATCCCTGACAACAGTGACCTCATGATGGTCCCAAAGGGGACTGTCCCTCTTCATTACTTGTAGCCATGCACACACACACACACACACACACACACACACACACACACACACACACACACACAAAACAAAACACCCACACACACACACACACACACACACAATTTAAGTAAGCATGTGTTCATGCACAATTAAACCGATGCACACACTCCAACCCCTCCTTTTTTGGGGTTGCCCACACTGATGTCAAGTGTTAGGTAACCATTGCCGCTGATATCTTGACCTTTTAACCCCAGGCTCTTGGGAAAGGAAGGCCTGAGGGGATTGGTGAGCTAATAGCACCTTACCAAGAGAGACAAGACTCTGATTAGGTCTCTGTCTCTCTTGAATTCAGTCTTTTATCAGGCTTCAATGCTCTCCTATATTACCTTTTTGTTTTATTTTATTTCATGGTTATTGTTATGACCTTTTTTTTTTTCTTGTAACTGTCTGATGTAAAGGTTCACATGTCCACTGTTGTCCACTGATCCGGTGCCCGACCCTGGACATGAGTCAGACCAGCTCCAAATTCTACCCAGTCTAGGGTAGGGTCTGGTTTTACTTTCACTGAGCTGGAGTCTGTGCCTCATTAGGTTTCATTCCCGAGTGTATCCGAGTCAACAGCTCATTATGCTTGCTCACATCTGCATTGCCATCCTCTGTCCATACGTGATGAGATTGATCAGAGGGCATTAGCTCTGTCTTGCCCGCTTAACCCTGATTTATTATTCCAGATCAATTGAACAAAAAGACTGTTGATGTATCACAGTGAGCAATGAGCATTGATTTGTCTTGTCTGTAGAGGAGATTTTTCTCATTATACCCTCCTAATCAAGGCTCTTCGTTGAACCTTTCAAGTAAGTGCACAGGTGCTCTTATTGTGGCGAACAGAAGGCCTGAGAATGTTTTTCCGGCCTTTTGCAGAAACACAGGAATGCTCTGATAACTCTCCTGAGATATACTCACTTTACACATTCTGCTAGCCACAACACTATCTGTCCTCGCTTTCCGTGTGTGTGTGTGTGTGTGTGTGTGTGTGTGTGTGTGTGTGTGTGTGTGTGTGTGTGTGTGTGTGTGTGTGTGTGTGTGTGTGTGTGTGTGTGTGTGTGTGTGTGTGTGACACGGTAGCTCTGTCGATAGCTAAGGGCTATGTGTTCTCATTGTAAGAGCTCTTATCTTAGCTTGTCAAATTTCACTTAAAACCTTTTGGGGTTTTCACTCTGTTTTCTAAAAGATGAGTATCCGTCAAGAGTTGTACAGTATTTCAGTAAAGTGCACCTTTATCCTTGCTTTCTGTGCTGTATTTTCTTTAACAGGTGTAAACCTTGGCTACATCACTGAGCCATGTCCAGTCAGTGACAGGTCTGTGTTTTCTTACAAATCACAGCAGGCCCGCAGTGGTACGCAGGAAAGCCTTGAATCACAATTTCACCAATTTGTTACCGATGTACTACACAGTTAGACTCTCAAACCAGCTGGTTGATTGCCAGGGCTGTCTCTGTTGTTAATATGCCTCAGCTGTTGGCAATCTAGATAATTAGTGATTTTGCTAATTTGTCCATGTAGCCACCCATTCTTTTATTAGCTCCGACCAAACGGCTGCTTCCTGATGTGCGAAAAGGAGTTGTTTTTTTTCTCTCTACCTGATAGGTGGGGTTCACACGAACAAACGTTAAAGCTTGCACAAACTGGCTATAGGTGGAGTTGTGTTATATCATTCAGTGATGCAGCATATCAGATTGTAACCTAAGCGATTAGGAATGATTGATGCTAAATCGTCTTTTTCCACCCTGGCTCTGATCTTTTTCCTTACCCTCGGTGAACAGGGCTGCATGCCGCTACACGCGCACACACACACACACACACACACACACACACACACACACACACACACACACACACACACACACACACACACACACACACACACACACACACACACACACACACACCTCCTCTTCTCTGTCCTCCCCTTCTTTTTCCCCCATGGGGCTTTTGCTTAGCGTCTATGCCTTTGGTTTGGCCCTTAATCCCGTTTGAGGAGTTGCATAGCTCAGCTTTTTAAAATTTCTGTTCTCGTCCGCCCCCCCCCCCCTTACACACACTTTCTCTGCTTTCTCTCACTCCACCCTCTCTCAACATACATAATTAGATTTCTACTGTGACACAAGAGCTGTAGCTTTGTGCTTATTTTAAAACCCAGGCCAATTTCTAATCTAATATGTACTCACTGACCATTCACAACTATTTAAAAACATTCCTGTGAAAACCACCACTTTATCATTTATAAGGAAAGAAAAGTGCAATTGTCTCTTCATTATGAGGTTACTCTTGTGCAATACACTGTAGAGTACTGGGTGTGATACGTCGCTCTCTGTATGAATTTTGTGGCCTTTCATTCATTCTCTCTCTCTCTCAATAGACCATCTTCCTCTGTTCTGCCACCATTCCTTGTCCTTGGCATTGTTTTTGGTTTCAAATCCTTATTTAACCATGAGATATTGCATCACAGAGGACACAACAACGCATATTGGGAAAGATAAATTACTGCCTGTGTGAGTCAAGGGACAAACCTCTTCCGTTCCTCTTTTGTTCCTGTTTTCCCGTCTTCTCCCAGGTAACAGTCATGTGTTTGTTGTTCCGACAAGAGAAATGTGACTCCTCACTTGAGCACAGGTGTGGCGGGGATGCACAGACGGCGATGACATGTGACCTCTCACCTATGAGATCAAAGCAGGACATGGGGTTTTACACTGTACTCTTCTACACATGACCTCCCAACCTGATAGATGGGGCAGAGAGAGAGAGAGGGGGCAATAAGGATTGTTTATGTGGCTCTGAGTGGATGTCAATATTCCTCCTTTGCTAAAGTCAATATCAACATAGGAGGAAAAACTACAATCACAAGCATGTGTGTGTGGCAGAGTCTGGCTGAAGTCTGCATGGATGGAGTCTGTGTGCTTCAGCACTGTCTGCAGCAGCTCATATGTTTTCTGCAGTATGTGTGTGAGATATGCCGCCATTCCCAGGCTTGGCACTCTAAGTAACTGATATTGGGAGATCCCATTCATTCCTAAGATATCGCACACTCCTGGCTTCAAACTGTGCCCCTCAACACATTCCCTTCTGTGTCCTCCCTTCTCCTCTTATCTCGCTGTTTTTTTTCCCCCTCTCACCCTCGGCCTTATTGTCTTCCCTCACGTCTTTCTCGGTCTTTCTATGTACTTTTCTAACGAATGCACCCGTTGCTTGACCATGTGCCTGGAGAGCGTTCCTGTCCTGCCACATTGTTGTTGAAGCTAAATCTGTCTTAAGTGGCCACAGAAACTTATTAGATTACTGTCCTCTTCGCTTTCTCTATCTGTCTGCATGCCGGTCTGCCTATGTGTGCCTCTCCTGTCAATCTGCCCGTATAACTTTTTGCATATGTGTGTGTGTGTGTGCCTGTGTGCCTGGATACTCACCTGCCAGTGTGCCCAGTATGTCTTTTTAGCAAGCGGCAATAACATGGTGCCCCCCGAAGAAGACGGAGCAGAGAACATGTGCAGATGTAATAACTGTCTCCATGTCTCTGTTTGTGTGTTCAATGAGCGAGAAAGGAATCACATTCATGCTTAATCTTGTACATCCACCATGGGCTTTAATGTGTGTGTGTGTGTGTGTGTGTGTGTGTGTGTGTGTGTGTGTGTGTGTGTGTGTGTGTGTGTGTGTGTGTGTGTGTGTGTGTGTGTGTGTGTGTGTGTGCTGTTGTTTTTGTGTGTGTGTGCTGTTGTTTTTGTGTGTGTGCTGCTATGTGTGGGCCTCCAGGCTGTGAGTTTGAAGTGTAAATACCAGGGGATCAGGAGGACTGGTCAGTGTTCGACTCCACTGATGTCTGAACACTCAATTACAGGCTAGAGAAAGCAGGGATGTTTGAGGATCCAAGGCTGTCTGCTGATTCCGTCACTACCTGTGAGAAGGAATACAGCCCGTCCGTGATTGTGGTTGTGGGATAGGTGGGCGGGTGCAAATGGCTTCCTTTACCTTGTGGGAAAATGTACTTTTGTGTTTGTTTGACTCGAAAAGATGCTTGGAAAAGTTTCATTTGTGATTCTTTATTCCTGGAACAGATGGTAGTTTTTACACTCCTTTTACTGTTTGTTTGGCATTGTCTGAACCTCCCGAATCTGTCCACCTTGTGCTACTTGAGCCATCTTTCCTCCCACACTCCTTAATCCGTGTGCTGCTTTCTCAAGATCGGTGTTTTGTTTCCTGCAGGAAATCTCTCTAAGCGTTGTGCTTGTGTCTGTCGCTGGTTGGAAAGTGAGGGGGTTGTTTGTTAGCAAACACAGTATGTTTTGGGTTGAAAAAGGTAAAGAGGTGAAGGTGGGGGGTTTTGTTTTTTTCTTTTAATGTGTTCTCTTATACAGGGTTTCTTGCTATTATTTTATTTGAGTGTATGATTGTGTTTTTAATATGTAAATATATATATTAATGTGTGTGTGTGCTGTTTAGTGATAAATGCTTCATCTGGTTTCCACACAGATGAAACAAACACCCTTATTTACCCTACAACACACACACACACACACACACACACACACACACACACACACACACACACACACACACACACACACACACACACACACACACACACACACACACACACACACACAGGTAGGCAGGGTTATCTCTCGTTTACATGCTGCAGGACAGTGATTTCACCACTCAAACTCCAGCAGGTTTTTGGGTGGTGGAGGGGTCGTATTTGATTGTAACCCGACACACGTCTCTCAGCCCCTTTCTCTTTCATTCTCTCTCACTCAGACGATGACACAGTACTCCCCTTTGTCTCTCTCACCGAGGAGGCAGGCGGAGCATCGCTGCTCGCCGGCGGCTCACGAGTGTGACATTACATGCGTCATGATGTGCGATGACCAGCTGCAGGAATGTTAAGTGGTGGTGGTGGTGGTGGTGGTGGTGGTGGTGGTGGGGGCTGAGGGTGAATGTATACAGTATCTAGCAGCCAGAGTGAATGACATGTGTGACAGTGAAGAAGAAGGAGGCAAAAGAAGAGAAAGAGGAGATGATAGGGGGACAGTTGGAGCGTCCCTCCACTGGTTGTTTGTTAGAAGGTGTTCACACGATTGTTGCTCATATCTGATGTTTGGCGATGTTTACGGGTATCTGTAGGAACCAGCATGATGAACTGACAGTGAAGTCTTAAGCATGCATTTGCAGAGGAACCATACCAAAAGGTGTCATCTTTTTGTACTTGTTTGTCTTAGTTGTTATTTCTAAGCTTTTTGCTTCGACACTTGGCCTGGCTTTTCTGGTGCCAAGTTACGTCTTATGTGAATGACATGACATTTACGTGTGTCACAGCAGCATGGACAAATTTAGATATGAGCATTCAAATACCAGCCATGTGTAGGTTGCATGCCAGGAGGTCAGATTATTTACTGATATACTGTATCTAATGTGCTGCACATGGGAACTAAAGTAATGTGACTCCATTCACATGTAGCCTTAGTTTCAGAATCCGTTTTAAGGTCTTTACTGGTTACTTCAAAAACACAGTTTTGCCTTTTTGACCTTTTAACTCTGAGAAAGTAGACCATGAGGTGTCCAGGCTGTTCTTCAGACGGAAGGCCAGAGGCAGCCAACTGTTCATCATCAGGGTCTTGACACTGACGCCTGAGGAGCTGAGACCAGTTAACCCAGTGCAGCCTTGTAGAACTATTCTTAAAAAACAGATTAGGAACATCAAAGACTCCAGAGTAGCATTTGATCCGTGGCAGAAAGAAATCGGTAGCTGTTCTCCAGAGTGGATTGTACTCGAGTATTTGAAAGCAAATCTTAAATTTTAATTAATTTAATTCTTTGTCTTTTCTTTTGCTGACTAATTTGTTATTGGATGTATAATCTACACGTACATGGATATATTTGAAAACAGTGTTTTTCCCTCTTCCTGTCCACACAAGCACTTTTAAAAAAAAGTCTCCGTTCAAATGAAAATGCAAATACATGACAAAAATTTTTTTGTGAGGAAATCTTCATCCTGGAAGGAGTTTACCAAAAGATCCGTTTTCAGTGACTTGAAATGCAGTTTGCATGTGGACGAATGGCCAAAATGCGTAGAAAAAGCTATGTTTCAAAAAATGTAAGTGTAAGTGTAACAGTGTAAGTATGGACTAGGCCTTAAAAATCCCAATCACCTGCATCACAACACTACAGTACTTCCATTTTTGAAGTTCCAATTTTTAGCTGTTTAGTGTGTACTGTGTACTCTGCTCTAATCATTCCCTATGTTATTACTTCCGTTATGCACATTTACTTCATATCTTGCTACGCTTGCTCCCTGTGTAATAGTCCATTAATGCGTAATGCGTTGGGCTACGATCCTCACAGCTCTTAAGACTTGGCATTGGTACTGACAATGCAGGTATTAGGATGAAATGTCAAACAGCTTAAATGGATTGAGTTCACTGGCACAAACAGAGCAATATCTGTTCAGTTGCTTAATCCAGAGCTAATCATAAAAGGTGCTCTTCTGCAGAAATCCTATCCAAGAAGATATCCTAAAACTGAGCAACATAGCTTTTGATACAATAAATTACACTTGTGACCGTGAAAATAGGTTAAAGTAGACTAGAAAAGTTTTTTGAGGTGTGAAAACAATTCTATCAACACGTTGCCTGAAAACTGACACTACCTCATAATTGCCCTTGCTTAAAAACTCCTAGATTAGGGCTTTACTACTGGCCCTCTATGAGTGTTGATGTTGGACTCCACAGAAAGACTTCATGGCAGATTGTGTTCACAAAGGTGAGGTGTCAGTTTTAGTAATTTTGACAGTTAATAGCTTGTGTGTGGGGACTTGTTGATGCACGCCTGCTCTCAAATTGTTGTCCCTTTGTCTTACGGTCTGTCTGACAGCACTCGAATTTCCCGAAATGTTATAATTTCGATTAAGTCGCTGCTGGCGTAGATTACAGGTGGGGTTGACGCATCTATAGTTCCCTCAGTTTCTTTTTCTGCTCAGATGTATTACCGAAGTGGCGGGCAGCATGATAGATAGCCATGCTAGCGGTCTAATTTTAAAGCCTTTGATTATACACAGGGTTGTATTCCTACCTGAGGATTGTGTAGAACAGACCTCGCCTCACCAGGTAAATTGCTGTGTATTCTCCAGATTTTTAGGGGGTTAAGGGTAATTTTTTGCAGTGTGACTCTAGTGTCCATCATCTTGGTCGCAACAACTATTGGATGGATTGCCATGGAATTTGGTACACACATTTGTGTTCCTCTCAGGATGAATTGGAATGGTGATCCCCTGATTTTTCATCATCAGGCCAAAATATAGATACAAGATAGATGTATCCAATTGTTTTTTGACCAAATTTCTGCAAAACTAATGACATTTTTTGTCCGCCGTGGCTGTTACTTTGTCTTTAGTGCTAATTAGCAAATGTGCACATGCTAACATACTGACGGTAGCATTTAGCTCAGAGCACCGCTGTGCCTAAGTAAAGCCACACAGAGCTGCTAGCATGGCCGTAGACTCTTAGTCTTTTTAGTTTTACGCAGCTTTTTATTTGCAGAATGGATTCTACTTGTCAACAACTCCCTCTTTATAAATGTTAATAATGATACCTGTATCAGACATATATCAGGGCATGTACTGTATATGCACTATGACTTGTGACTGTGTTGATCCCTGCGAGGATAAACATTTTTCCCTCTGGGGGGGGTCAAGCACCGAAAGGATTGAATGTATCGCTCAGAGGCTCTTTGTAGCCTGGATGTTTACTGTCATGAGGGGATTTGAACCCTGACTGAGAGGAACGTTTGGGAATACCCTTACAGGCTTTTTTTCACCCATGTGTCACTCACAACTGCTGTCATCCTGGGTGTCACCTTGCAACCTCATGACAGCTTCTGTTCTGCTCTGACAGCACCTTTCTCTTGTCAGCTCTAAGGGAACATATATGTGCATACCGTATGCACTTGCATATGCATGAACACACGCACATATAAGAGCACACTGATCATCATAAGCAAAGCATACACGGCACCCTGGGTCACACTTGGCTCCCACAGGCAGAGCGGTTTAGGCCTCTGTAAGTATTTCAAAGGAAGAGACTAAAAGGCGCACGGATTGAAGCTTTGTACGTTTTCTCCAACACCTCCAGGCCTCGTCTTTTAACAGAGAGGGAGAGACGGATACGTAGATGTAGACAGAGGGAGCTTCGAGGTGTATTAAGTTTGCGCTGCCTTTTGATAGGGTGTCAAGATGCTTCTTTGAACTGAGACGTCCTCCTGTTACATTTTGGATGGGGTGACTCACAAGCATACACACAAAAACACTTCTATAACCTGGATATACAGTAAGCATGCACTTGCACTTGCACACACACGGGTACAGCCACCCTTCTATCCGTCACACGTGATCCAGATCACACACCAGCCGTGGACTTTGCAGCAGCGGACCTCTTCCCCTGGAGTGTTAAGGCCAAGTTTCACACAAAGATCCCTTCCACCTTTTTATACAGCACACAAAAACTGTCTTACCCTCCCAAAATGTCTTAAGTTACATGTGTATCAAACAGCTTTTTGCAAAGTAACTTGCAACTTAAAAAAGTGAACGTTTTCTGGGGCTTGTTGTCACATTAATAAAAAATTCTGCAGGAGTTTTTTTGGCGTAGTACATCAAGAATTTTTTGCTTGACTGATATAACTGATTCCATATTTGTGTTTTTACTACGAATATGAGCATGTGTCCTTGAGTTTGCGTGTGTGCGTGTGTGCTTGTGTGCGTGCATGCATAGGGGATGCTGATGCTAACACTAGTCGAGCATATTGAGGTGATACCAGGCTTAAATAGAGATTCAGGTGACACGTTAGCAGTATATAAACATGTTTTTTATAACACATTATGATGCCGTCATATGCAGATATGAAGATATTTTAAGTGTGCTGTAATTTTAACAATTATAACGTCTCATATGAAGACATGGTTTATAGAATTACAATTGTTATGTTATGCATTGTCTTTCATTATATGATTAAATACCTTTAACATGTAGACAACTACATCAACAAACACTTAGGATGTCCTTATATCTGCTTACAACTACATTATGGTGTTTTATAAACAATTTATTAAATGTTTATTTACTGCTTATAAATACTAAGTGGGTTACAAAAAAGTTTAATTCAAAGAACTTGAAGTAACACCACAAACATAAGCGAAGCAGCTTTTTGCTTCCCCGGCTTTTTGCTTAAGTTTTAAATCTCTAAAAGATATTTTTGGTCCGCATGAATCCAAATAATCCTGCCTGTGTCTCTTTTGTTTTGCTAATAGAAATTCATTTAGCAAATGTGGCGCCTGCAGTTGGTATGGGCAAAGAAAAAGTGGAAGTGATCTTATCTTCATCACTGCTGAAGATGTTTAGCACTCTTGACACTTCTGTTATGGAGCAGAACCAGGACCCACAATGCCTTTCTCTGTCTCTGTCCATCCCATGTGATGTTTGTAAATGACATACGTGCTGCTGTCTACCTTCAGGAGCGCCTTATCAAATTACACCCTGAGTTACTGTTTGTCTGTGTTTGTCTGCATGAGTTTCGTGTGTGTGTGTGTGTGTGTGGGGGTGGATGCCCCTGGATCAAGTGAATGCCAAGGATCAGCTCCTACCCATTCCTGATGTCTCTTCAGTGATAAAAGGTTTATGGAGGACACTTCCTGATTGGTACCTAAAAATGGACTAAAGATGCCACTGTTCTGCCTTAGCGAACAGAACTTCTGTGACCTCAGAGACTTCCACTTGACTTAACCTCTCTGCCATCTTGTTTGGCTCCCTCTTATTCAAAGTGTCAATACTGATGCACTGCAACGAAGTGGGATGCCGTCCAATGTTACTTCTGTTGTACTAGTGCGTTAGTTAGGCCATTTGCCAGCCCCCAACCCTCTCTGAACACTGTTAGAGACTAATGGCGGCACTCACTGTCTATCCACAGACACTCCTGACAGCACACTAACAGGCTGCTAAGCACTCGCACCAAACTCTGCTCAGGATCCTCGGAATCGATTTCCATGTTGATTTAGCTTTGTCGATAATGTAGCCGTCAGTTCCTAATAGACTCTTTTTGCACTGCCTTTAATGCTTGTTGCCACTCAATGCCAGACTGGCCAAAGTCATTTTTTAAGGAAGAGATGTGAAGTTATTGCAATGACTGGTCAGGTTCAGTTATTTCTTAGCTATCAGGACAATTTATATTTCAGCCTCATAATGGTAACGTAATATAATTCTATTTTCTCTGATAGAGAGCAGATCACTGTGGATTTAAATCATGAGGCAGGTATAAGACGAGCTGAGCCTCCTGTTAATGTCTGCTTACTGTCAGGCCAAAAACAGACCTGATGAGGCAGTGCAGGTTCAGGGGTCATGACTTCTAAATTATGGTCACTTCACCTTTGTGCCCCCAGGTCACACAGACAAAGTAGAGGGCTTTAGACTTCAGCAGCTGAGGGTTCAATTGTGTTATCTGAGTAAACGTCCACTTACTGCAGGGTCATCTGGACTGTCAATCGGGCTTTACCTTCTGTGTGTGAGAGAATGTTTGTCTTTCTTGGGATACATGGAAAGGGACAGAAGCCCTTTTTAGGACATGGACTAAGTAACTGATGGTTTCACGTGTCTTTTAAAGTGATGTTTTTTCATCCCACTCAGACATGGGTGTCTGAAACTTGACTAAACCTGATTTTATTTTTTTTTATCATTAAAGCTTTAATTAAAGACTAATCAATCCTCTAATACATTTTTTTTTATTAATGTATTGGAGAGCAAATTCTGTCTGTCTTGTCTTCTGACAGTGCAAAAGCATCGAATAATCAAGTTGTTACTCTTGTTTAACTCATATATGCTCACGTGCTGTAAAGCGTTTTGCTTGATATTCATAATCTCTTGCAGTTGGCATGAATGAAAACAATCAGGGAAACAAATAGGGGGAAAATTACACTTTGACATGACGAAGATCCGACAAGGGTGGCTATTTGCATAAATTTGCGGATTGCAGCGCACCTGTTTGTGCGTGTGATTGATTGATTCAGAAGTGTGTGTAGAGTGTGTGCTACCTTCCGCTCACAACGCTAGTATTTGCCCATTCATTTGGCATGTGATATCTCCATTTTTAATTGTTTACTCTACTGTTTAATATAAAGAGCTTGAAAGTCAGATGAATAGTTATTATCATTCCTTATTGAATGTGATGTAATAGATTACACATTTACATTCTAACCATACAGGAACAATTAATGGTTAGACTAAAATAATGATTTACACATCAGAATAATGATTTACAGGCTTGTGACTGATACAGACTGAAAAAACAAAAGCAGGTAGAGAATTCACATTTCAGTCTGAGGTGGCCGCGCCCAGAGTTCAGACAAACAAAAGTTCACAGAGCTGACAGTCGAGAGTCAGGCCTTCATTTGCATTTTGTCTTCCAGTACACACTCCTCTTCTTCCTCTGTCTCGCTCTGTATTAGAATACAGTATCCTTACCGAACTGATATGAGCTGCTTTAACATGAAAAGCGTAGGTTCAACATTTTAAAAGTGTGTGTGTGTGTTAAGTGCTTGCATGTGTTGTGTGTGTGTGTGTGTGTGTGTGTGTGTGTGTGTGTGTGTGTGCGTGTGTGTCTGTGTCTTCAAATGCTGATGGCCTTTCTACAGCCAGCTCTCACCCCAGCCAGCAGCTTTGTGTTGTATGTGTGAAGTGATTGTCTCAACGTGTGAACAGTCACACAGGTTATAATGGGCTCACAGGACGAGGCATTTCAATATGGACTAAAGAGTTTCTATGGGAACCTTTTTTAATACAGGGATCAAAGTAGGGTTGAGTACTTTTAAGCAAATTGTTTTTGGCACAGAAGTGGTTTGTGACACTGAAAATCTCAGTTTTTACCCATAGTCTGCTTTTAGATGTTTCCTCACATAGCTCTTGGTGTATTCAGTGGGATAACAGGCTTATACTGTGTGTGTTTTTTTTTTATATAGACCCCAATTAAAAATAGTCCCTATTTTCAAACCTCTCAGCTTGTTTGTTGGTCTCTAGACGCCTTCAGTAAAGTCTGTGCTCTTATGATGTGAGCTCTTGGTGCGGATGGTTTTCGCAGGATCAGCCGGCCTACATTTTTGGAGGCCCCTCAGTCATGTATGTGACATGGATCCTGGGTTCTTCATGTTGTGCATTAGGCGGGGTTCTCAGGTATTCGATGGTTGGTGTTTTGAATCCTCTGTCATACATCTGATACCACATGAGGGTTGTAGCTTGGGTGGGGGGTAAAGCTGTGATACCAATGGGGCCCAAGAGAAGCCCTCCAACCTAAAACATGTGTTTGATGTGAGGAATGAGTTGGTTCAGCTCCAGAGTTACTGAGGGCCCGGGGAAGACAGCTGGCTCTCCATGCCTGGCATACTGCTGCTCACTGCTGCTCTCCAACACATCCATCAATGCATAGACGTCACATCTAAACACGTACCCATTCCTCCGTTGCTGGAGAATAGCTGCCCACTGCTTTAGAATGGTAGGAACGGTTAAATGCAAAGTACAAACTCTCATTCATCAGTTAAGTCCTTTTCAGCATAACGTTTCATACATTCCCATCATATTTTAGTAGAAGTTTAAGAGCTTTGTAGCTGCAACTAATGTATCTACAACTAATGTTGACTTTGCAGATGAAGCTGTTGTTCACAAAATACGTTGCATACTGAAGGGACTTTGGCTGATCTGATTGGCTGTTGATGACTGATTCAAATGTAGTTTTCTACATTAAGTATCATAACAATCAAGCCAAGTGTCCCTGTTCAGCTTAATAGAACATGAATAGATCTCCTTTGACTTGTATTTGTGTTACTTGTAGTGAGATCACACTTAGCATTGCCTTCACTGCTCTGTTTCCTTTTGTACACTCTTCCCTTTGTACTTATTTTTACACACAAACAAACACACACTAGGACCATCTGTGTGTTTACGACATGTCTCTCCCATAAATTCTGTACACTGTGTGTGTGCGTAGGACACACTGATATGAGTCAAGGCCTGTCAGTCTTGTAAGACAGCATCCATAAAATGAGAGAGAGGAGAATTGGGGTTAGTTGTGGTTTGGCTTCAGGGGAACATGGTTTACAGCTGGATGATCTCCTTTGCCACACACACATTCGCATTTACACGTATAAACAGTCAGAATTGTATTCACATCCATACCTGCTCTCGGCTGATAAAGTGGAAATGGCCTATTATTACTAAAGCGATGACAGCAGCCGTGAGCAGGCATCACACACTGGCATACCTCTGGCATTGTGTAAGTGGAGCTGTTTTTTATTGCACACTTATACTCTGTCTTTTTTAATTTTTTTTACACTTTGTATTCTCCATATTTACATCAACTGTAGATTCTTATTTATACCTTGGTTTCTCTTGGTGCTTAGTGGCTTACTTTCCCCCACAGAGATAACAAACAGTTAATCTCATCTTTGTACTCCTTTTCTCTTTTTAATGTCCTACTTGCTCACAGGCTGAAAGGATTTTAAGAAACCTTAATATCAACAGAGGGGAAGACTTGTGTACATTGTGTCATTGTGTCATTAAGCCAAAACAATTAGATTTGTATGTAAAAAAAAAAGAATTCGCTAAGTTTGCAGGGAGTAAATCAGGGCATGTTTGAAATAGTTATTTTTAGCCACGCTAGCAGCTTGGCTGATCTATGGATGGCAATGGAGGGTTGTTCTGCTCACCAGAGGATGAATTCTACTAACTTTGACGATCCTCCGACTTTTCATCTTGTGGCGTCATCAAATCAAAATTTAAATGTATCCAATATCTTGGTTTATGACCAAATGCCCATAAAACTAATGGCATTGTCATCAGCCTCAGCTGTACTTAGAAATGTTGGCATGCAAACTTGCTAGAGTAAGATTCTCAACATGGTAAACATTCTACCTAAAGACTAGCATGTTTGCATTGCCATTGTGAGCGTCGTCGCATGCTGATATTAGCATTTAGCTCAAGCGGTTTCTCTCGCTGACATACACACATACTGGCGAAGTATACAAACCCAACCACACACACTACTTTCTACAACTCATAAAAGAATGCCCTAACCTCCCACCTGGATTAAAGCCAATGTGGTTAACTGGAACAGATGCAGGATCAATAGAGAACACACATTCTCTCTCTGACACACACACACACACACACACACACACGTTTGTTTCTTACTAGAAGTCCCTTCTCTTCCTACTTAATAGTCTCCGCATTCCAGCCTCCACCGCAGGAATGACTTCACCTGCATGCAAAACCAAGAAACATCCTTATAATTCGACTGAGAGCTGCCTATAAATGTGTGTGCATGTGCAATCATGCTTGTGCACATACATGCGGTGTGTGTTGACCTTCAAATACACACTTGACACACACAATTTCCCTGTAGAAATACAACATTCACATCCTCCTTCTTTTGTCAGCACACGCGCGCATGCTCACACACACACACATACACACACACACACACACACACACACACACACACACACACACACACACACACACACACACACACACACACACACACACACACACACACACACACACAGGTCCTTATTCTTATTATAGGAACCCTGCTCCTCCTTTCTTTCACACTTTTTTTGAAAGCTAAAACATGTCATAACTCAACCCCAAAACTTCAATAACCTTTTTTTTTGAAGTGCAGAAATATTCTGTATTTGTGACTGACTGACTGACTGTCATGAAGTGCTGAGACAGTAATTCATACCATTAAAATTTGTCTCTTTGGGGGTTGACTAAATAGCTGTGTGACGTTGGGGCGTGTACCTGCAGGTTGAGCTGAAGTCATAATTTACTGTTTCCCCGCCCTGATAAATCCCCTTTTATGAGAGGAGGGACAGGGCGAGAGAGTAGCAGGATGACGAGGGAGAAAGAGTAATTTAAGTTGAGAAGAATAACGTTGTCTCCCACAAAGCACCTTGTGCAATCTGTAATTATGAAGAACACATTGTCAAGATGTAGTCGTTTGTTTCTTGACAGCGTCTTTGCCTTTAGGATGAATCGAAGGACATAGAGACAGACACTGTAGAAAAGAGACTGATAGCTTGTCAATTGTGTGTTAACAATATAAAGTCGATTGAAAAAAAAGCGTCCTTATGTCCTGCTGCTTCCCTTATAACAAGAAGCTGCTATAATTAGCTACACTGTGTGTTTACAGCAATTGCTACCTAGATTTCAGTAAGGAATGCTGTCAATTTGTCAACGTGGGTGAGAACTAGTGGGACCACCCATGCTAAAAAAACTGTGGTTGTGTAGTGTGAGTAGTGACAAATTCCTGTCACATTGTGACAGTAAAGTTTTTCCTGAATCTGTTTCGGGACTGCTCGTTACTACAGTGTTTCTGCAGAGTAGCACTTAGGAATGACATAGTAATAGGTACGCAAATGAGCCCTGTGTTTGATGCAGGATAATGAACATGTTCAACTTATGAGTAACTCATTTCAACCAGCATGGGCAATAATAACTTTTTAGGCAGGATTGGGAGAAAGGGGGGTTAGGATTGGCAAGGAGAAAACTCGGAACAGACGGGGAGAGATTTTCACGGCCTTGTAGCGTCTAGTGACTTATTTTGTTTCTCTGATTTACTTAAAGGACGCTTCGTTGCACGATGTAGAAAACTGAAATGCACGGAGGTAGGGAGATTCTCCAGAAATAAACTGGTAAGTTGACAGAACCTGATACGTCTCACTGCCTCCCTTCTTTTTTCTTTCCTGAAGCTGACTCATTATCACACACCATTCTTGTCAGCCGTGTCACCGAGCACAATACATTGACATTTAACTGACCCTCTGAAGGAGAAGAGGAGGGGAGAAGGAAACAAGGAAAGAAGTAATCAGAAGAGAAGGAGGAGGAAGAAGATATATGGTGAGGGGATGGAAGGTCTGGCTGTGATAAGAGCTGAAGTCAGGGAGATAGATGAATCTTGAGGAGGGAAGAAAGGAAGGAAGGGGAGAGGACAGAGGAAAGAGGTGGGGGGGGGGGCGGCATCTCCCCTTTTTTTTTTTTACCCTCACATTCTCTCTTTTTCTGACTTCAAAGAATCTCCCGGTGAGAAGGAATTATTCCCCTCCGCTCAACCGTACCGCTTTGTTACCCACTAGTCCTCTACCTTTGCAACCCCCAATCGTGGCCACATCTACTTATTGCTTCCAAAGAGAATAGTCTTGTAAATGCGATGTTAAGGGCTCTATTCAAATAGCGGTGCTTTTAAGACAGATGCATTGACTGGTAGGTACTCTGCATGGCGGTTGTAGGTTATGAAAGCAGAGATTCCCAGACTCCCTTTTCACTTATGCGTTAGGTTTCTGACTTAATTTCCCACTCTCAATCACACACAAACCTCAGGGAATGACTGGGTTCCCTGGAGATTAACACGATGAAGGCCCCGGTCGGTAAAATCCAGTAAGGTCCCATAAAACCCAGACACAAAAAAAGAACACATGTGGCACACAAACAGTCTTTGTGAAATACATCTGAACTGCTCTCCCTAATCTTTCTCAAATGGAGAAAGATGTTTCGGTTTTGTGGCTTGTCCAGGCTGAATCGGTGACGGCACAGGGCCAGGAGAGGATAGAAACATCAAGAGGTCAGCTGGCAGCCAACAGCTCCAGGTGGGCTGTGAGCCTGGCTGAGTCCAACCATCTGCGTCTGTATCAGCACGGTTTCAATCTGCCGGCTGGTTTGGTTGCTGACTAACCGACGGACGGACTGAACGCATGAATGAATCAGAGAATCTGACTGCTCGACTGGCTGCCTGATTTAATGACTGAATGGGTTCATGAATGGCTCATTGATTGAGCAAATGTTTGGCTGTTTGACCAACTGGCCCACAGTATCTGAACAGCTGATATACAACATGTGCTAATACGTGTCTGTCAGGGCAATTAGCCAAACATTTGGAGTGTAATCTCAGCTTCCCAAGAAACGTAAGATAAATATATATTTTATTTTTTATATTATGTTTGTGAGCTTGATGAGAGTTGTATACTGTGGCTTTTGAGAAGAATTTAAAAGAGTAGAGTAGAACAGAACAGAACTGTTACCCGTGCATGTAAAGGCAATCTGAATCAAGTGCGGGAACGGCAGACCCTGCCACTACAATGACAACCACTACAGAGAGAGTTAATTGGATTAAATACTAGAGCCCGACCGATAAAGGATTTTTAAGGCCGATATCGATACAGATATTTGGTGATTTAAAAATCCGATATATTGGCTGATATATATTTTAAAAAATAATCCAGAAACGCGTAACAAAACATGAACAGATTTCCCTAACATTAGTTATTTGTAGTGATTTGAGTCTTCACTAAAATAATATGATAATGCAGTTTAAAAATAAACTTGTTTGTTTTATTGTCACAACAGAACAGAGGAACATCAAAATATATTAAAGTTCTGATAAATAAAACGTATAAAAATACAAACTTAAGATATGAAACTTAAAGGGTTAAACACGGGTGTTGCTAACAGGGACGCTGTAGAGCGCCAATACTCATAACATGGTTGAAGGGTGTTTCGTCCGTTTTTATTTTTTAAATATTCATTTATCAGCCATTATAAATACCGATACCAATAGTTTGGAAAATGCCTAATATCGGCCCGCCGATATATCGGTCAGGCTCTAGTAAATATTGAATGACTATTGCTGAAAAATGCCAACCATTCATAGTATTAAAAATTTGATTTTATTTAATAAAAATCTTAAGGCTTGTAGCTTTAAGGACCGACAAACTTTTCAATTAAGCTCCATTTCAGTTACCACGGTTATTAAAAAATAGACATCTTTGAAGACAAACTGCAATGTGGAAATCTGGCTGCTCAGCATTTTCAGTGCTGTCTTCTGATAATTGTTAGCTTTCACTCGTCCTCTGACAGCCTGAAAGTTCCGGCTAATACATTAACAATTTATAGGGATTCTCTAGACTTCCTGAAGTTGACAGCAGGTCTGAAGAGCAAGCCTCCGGGCCACGAATACTTGACAGGAGCACAGAGGGTGAGGTAGTTGGGGGGGTTTTACCATAGTTAATTAGGAACGAAAAGTAACAATTATGGGGAGCCTTCGTTTGTAGAAGTCCCTCTATTCTTTGGTGTTTGTTTCGCTTTTTCCTGCCTCGTGGGTTGACGGCAGATATAAAGTGAGAAATGGCAGGTATTCTTTTCATCCCGTGATTAACCTTGTAACTAGCAGACCTGCCACATGCTGGGAGGGTCGATAAACAACAAAAGGGGAGGATAGGTTTGATTTCCCTCAGAATAGTAACATCAGTACTGTTTGAATAAAAATTTGGTGAAAAACCCAAGGGAATACATGCAGTCTCAATTTAACTTATTTTCTTTGCCCAAACATTTCAAATGATCACTTTCCAATGCAATGCCAGTGCATTTACTTGCATATAAATACATTAATTGCCCTAATGCTTCAATTAAGGTACTAATTTAAGTAATCATATAGAAGAGTAATGCAAAAGACTGATGAGTAATAACTTATTTAGGTGGAGTCTTAACCGCAAAGCCACTAAGATCTTTACTCTATGGTTTAGAACCTACAATCATATTCATTATTATGATGTTTTATTCACATTTAATGGGACTTTAGACTTGGTTTTAATATGACATTATGAATGTTTTTTTGTCTTCATGGCTTCATTGCAGTACGTGCATTAATTGGATTAATTTTCTAAATTTATCACGCTGTTTTAGCTGAGGGATTTGAACAATTAAAGCCTCTGCTCTATAAATATGTATTGTATGTAACTATCTTTTGAATAATCATTCCTTAAACATGTCACATTATGGATGAGGATTTGCTGCTTTTCCTTGTTTTAACTTATAATAAAGCGTCTTGGAATGTTGGTTGTAAAAAAAACATGCATTTTGAAGATTATTTGTATAATGTCCATTTACCCGGGTTGCCTGTGTCTCTAGGAGGTGGAGTTTGGCAGAGTGCCATTTTAATGCCAGCAGGGGTGGAGGCTAGATGGGGGGTATTCAGTGGACATTCAATAGGTATCGATGGGGTATTCGGGGGTGTCGGAAGAGTCAGTGTCTCCCTAACTTGAAAACAACTCCGTGCACCCACACATCCCACACTTGAACACACACACACAATTGTCTTGGAGATTTGCCCGGCTCTCTTTTTAAATTGACACAAGTCTCATGGTTTCCCAGGGCGACCTCCCCACATCACTCACCCCTCCTCTTTTTACCCTGCTTTGTTGAAAAGAGCCAATCGTGCGTTGGCTGGTAACTAGGCACCCTATTTATCAGTAACCAGCACCAACAATAACTGTAACCCGACACCTCCTCAGAGAGAAAAAAAAAAACGGAGGAAAGTAGAGAGTTGGAATGAGACCGGGAAAGAAACAGAAAGAAAGTCAGGAAATATAAGAAGAAAAAAAAGTTTAAGCTTATGTTTAAAATATTCCTTTTATTATTCAATATATAAACATTTGTACTTATATGGATTTCAAGTAGATTGATTGCTTTTGTAAACGGATTTGGCAATTAAAATAATATTTACTACGCCAGTAAAGTGTCTGTAGTAGAACCGAATGAAAGAAGAAATACATATGTGTGAACGAGAGCCAGGGTGAGCGAGGGAAGAGAGCAGCTAACGACAGAGGCAGAGAGAAAGACAGGATCTGGTGTCGGTGTAATGGATACTTGGGTCCTATTAGGCCATTCATGGCTGGGTAGCTCTTAAGAGAGCGATGCAGGCCGACTTGTGAGGAGGCTTTTGATCCGTGTGCGCCCCCACCAAACCAACTATTTGTCCACTGTTAGCTTATCAAATGGGATCAATGCTAGAGAGAGTGACTTAATGCAGGAAGGGAGGAGCAGTGTGTGCATATGTGCATGTTGTCCGAGTGTATGATTAGCGTGTCTACATTTGTTTTTGTGTATACACGTACGTGTACACACGTGTTTTGTTTGTATGTGCAGATGGAGATGTGAATGCATGTGTTTGTGTCTGAAGATATTGTGTGTGCAGAGCTTGACCAACTATTGACCAGGCTGCACTGCCTTTAGATCTTTAGATTGTGTGTGTGTGTGTGTGTGTGTGTGTGTGTGTGTGTGTGTGTGTGTGTGTGTGTGTGTGTGTGCGTGCGCGCACGTGCGCGCATTCCTGGTTATAGTTGAGTAATTCTCTACTACGAAACAGAGAATGGCCTGTTTGACTCTTCACCTTTCTGTGATCTCTTCAATAAGGACTTTAAAAAGAGCTAATAGTGCTAATACTAATCAGCCGACCACACACACGCTGAAAGGGCTCACCATGGTGATACATTAGAAGACACCAGCTATCCTGCACAATGTATCAATGCGAATGTAGCAGTTTTGTGTTCATGTACAGTACAGGCCAAAAGTTTGGACACACCTTCTCATTCAATGCGTTTCCTTTATTTTCATGACTATTTGCATCGTAGATTCTCACTGAAGGCACCAAAACTATGAATGAACACATATGGAATTATGTACTTAACAAAAAAGTGTGAAATAACTGAAAACATGTCTTATATTTTAGATTCTCCAAAGTAGTCACCCTTTGCTTTTTTTGATAACTCTGCAAACCCTTTGTGTTCTCTCAATGAGCTTCATGAGGTAGGTAGTAGGATTTTTTTCCCTTATTAATAAAAAAGCAAAGGGTGGCTACTTTGAAGAATCTAAAATATATAAATATATGACATCACATATACATGCGCCAGCTCGGCTGCGGTTACTGTAAAACGGGCTTTAGACTCTTTTTTTTTTTTTCAGGCAGACTCGGTTCCATTGACAGCTTTCACATCAACAAGCCAATAAATGAAGCACGAACAACAAAATGGACAAACCCAGAGCTCGTTTGAAACCAGCCAAACAGAAGCACCCGTAGCTTGCTTCTTTTCATCTCCCAGCCCTGACAGGTCATAATGATGTCTTTACATGATGTCACGGGCTAATGACTACCTACTGGAGGACAATACACGTTTGCACTAGTACTGGACTTGATCCCTTCCTCGTCTTTTTTTTTTTTTTTTCAAATTTGAGAGACATGATACAAAATATGACATCCACCTAAAAAAACGGATACCTGCAGTTATTAAATTACAAATAGCACTTAACATTTTTTTTTTTATAATATCTGTTGAAGGAAAACAGGATGACACTTTTACTACTAGATCCTTGAGAGCTATGGAATGATTCATTAAACGTAATGGTTAAATTACATTCTGCAATTGAAGTCTTCAATTAAACTGTCCCTCAGCTGTCAAACCAAGACAGAGAAGGAGTTCCTGGATCATTTTTCTGTCTCGTTCAAACTGTGTGCTAAAGCCTGGCCCACAATCTTCGCCTAAAGGCGAGATGGTTTGTTTCTCTCTTTGTTTTTGACACCCCATCACCCAGTGAAAACAGAGCCGGGCGACACCTGGAAGCTGCGACCTTTTGAACCTTTAATGAGAAGAAGCGGAGGGCTTTAACTTGATTAGTCGGCTCAGGAGAGAGGCAAGGGGAGGGAGACTTGAGTGGAGCAGCCGAGTGGTTTTAACCGTGTTTTAAAATCGATGTAGAAAGCAGTTCTGCAACTAGAGTGATTTTATAGTGCCTTTGATGGCCTGCACATTCGGAGAGCTAATGGTGCTTTCTCTAGGCTTGGTGTTGTGCAGCACAACTGGTGTTATGGTGGTATGCTCCTGAAAATGTTATAATTGAGTTTGAGGCTAAGCAAGCATCGCATGACACTCGCCCGATTTAGTCAACAAAGAATTTATTTCTCATTGATTTACACAGTTCCCCTCTCTCTTTCACTTCCCATTTCTACTTTTCTCGGTCCCCGAGGGTGTCTTCTCAAACTTGTTAACAACAGAATGCGACGTTCACTTCCAGCTGCTGATTCTCTCATCATAAACCTTCGTCACAACAACAAGCCTGATGATGCCTTTTCTCCCTCCGTCTCTGCTTTCAATCTCATGTCCACATCTGCACTTTGCTGATCAAGGTCTCTCTCGTATCTTCATGATGAATTACCTTCTCTGGCAATAGTCAAACAGGCGATGAGCTAACAACTGCACTAATACCAGTCAACCCTCAGGCACTAAAACAAGCCAGGCGTTCATTTCGGCTCATTTTGCATTGTCTGGCCTCCTCATCCGGGCTCGTTTAGTATTGTCTGAGGAGGAGAACAGTGCTGCTATTCTTTTCACCCCTCTCTCCCAGGGATCCTAAATGGGACATAGATATTCTACCCGGGTCGGTTCTTGGCCTGGCACTCGATGCCCCTGAGTGCTCTGCTTAAGTACAGCCACTAAGGGCACTTGTGGAGGGCTTGTGAAAGTCCATTCTGCTTAAAGGTGAAGGTGGAGGAGAAGTTGATACAGCGGTCCAGGCTTCTGAACTCCCTCGTGTGCCACGCCAAAGGTTTCACATTAAGACAGTGTGTGGATGGTTTCTAACCACTTACCTACACCAGACGTGTTTCCACCATGCATTGTCAGATGGAACAGATATACCTCAACTGTAATCCAATCAACTGTCAATACTGGCAGCATGACGGCTTGTGCCTCCAATCATCCTTTAACTGCGACGCTAAGCATCTTTTTAGACTTCAATCTATTTTTGACTTGTGCATAACAACGTTGATTATAACTCTGCAACGTTGCCAGGTAAACAGTTGAAATGCAGCGTTCATGTTACTAAGTAACTGGCCAGGAATGTGCACTAGCATGTATTTGATTGACCGAGTACCTTGCAGGATGAATTGGCATTGAATTGTTTTTTACATTTTGCAGCATCTGCGTTGGCACCCCCGCTAAGCCGACGCAGCTGTCCCCCATTCAAATGAATAAGGGGGGGGGGGGGCTATGTTTTTTCATGTTATACTATTGTCCTTTTGAACATTGTTTAAGGCAGAGTCTGTGGTGGAGTCCACTCTTGCGCATTGGGGATTTGCAATATTAGACAAATCCTCAAATATGATGCACTTGATATGGTTGAGCTTATCGATTATGCTGTCCAATATATGATGAGTCTTGCAAAACTAGCTTTAATCTTGTGTACTGAGTTTTTGTTAAAATATTTTACACTGGAAGACATCAAGTGAGAACTGATTGAGCCCTGCACCTGAAAGCTGAACCCGTCTGCAAACTATGGCAAATTGTTTTTGAAATTCCCAAACATGAAATATATGAAAAACTATTAGAACATTATAAAATTAAATATATGAAAAACTATTAGAACATTATAAAATGAAATATATTTCAGCATTTACATGGTTTATTTCTCATCAAATGATTCAAAAAGTAATTTCATTTATTACATTTCTGAGAAATTTGTGTCCAGAACTGAAAACAAAGCTCAAGTAAGTGGTAGACCTGAACTGATTTCTGTTTCAAGGAAAAGCCTATGGAGCCTTTAAATAGGCATGTTTTGTTACCAGCAGAAAAAACTCGCTGTTCTTTAATCGTCTTTAGTGTTGTTTTGGGATTCCTTATTTTAATGAAAAACATATTTACTACATCGGTGGTTTGCAATTTGTGTGACCGAAATGATTCAGCCTCTGGTTCCAGTTTGATCAATGAGCTAGCTGCCTAACCACCTGTTCTCAGGGCTGTTTGATTGGCTCAATCACTGATCCTGGTTCAGTCAGTGTGTCTGCCGCTAATCCCACCTGTTCCCCGGGATGTTATCCTTCTGACAACCCCGGCGCACACACCCATCCACCCAACACCCAGACCTCACCCACACTCCCTACCCTCCTCTACTACTCACTCCTGGAGTGAAAGGAGTCTTTTGTGTCGCTGCTGCCACTTTTTCCTCTATGAAGGCTCGAAAAAAGAATGAGAGAGAGAGAGAGAGAGAGAGAGAGAGAGAGCGAGAGAGATAATCCCACTAGTGTGGTCACAAGAGTGAGTGGAGGATATTGAGTAGAAGAGAAGAAGAAGAGGAGGAAAGGGGAGAAAGGAAGTGAGGTCTTTGGCCCCCTGAAGAGCTGCAAATTAGACTGCAACAGGTGTGTGTGTGTGTGGACTTGTTGATATATGGTCATACATGCACACACAATTTGCAACGCTGACGCAGCGGTTAATCAGCCTCCTACGTTACAAGACTGAAGTGAAATACACACACACACACACACACACACACACACACACACACACACACACACACACACACACACACACACACACACACACACACACACACACTGCATAACCCTCCTCCGTCTCCCCCACCCTAGTTCTTTATTGCTGTTTTCGTTCCCCTTATCTTACTCACACTGCATATTAAATAACATTAAGTATAACATTCCCATCCTCTCCCTTCCTCTCACCGTCCCTGTCCGTGGTTTCCCTCCCTTTTCACCCCTATCCGTCTGCCCAGCGGTCTGCATGTCCGTCAAGTTTATATTTATGTGTCTGTGTGAGTGTTCAAAGCCTAACCCCCTCTGTCTTCACCAACACTTTAATCAAACGGACAGACAGCCCGGGCATACCTGAGGAAAACATACAGCCAGCAGCTTGTGGATGTGGAAGGAGATGAGAGAGTCTTTCGCTGAGTGCTTCCAGATACGAGCGAGTGTACTCACACACACACATTTGTGAGTGCCAGCAGATAGAAGCTCTGCAGTGTTGAGTGTAAGCTGACAGAGGTTGTAGAGTAGAGTCACAGCTCTGTCAATTCTTATGTAAAGCTGCGATTAAAGTGACAGCAAGGTGTTCCTAGCCGTGATTGTACTTGTGCAACAACCTAAACTTTTAGCTTTGTTATTCCTCAATAAATCAGATTGCTAGAATTGTACCCCTTTGATGTAAAACCGGTCATGAAATAAAATACAGCAGGAGTCTGGTCCTATAGATTTATTTCTGAGAACCCGTAAATCTCTTTTTTTTTTTTTCTCTGTTAACCTGCTGCCGAGGGCATTCCTGTGGTTACTCATCTACCCTCGGTTAACCTTTGTTTGCATTTGAAATCGCCACTGCATTATATGGATGAAGCTAAACAAGCTAAATAATTAAAAATCATACACTATGATGGGAATATGTAAAACAGTGTTATAAGGACTGCTATTATACCTCACAGTTTTTCTTTTCTTACTCCTCCTGGGCAGTTTTCCTCCAGATTCTTTGTTGGATCCAACTTTTGCTCCGGTTGCACATTCAGGTATAGCTTTGACTTGGAACTGCAATTGTCACAATACGCTTTATTAGCTTCCGTGCCAAAAGTTGGATAAGAAGATTGATACCACTCTCATATCTGTCCACTAGATATGAAGCTAGAGCCAGTTAGCTTAGCTGAGCGTGAAGAGCGGAAGCAGGTGGAGACAGCTAGCCTGGCTCTGTCCAAAAGTTAACACAAGTAGGTGTAATCCTGTCGTTATTGCATCACTTTTTGTACCGATTAAACAAACAAAATATAACATGTTAATTAGTGAGCTTTAGAGGGGCTGATAGGTGGATTTTGTAACCTTTGGTCAGCCAGACGTGCTGTTTCTCCCCTTTTTCCAGTCCTTATGCTAAGCTAGCCGGCTGCTAGCTGTAGCTTCATATTTAACAGACAGACATTAGTTTGGTGTGTGGTGTCAATCTTCTCATCTAACTCTCAGCAAGAATGAGAAGAAACAAATCAGCCAAAATGTCGAACTACTGCTTTAAAAAAACAACATTAATGCTAGGTGAACGGTTGTCTTTTGATCGTTTGAGCATTGATGATGCTCATAGTTACGCAGTTGTGGAGGCTTTGCCGCTGAGTAAATAACACCCGCTCTGTGTATTTAACCTGTACCTTCATAAAAGAAGCAGAACAAAATTATGATGATGTTTCATTACATCATGACACAACTGTAACCAGCGTGACATCATGTAAGTAGGTTTGACAGCGGCTTCTGCCACAGCAGAAAGCAGCCAGGGTGCCACTTTAGGCTGTGTGGCTGCCATGTTTTTCTTTGCTATCTTTCTTGATCACGACCTGACCCCGGATAAGCGGACAAAGATGGATGGATGGATCTTTCTTGATGATTTTTTAAGGGAAGGATGATGAGAAAAATAGATCACTTCTAATCGGGTTCAAACTTACAATTGTTATTCTGTTTTGCGTAATATGGTCAAAGCAAAGAGAGAGAGTCTAATAGTTTGCGGATATGAAAGTTTGGATCGTAGTTACCCCATACTCCAGTCTCAGAAACATTTCCTGCTCTCACTAATCTCTCCTTTTCTGTTCATCTTTCATATGTTGATCTGGCTTCATGTCGTTTTGATTGCCGGTGCTTTGATTAAGTTCACTTCAGTGCGATTTTTGCTGGGTGATTTCCCTCTTCTTCCAGCATACAGGATATCTGTCAGCGTGTCTGCAAGCTGCTGATATGTGATCTGATGTTGGCGCTTGTTGCCATGAGAGAGAAAAAGAGAGAAAGGGAGATGAGACCTTGTTGGGCTCTGAACAGAACCTTTGGAATTACTATTGAGGGCAATGCTTCCCCTTGAGGAAAAAAGTCAAATGTTTTAATGGAGCATGGGCACACAAAGAGAGAGAAATGAGAGGATAAACAGAAAGACGAGGAAGAAAGTTTTTTTTATTGAACTCATCTCTGAGCTAAGTTATTGTTTTGGGCAGCATTTCCTATCCCTGTGATGTTTTATTGGAAACAAAAAAGAAAAGAGAAGGAGAAATGTTGCCAAATTGTACTGTTCAAAGAGTGTGTGTGTGTGTGTGTGTGTGTGTGTGTGTGTGTGTGTGTGTGTGTGTGTGTGTGTGTGTGTGTGTGTGTGTGTGTTGATCACCTCTAAAGGCTTGGTGTTTGTTTGCCCTTCCTGATAGGCTGGGGGGTGTTCAGGTGTGTCCAATAAGGCGGAGCTGACAGTTGAGTTTCTGCCCAGCGATTGGCTGGAAGCCTCTCAGGTTACAGGCTTTGTATTGATTCAAATATTTGAAACCTTTTCTTCAGAAGTGAGTGAGGAAAAGAGGGAGACGGGGGGAGAAAGTTGTCCGCTGCTCTTGGGCATTTAAAAGTACCCGACAGCAGTTTTCATTGGCTGCTCTGCTGTAAAACTTAACTGTGCAGTAAAAAAGTCTTGCAAGGTGAAAAAATGGCAGGGAATCTTTTTTTACAGTGCCTTTTCGTACAGGCTTCCTGCCTTTATAATGGCAGGCCTCCCTTGAGCTTGTAACATTTTAAGCTCTCAATTACCATTCTCTTTAGTCATGATAAATGTCAGCAGGATGGAAATAACTTCATCAGCTGAGAAAGCGCTGAAGGAAGGGATAGTTCCAGGTTGGGTATTTTCTGATGTTTTCTGTATAGCAGGAAAAAAAAGCAGCAATAAACAAAAACAAGTAAAGACTGTAAATCTAGATGAATGAAATGAAA
Source organism: Perca fluviatilis (assembly GCF_010015445.1). Taxonomy (NCBI): domain Eukaryota; kingdom Metazoa; phylum Chordata; class Actinopteri; order Perciformes; family Percidae; genus Perca; species Perca fluviatilis. The sequence continues at coordinate 18,490,890 of NC_053134.1, read as the reverse complement.
GCAGCGATCTGTTATCGGAGATGAATGCATAGCCTGGATTTAACCTTTCAATGGGTTTTTAGGAGGGCAGGAATTGTGTGTGAAAGGGGTGATGTGTGTCTCTCTGGTGGGCCTGTCACCTCGCTTAAACCTGTCACAGCTACAAATGTCTTGTCTTGTTTTCTGCTGTTTTACTGACCGTCCCCCTCACTAACTGACTAAACACCCTTGTTGATTTTTCACATTGGGGCAAGGGGGGTGGCCACCAGCGTTGTCTCCATATCTGCAAGCCAATATGAATACATTACAAAAAGAAATGCCCAGCCTCGAATACAAATTGTGACCGTTTCAGAGATATGGATGATTGTATCTTCCATAATGTTATTTTTTAAGATGAGGACCTCAGACATGCAATGTTTGGAAATAGTGTCAGTATGTCAACCAATAGCCTTATTTTAGAAGGAACCAGGAAGAACTATGAATTTGAAAATTAATGAATTAATTGTACTGTATGCGTGTGTGTGTGTGTGTGTGTGTGTGTGTGTGTGTATGTGTCTGTATGTCTGTCTGTGTGTGTCTGTATTTATGTGTGTGTCGCTCCTAAATAGTGACAGCTGGACAGAATGTGTGTCAACAATTTAGGTTGGTTACGACGAGCACAAACCACAGACGGACACCTGTGTGTGTGTGTGTGTGCGTGTGTACGTGTGTGCGTGTGCGTGTGCGTGTGTGCGCCCAGAGTTCAGACAAACAAAAGTCGAGCTGACAGTCGAGTCAGGCCTTCATTTGCATTTTGTCTTCCAGTACACACTCCTCTTCTTCCTCTGTCTCCCTCGACATTAGAATACAGTATCCTTACCAAACTGATATGAGCTGCTTTAACAAAAGCACAGGTGAGACATAGGTTTAACATGTTAAAAGTGTGTGTGTGTGTGTGTGTGTGTGCGTGCGTGCGTGCGTGTGCGCGTGAGTGTGTGTGGTCATTTGTTCTCATAGGCAAACACAAGCGTGTCATGTTTGCGGCTTGCTTCACGGGCCATTAGCAGCTCTTATCACCTCTGCAGTCCTTACCACCTACAATGCAGGACTCTGTGTGGCCTATCTCCTTTTTGTTTTTGTCAATAATTAAAAACCACCTACACCTCACTAAATACCAACTACAAACTAACTGATTCCAATCAAATGTGTTTTATCATTAGATTCATATTTATAAGGCTGTAAAAGTGTAATAACCAAACCATAATGTGCTGTGAACACATTGCTGAGCTGAACAAGGGCTAACCAGTGAGTGTTTGGACGCTTGTAAATATGCCAGATAATCGAGATAAGGGGATGTGTACAGTTAATAAACAATTCACCCATGATACTTCAAAAGTGTTGAGATTACGCAGCAGCTTTGATGCTTGTTTATACGCACAGCGTCTTCTATTAAAACTTAATTCCTGTTAAACCCGTGTGTCTGTTTGTGCACGTCTGCTGGTGGGTGCCTATATGTGTGTCTGATGGCATGCTTACAAAACATAGAATGTTTTTTTCCATGGCGTCTATCCGTGACACACCCTTTCCACGGTTCAGCCCATCCTATGCATGTGTGTGTGTGTGTGTGTGTGTGTGATCCAATGCTTGCAGCTGGTGGGCTCTATAAATAGAGTGAGGTTGGGATGCCCCAAAAGAGAAAGCAAACAAACAGCTATCTTGTAAAAAGGTAGCAACGACTAAAATATGCTGTAAATTCTTAGCATTGGTCAGAAAGTAGTTTTGAGTAAGAGATATTGCTTTTATCTAGCGGTATGTCACACTACTTGGGTTATAATTGGTGCTGCATGATTGCATAGCCAATGCAATCTCAATCGGATTTTCTCAGCAACAACCTTGTCTTTTTCGGCCCCATAAATTCTGCTTCACGTCTTTCAATGACCCTGTGATCTTTTCCGCTGTGGTTGGTCATTTTTGGATCCAGCGATGGTTGGGCTCCCGCAGCGCTCTGTGATGTCATTGCTCTCCTTGCCCCCCCCCACCCCCCTCTCCACCATCCTCTGCCAATGAGGCTGTCCCTACAGTACAAAGTCCTTCCCACTCTGGGAAGCTAATAATTCTTGGAGCGCTGACTGTATCGCAATGCTAATCTGCTATAGTTTACTTAGTCACGAAATAGCTTGGCTTATGTGTAGAATAGGTGATGAAGTCCTGTGTCAGTCATCGTGTAAAAGCCTTTACGCTGAGCATTGCTGTCAGTGTGTAGTTTATGTGTTTGTGTAGGAAACAAGATTAAATAAATGTGAATGAAAGGGTGAGTGTGTGTGGTAACAGATTATGTCAGTACCCACTTGGTTACAGACTCATTTGATTTGACTTTGTATACCTGGTGTAATTTTTTGACTTGGCATGAAGTGTGTGTGTCTTTAGGTAACAAAAACCCAGAGAGAACAGCATGAGCTGAAAAGAAAGTTGTATTTTGCCCCCCCTAAATTATGATTGCATCCACAGAATCGTGTCAGCATGCGTTTTCTTTGCTGCAGTATAGGAGTCCATGCAGGATGTGTGTATTCAAGTGTGTGTAAACTGTCAGTTGATGGATCTCTGGAGGCAAGTGGGATAACAGTGTTTTCCCCGACCTACAGGGAGAGACAGGTGCAGAGCACTGTAGAGAAAAAGAACACACACTAGCACAACAGATCCTCAGCACCGTGTTGAATGAGCACCTCCATTGCAGCACCAGCAGCCCAATACACCACAGCTGCTGCCTAATGTCACTGTCCTGCAGAGCGACTCGTTAATATGTCTGCATTTTTATGTGTGCTTTTTGTCACTCTGTTGCCACCCATGCACCGTGATTTATGTCCACTACAGACATGGACCTGTAGTAGAATGGCTGCACTGAACTACTTGACCCTCATTTTGCTTCCCATTGTGAGTTATTCGTCCTAGTGCAGTTGGAGTTGACCTCCAGTCTTGTTAGCAGTTAGCTTGAGACTAGCCTGATGAGCCGGCCTGTCCACACCCTGCTCTGATCGACTGTGCGCCTGTGTAAGGAGAGTTCAGGGTCCTGAGAAATGACCTTATCTATACGTCTTAGAGTGACAGAGCACCTGTGGCCGAAACCTCAACATAACTCTTTCACCCCTGAACCCACACACACTTGGAAACACATTTGACACACTCATATGCTCGGTATGGCACAGCAAAGCTGTGCAATCCGACCCATCTCCCTGCCCCGTTTCAACAGTATTATCCCCCCTGCGAATTTCATCTGGCCTCACCACCTGTTGTCAGCTGTATTTCACCCAGCCTATAGCCTTCTGTTTCCTTCCATAGGCACCAGAGCTTACAGTTGTGCCACAAGTAGGTATGAGACCAGACGTAACCCTCCCCAGGGGTAGAAATCCTATACTGATCCAATTACTCCCGGCCGGGGCTTGAATCAGACCGAATCTACTCCGACTGGCAACTACTTAATTCAATCTAGCGGCAAAAGTGTTACAAAGTAGTACACAAGTCAAGCTGTTAAGCTGCAGTGTAGAGAGGGCAGAGGAGATAGGATTGGGTCCAACCAGTATTGGGTTGAAGCTGTACATAGCAAATATTTACAGCATAGATTAAGGTTCAAGCACCATTTAGCAGTTCTTTCCTGCTTCTCCTGAAATGTGTTATTTTGGCAAGAAAAAGTATATTTCTACTTCTGTATGGGGGATGCTAACTTTCTGCTTGAGGTAGCTTTAGCCTCAATTCGTATTTTTTTATCATTAAGCAGAACTGAATTAGCACAATATCATGTATATTTCTATTTAAGAAACGTTTGCTGGTTTCTCAATTTCCTCCAAGTCAGCGTCAGAGTTTTTAACCAACTCATGGAGCTAATGCTACAGCTACTAAAATCTCCCAGCAACAAAAAAACTTAAAGACCTTATTGTTGAAAACAATTACCACAAAATATCTGAGTGGTAAATCTGCCATTGTATTTTTTTTATATTTTAATGTAAACAAATGCAATATAGATATGTCTTTCAGAAACATTATTTAGACCACTGTGAGACACTTGAGAAACTGTCCACTGAAGAATAAACAAGCTAATGGTAGATATGAGTTGACATGAACATGAGTGGAGGAGACAGAGACAGTTGTCCAGAGACACAAAGAGGGAGCAGTTCGGCAGTAAATTAAGGGGCAGTGACATCGCTGCATGTCTCAGTGTAACATGATATTTTTCAGGAAATAGGTCAGAGAATTATATACAGGCAATTACAGGAAGTAAATCATTTCTTCCGTACTAGTAGCGGTGATGCAGGTCTACAATTAGTTCCCTTTTGCTTTTATTTTGAAATAAACTTTGATTCTAAACGACATTTCCCAACTACTTCACTTTTATTTGCAACCTTTGGCTTGTTGATATGCACTGTATCACAGAAAGCACTCGCCTCGCTGAAACCTGGCCTCGTGTCTGAGGACACACTGAGCCTCATGTCTCCATCACATTTAGCATTTTGCTTGTCTTTGCGCTTTTGTATTGTTTAATCTGTTTTCTATCAACTTGTTGCTATGTTAACCTTCACTGCCACTCAGAGCTGCCATTTTGCGAGTGTGCAAACGTTAAAATATCTGCTCTCTCTCTCTCTCTCTTTCAGATGGTATCCATCGGGTCGTGGCCCTCTGCACGCTGCGTGTCACCGTCATCACGGATGACATGTTGACCAACAGCATCACGGTGCGTCTGGAGAACATGTCCCAGGAGCGCTTCCTCTCTCCCCTGCTCAGCCTCTTCCTGGAGGGCGTGGCGGCTGTGCTCTCCACCAAACGGGAGGCAGTGTTCGTGTTCAACATCCAAAACGACACCGACGTGCAGGGCTCCATCCTCAACGTAACCTTTTCGGCGTTGCAGCCCGGGGGCGTCCCGGGGAAAGGGACGTTCTTCCCTTCTGAGGACCTGCAGGAGCAGATCTACCTCAACAGGACTCTGCTCAGGCTGATCTCCTCTCAGGAGGTAACACACATATGTATACAGACACATATAAATGCACATATGCAAAAAAGTTTGTAATTCTCTTCATAAACTGAACTAGCATTTTTAAAGAGATTTCTTTTTTCTCTCTCCAGGTGTTGCCATTTGATGACAACATCTGCCTGCGGGAGCCCTGTGAGAACTACATGAAGTGTGTGTCGGTGCTGAAGTTTGACAGCTCCCCGCCCTTCATCGCCTCCGACACGGTTCTGTTTCGGCCCATCCACCCCATCAACGGGCTGCGCTGCCGCTGTCCGCTGGGTTTCACCGGCGACTACTGCGAGACCGAGATCGACCTCTGCTACTCAGGACCCTGCATGAACAACGGGAGATGCCGCAGCAGAGAGGGAGGGTACACCTGCGAGTGCCTGGAAGACTTCACGGGTAAGTTGTCTACATGGAAGAAAAGAAAAGAAAATGTAATAAATCATTGCAATTCAGCTTATTTTTCTTTTAAAAACAAGTCAAAATAAATGATCTTAGTATTCAATTTTTCTACTCAGACCCAATTACAGAATAACTGACTTGTTATGATGGTGATTTTTGTTGTTGTTGCAGTTTATGACATACAGATCCTGGTTGTATCTCTCTTTTGCACCAACACTGGCAGGATTTTCTGTGCAATTACAAAAGCATTTGTTACGAAAGACCTACACTTTCAAGATAATCTTCCATCAAATCTACATATGATGTTTGTGTCAACTTTTAGAACCTTTTGACACAGATAGCCTACTGGCATTTTTTGTAGCTTGCATATAATTGGAGAGATGTCAAAGTACAAGAAATGATTGTGATATTTTAAAAGCATTTTGATTATTGGGGGGGGGGGGAAAGATCTTAACTTACCTATATGGTGCTTAATACAAATCACACATATGTGATAATAGCCTGTGTGTATTAAAGCCACCACAGAAGAAAACTTCTGTCAATGTGCGAGGGCTCATATTCTTTCTGACAAAGGTTTTGATGACTCGTACAAAATTGCTAAACCGCACTGGCAGGTTGTAAAAGCTCTCAGCACCTATTGTTGTAGCTTGAGGTCGACCCCAGTGTAGGAAGGGAAAATATGCTTTGTAGTACAGTAGGTATAGCCACCTACACACACACACACACACACACACACACACACACACACACACACACACACACACACACACACACACACACACACACACACACACACACACACACACACACACACACACACACACACACACACACACACACACACACACACACACAGTAGATTTATTGCTGTATAGAGGTGTACGGAATGCTGACTACGCTGGTCAAACCAGATCTCAGATATCACTAAACCCATTCACTTAAACCACATTACCTTTAATAACATGTTTGTTTTAAAACTTAGAATTGTCTTAATATTGGGACATGTAAGCACTGTGTGAAGGCATTAAAGTACAAAAGGGTAGATCTTCCTTTCTACATGGAAATTTTAAATAATTTTAACTATAATCCGCATTGTTTCTACACTACTTCAAAGTATTACCCATGCCTATTGTTCCAAAGTGTCGTGTTCCTCTATCATTGTTTTGAGAGAAAAAGACATAGGCAAACAGGTTTTTGGTATCAGTCCAGATTATTAGCAAGTAAACATTCAGTTCTCATAAATCAGTGAGCCAAAAAAAATGGCAAGACAGTGTCAAGAATCAACAGATCAGGGGAAGAAAGGAAGAAGAAGCCCGCTAGCCAGCAAGCATGGATGTAAACGATGCGAGTATGAAAATATTCAAACTGATCAAAAACTGATTTAGAGAAAAAAGGACCCTGAACTCTACTCTGCACAGAATTCACACGGTAGATGAGCTTTGGCAGCTTTCATCATTCCCATTGAAATCACTTTCCGAAATATTTCCCCAATGTCACTGATCTTGCTCCCATACTTCCCCCTTGTACATCTGATAGCTGACTGACTGTCTCTGCTTCTCTGTCTCTCCCTAATAGAGACCTCTAACAGCCGTCATCCTTTCTCTCTTCTGTCCCTCCCAACACTCTACCTCCTCTTCCTCTATATCTTATCTGATGTAATTACCTGATCATACCTGCCTTTGTCACTCACTGGCCCTCTCTCGCCTTCTCCTCTCGCTCCCCGTCTCCATCTTCTCCACTCACCCATCACATTTTTCTTACCTACATCCCCTCTTTGAAGGTCACAGTTCAACTCCAGATAGTTAGGGCCCATCAGGGGCCATTATGGGGCTGATGACAAGGAGGCCCGATCTGTCCTCCTTGGGTTTCCTACAATACGGGGAAACAGATCCTTATAATTCCCCATCGGAATAAAGGATTATGCTGAGGAGAGAAGGGCCATTAGCTGGTTCCAGGCTGTGGTGTTGGGGGTTTGTGTGTGTCCTGGGTGGAGAGATCTTGTCTGGAAAGAAAGTGACACACAGCACTGCATGGCACACAGAGGCACCCATCACAAATAATATTTCCAGTCAGAAAGAGGACTGCTGGTGTATTAGTGGAGGAATTTATATGAGCCGAGCCAGGAAACTGAACTAGGGCCACATGATCATTTAGGAGGAATTTCCCATGGCAAGACCCACTACAGCAATCAACTGAATTAGATCATGTAATATTATAAATGCCATATCAACATGCAGCCTTCGAGTTATTTAGCGAAGGACAGACTTATGACATTTCCCAGTGCAAATGGCAGCTAGCACACACAACCTCGTAGAGCCATTCCTAGCCTCCTTGTTAGCTTGTTGTTGTCTCCTGGAGGATTTGACCATATCAAGATCAACTCCCAATAGGAAGCCAGGCAAAACTACATAAAGATCGGTTCAGAGCCAAGATGGGTGGTCCAGGTTAATCAATAGAGAACGGGCTTATGGCTGCAGGCGTTATGCGCCTCAACTGATGCCACTGGTCAGTCATTGGATGGACCTGTCTGCGTCCTCCTTCGCATGCATGAAACAAAATAAACCCTACTTTTGGTGAAAAAGCCCACAGGGTACCTTCAAAGTCAAGTTATAGTATCGGCCCCTCAGGAAAAAAGAGCTTATTCCTAGCCAAACTGTTTTGTACAATCTTTCAACAGTCATATTGGGAGAAATCCCTTCTAAAACGGAGACAACATGTCTCCACTGCCATTAGGGTATGCAATGTGTTCAAAGCTGGGCGGCATGCATGCATATTAATGCACTGATGATTGATCACACAGACCTATATAGTTAATGCCTATGTTACCTTAGTTACTGGACATGGCTATTTAAAGTAGTTTAAGAAGTGGTTGAGGGAAAAATTCCAACATGCAATCTGAAAGAATTTTTAGGAATATTCATTAAAGAGTGAATGTTTTCTGTAACTTCATAAAACCCAAGCTAGAGTGACGCTAAGAGGGATTTAGCTGACTAAAGTATCAGCATGAATCCAGCCATGGATTTGACTTCATGGAGGAATGTCTCATCCCTGTCTTTGACTAAGTCTTGTCACTCCCTTTCCATGCTCCAATACTCCTCTTTATCTCCCATCCTCTCTCTTCTCTCCAAATATGGCCAAATTACGTCGTGGCTCAGAACTGCGCTTACTGGAAAAAGGCCTATAAACAGGGCTTTGTTGTTGTTAAGATGGAGATGTTAAAAGAGGCCTTAACAACATAACGTTAACTCTGTTGTATAAGTGTGCTCGACTTATCAAATGCATCTTGTTAAAACAACTGGATTCCAAACAGATGAGGCATCTGTATTTCAGTCAACGGTGGACAGCATGCTTCACAAAGAAGATAAAATGATGTTATAAAATGATGAGATGATGTGATGACAGGTCATTTATCATTCACATCGCACTGCAAATGCAATACACAACTCATATCTACACGCAACACAGTGTTGTCTTAAGTATACATACGACGCTATTTACCTGTTCAAACCAAGGCAGCAGTGAAGGTGTCAACCCCAGTTAAAAAAAAAAAAGAATATATATATATATATATGTGTATATATATAACAAATGCAACACAGCTCAGAACATATGCTAAACTGAATTACCCTTTCTTCTCCTAGGCGAGCACTGTGAGCTGAATGCATCATCAGGCCGGTGTGTACCTGGCGTGTGTAAAAACGGCGGCAAGTGTGTCAACCGGCTTGCAGGTGGTTTCATGTGCCAGTGTTCCCCAGGGGAGTTCGAGAAGCCGTACTGTGAGATGACCACCCGCAGCTTCCCCGGGCAGTCCTTCATCACCTTTAGAGGCCTGCGGCAAAGGTTCCACTTCACCGTCTCCTTCACGTGAGTACTTGCCTTCCTTCCGCTGTTCCTTCTAACTTTTTTTTTTCCTTTTAATTTACCTGTTAACACAAAGTGTCATCCAATTCTTCCAAATAACTGGCTATGTATGGCTGAAAAGGATGAAATGGATGAAAGGTAACTGACTGTTTGCTAAGCCTCATCCCGCTTACTGTTGATTTATCTGTCAAGCATTTACAGTAGTTCTCGCACAGCAAAATTTACAATGATAACTGTGGCAGATTTACCACTTGAAATTGTTAGGATTTTTTTCTGGTCCTTTATTGTTATCACTTTTACCTCAAGTTTCTTCTCAAGTTAGCTAGAGACGGATAAAGTTAGCGTAGTCATTTAGCTAGCGTTAGCTCATCAAATCTGACAGCTACAGTTACAGCCTGTTGATTTTTTTTTTTGTTTACTCTAACGCTAGCTAAATAAATAAGCTGTCTTTAGCTGTCTCCAGCTAACTTTTAAACAATCTTACGATTTTAGCTTGTTTTAAAAACGAGAATCTTGTAAAAAGGGCTCTTGAATATGCATTTGATGGCTACATACATGATATAATACTAAAAGACTGAGGACAATGCCAATAGGTACCATGCTAACGATTGAAACCTACGTTAGCATTGTGGGCCTTAAAGACTAACAAAGGAGACATTAACGTTATACTTAAACTCTTTAAATCCAGAGTATCGCTCTTAAAAATTGGAATAGCCACAACATTCAAGTAATATATTATCTTTTGAGGAGTATTCTGAAGATGTTCAAAATTTGGGATTTCTAAAATCGTGGCTATGAAGCTTTCTGGATTATATTTGTTTTCTTTGCTGCACCCGTTTTGCCACAGTTACTTTGAAAAAGTAACTTAGTTACTTTACAGATAACTTGATTATAAAAGTAATTTAGTTACTTTACAGATTACTTGATTTTAAAAGTAACGAAGATTACAAGTTACTTTATTAGTTACATTCAGCAACTGCCGACAACACCCCCACAGCCTCAACATATAAATGACAACCGGTTTACTGTGAGGCAGCTCGGCGTTGCCAGTAGTAGGGATCTGGTTTATTATGGCACGAAAGAGAGCGAGTCAACCGTGTTTAAGGGCAGCATTTCCTCTACAACATAGGCCTACTGCCCGACCAACTAGTTCAACTCTCCCCCACTTACTGGTTTTGCACCGAAGTCCAGCTTTTGTTGTTTGGGTGGTGGGGGACCTCCTTCTCTCTGCTTCGCACCACCTGGTGGGACTTGCTCTGTAAGTTTGACTGCAGCGCTGCGACTCCAAATGTTTCTTCAAATTTGACATAGTGTTTTCGTAGCTAGATAACACTTTGTCGCCACCAGCACAGAGTGTACAACGAACCTTAATATTGCCGTCTTTAGCTGACACAAACTCAAAATAGTGACTGTATTTCCAGCTAGAAAGCGCGCATCTCTCTCCTCCCTCCATTGTTGTTTACGTTTGTGTCGCTGCGTGGTACACGTGAACTGTCCACATGCTGAAAACGTGACTTGTCACATAGGTGACTTCGCTCCCCGAGACGCAAGAAGAAAGCAAAAATATATATTTTTACTAAGGAAAATGACAAAAATAGTAACGCACAGTGACTTGGATAAGTAACTTTAATCTGATTACTGGTTTGGAAATAGTAACGCGTTAGATTACTCGTTACTGAAAAAAGTGGTCAGATTAGAGTAACAAGTAACGCGTTACGTGGCATCACTGGCTGCACCACACACTTTTTCACAGCACAGCAACAGCAGTATGTAATACTTGTAGCAGTGTGTGTAGTAAACGGTGATTTGGAGAGTGTGAGGAGCTGAACAAATGAACAGTTAAGTTCGGTGAGCTAAAGTGTGTGAAATGGGGTGTGTCGAGACATGTACACACTTTTCCATTGTGTCCCTCGCAATACGTACTTGCACACACAAATAGGAGTAAAAACAAAAGACACACACGCTCCATCTGAATGTGCAGTGTTAGTGTTATGAGGTGTGCTTGTGAAACTGCTGAAGGAAAATAACTCTGGATAAGCACAGTAAATATTATGTAGAGAAAAACTTTTATCACGTTTCGTTAACAGTATAAGGTAAGATGAGTTTGTTAACGCGAGTTTGTCGACACGGTGATGGAGAGAAAGGTTTGCAATGCGGTGAAAACAGGAAAGGCTTTGTGATGAGTTTCCCTTATCAGTGTTTGCCTACAGCCATCCTGACTTCCTGCCCTGCCGGACTCCCTGGCATCTGCCGGCTGACTCCTCTGCCCTCACCTTAAACTACGAACATACACACACAAACCGCTCCACATGCAAATTTTGCACCCTCGTAGAGCACACTCATGAGTAGGTATTTACCAGGTCTTTCTCCCTCTCTCACACGTGGACACATTCAAGGCAGGGGAACTGTTTCCTCTCTGCGGCCCACTGGCTTCACACATCCTGCCTTTCCTTTCCAAGTGTCTTTTCCTCAAGAGCTCCTCGGCCCTTTCATCATAAAGCTATCTGCAAGGCCTTCAACCGTTCAGTCCCGGTCTGTTTGAGTTGGATTGGTGCTTAGAAATGTGACAGGAAACATGAGCTAGAGCAGAGAAACACAGTTAGAATCCACTCAACCCTTTGTGTGTGACAAATCTGAATATCCATCGTTTTATTTCTCATTTTTGTTCAGATGGGATAAATGAATGATTTGTACAGCAAAAGCAATGCTATTTTGTAGCTTTCAAATACTGTATTTCCATTTTTCAGTTGAAAAAGAATCTAAAATCCCATCTGTCTCTGCAGGTTTGCTACCAGAGAGAGAAATGCTCTACTTCTCTACAACGGCAGATTCAATGAAAAACACGACTTCATCGCTCTGGAGATCATTGACGAGCAGATTCAGCTCACCTTCTCTGGAGGTTAGCCCGCATTTTGTGTGTGTGTGTGTGTGTGTGTGTGTGTGTGTGTGTGTGTGTGTGTGTGTGTGTGTGTGTGTGTGTGTGTGTGTGTGTGTGTGTGTGTGTGTGTGTGTGTGTGTGTGTGTGTGTGTGTGTGTGTGTGTGTGTATGTCTTTTTCATCTACAAAGCAGCCCACAACCATCAATATTTTACTTTTTTTAAGAGACATTTACAATTTACTCAAATTTTCAAACCAACTTTTGTTGTGTTAGAATAGCCATGTCTGAGGATATCAAGAAGCCTTGTTCCAGTAAAAAAAAAAAAAAAAGTAAATGGTAGTTTTTACACATCTGAACTTGAAAACGGGGTAAAAATTGACCCTAACACAATATAAGGGTTAAAGTAATTGTTGGTAATATCAGCTACATTGTAAGTAGATTAACACCGGTGTAAGTGCACTTAATCTTAAGTGACTTTCAAAAGAGCCAGCTAAATAACTCTTATCAGCATGCGTTTTCTTTTGATAAGGCTGTGTGTTTTTGTGTATGTGTATGTTAGTGCATGAATGTATCCTTTTATACCAGAATTTGAACGTGTTCATTTGTGTGTGTGTATGTGTGTTTCTGTATGTGTAGGGAAGAGAGATGGGTGTGTTTTACTGTTTTGAAAGCAGATGCTTCCTTAGAGTGGGAGCTGCCAGACTGATTAATGATACTTAGTGGCTGAAAAACAGCTACTTAATACACACACACACACACACACACACACACACACACACACACACACACACACACACACACACACACACACACACACACACACACACACTAAAGCCTACGCTCTTGAAACTTGACTTTTCTCACAAACAATGCAAGTTTTTAAAACGTGCATGCATACGTACAAATGTGCAAATACTCAGATATTTTACTTAAGTAAAAGAGGTAGTAATACAACAGTGTAGAAATACTCTCGTACATGTGAAAGTCATGCAAAATTTTACATAAAAGTAAAGTACAATTACAAAAGTGCTAGCCTAAAAAAGTACTCATTATGCAAGCTGGCTTACTTCAGAACAATGTATATTATAATATTCAATTATAATTATTTATGTTTCACGTCAATGTTGCATATTATAAAGGAGGGTGTAATTTTCATTACTCTATACACTGCTAGTTTTGGCATTTACCCCTTACCTTATCATAACCTATAATAACACATCATATTAAATTTGTTGATTATATTTTGTATTAGTAATTAGAATCTGCAAAGTAACTAGTAACCTAAATTATCCGATAAATGCAACGGAGTAAAAAGTATTTGCTTCTGAATTGCTGTGAAGTAGAAGTATAAAGTAGCAGAAAATGGAATTACTCACACAATTATACTTAAGCGAGAGCTTTCCACCACTGAATCAAACACATACACAATCATTGTTCAAACTGGTAACAGTTGGATTGCAGATCAAACGCATTCTTTTTTGCTGGAGACCGTTGTTTTCCGAGTTGGTCTACTTTCCCATGGTACCATACAGGGAGGGATCCAGTTCAATATGATTATGTTGGGTGAAGCCTGTTTGGGAGCTGAGCCAACTCCTTGTGCCCCACTTCAAATTTGAAACATGACTAAATGTTGAATGCGTGACTCATCAAATGAAATACTCCGAACTGTGACTCATGGTTAACGAGGGAAATGTGAGGAAAGCCTTTGATTTGTTTGCATTATTTCTCAATGTGTTTCTGTTTTTATGTGGCATACTGTAGTAAACACATGGGCGAAGTAGGACATACACTATATGCATACACTTACACATACTTTGTCCTCTTTCTGTTTCTCAAGTGCACAGTCAGAAAACAGAGCCATCACTTATTAACCCTCACAAAGACACACACATTACGTGTCAGTGTTGCCATACTGTTGACTGATTTCCGGAGCAGTAGATTCCTGCCCAGGCTGCTCCTGCCCTTGACAAACAGAGTAAACCCCCAGTAAATCTGGTGCCATTGTGCTGTAGAATCTTCTCACTAGAGTGATTGATAATGGAGACTAATACTGGCTTTCCCAGTTGATTTATGATCATGGTGTTTGTGTGTGTATGGGTCTGTGTATGTCAAGTAAGGCCACAGTTTGCCTTTAAAGGTAACGTATCAATAACCTGTGGGACTTGAGTGAAGAAGAAATTTCTGTGAGCATTCAGCAGCAGCCTAGCTTAACCATTTAAATTACATGATATCCATAATTCACTTTTGCCGTTTCTCTCTCTTTCCTCTCCCTTTCCCTCGTCCTCTTCTTCACCTTTTTTTTTTATTTTTTTTATTTTCTGTCATATCTTTTCTCCATATTCCCCTCACTCAATTGCTCTCCCCGCCCCTACACCCCTCATCACTGTCACTGTTTTTGTCCGACCTCCCACCCGCCACTCTCTTCCTTTTGTCCTCTCTTCTTCCACCGTCATCCAGGTGAGACAAAGACCACAGTGTCTCCCTACATCCCAGGCGGGGTCAGCGACGGCCAGTGGCACTCTGTCCAGCTCCATTACTACAACAAGGTAAGGAGCTTAATCACCCAACCGACCGCTGCTCCAGAAAATAAGTCTTTTGTCGTGAGATGGACATAAAGCATGAGATGCTGACCCTTCAGAGCTTGCTTTGGAGAGTGTGTAATATGGAAATATCGTGTTGAATATTGAATTGTTTCCTTAAAATGCACAGTCCAACGAGATCATAATTAGCCACCGTTGAGAGTTGATAGGTTCAGGAGTTGTATCGTGGGAGTCAAGGTGTATGAAATATGACTTGCTTTGAGGCTACCGAGGCAGCTGACCTTGGCTGCTGATTTGGGAGATTATCTTAACAGTGCAGGTTTGACTAATGACGTTAACTGGGACACGGGCTCTCCCCTCTGCCTTAGACTTCAACACTGAATTATGGTATAGCTCTTCTGAAAGAAGCGCAAGGGACTGGCTTCAGCTTCAAGGGTCAAAAGTTCATCAACTGTATTTTTGAGCTCGTGTGTGTTTTTGAGTCAAGGGTAGATTGTCTTCATGTGTAACCTATGGATTCTTTTCATAATGGTACAATCTCAATTGAATCTTAATCGCTGACAAAATAATTTCTTTCTTTTACCGCAAGACATGTTGGTGTTTCAACACGTTCCCACGATGGTCTTCTTGCTTCTTTATGAAGTCCAATCTCAGACAAGAGACAGTGATTTTTTTTTTTCACCACCTAGCTCATGTATCCACTTCAGTTGTAATTTTATATTAGAAGAGTTTACACTGCAGTCAATTGCTGGTGTTAATTTCCTACAAACTTCCAAAGCCTGTGGGCATTGTTATTATAATGCTAAACCCGACAGGAAATAAGATAACACTGGCCTTCTAAGCATGTAGACCCCTATAGTTTGTGTCTGGTTTTTACCTGTATAATTCTTCATAACTTAAAAACACCGGTTTGTCAGCTGCATGTGGCATTTTCTCTCAAATTCACTTATAAATCCCGTCAGTGGTCTAATAGAAATGGTAATGTTATGTATGAAAACTTAGCGAATGAAAGAATGGCATTGCTAATATGGCGATGATCTTCATTCTCACACAGCCAATCACTTCTAGCCTTGTGGGCATATTACACACCATATGCTAGCCTTATTTCATAACTTGTAAAGCTAATATGCTAACTGGTATGCATGTGCTATGCTACGTTCTGACAAAAGACATCAATCCTTTTTTTAATTCACCTTTTCCAACCATCTCTTTGCGGCTATTTCTTCCGCTGAAAGCTGTAGCATCAGTGGCCTGACCCAAGACTTTCAGCATCGTATTTCAGCAGCACCTGTGTTTTGCATCTTGTTAAAGAAAGCCTCTTGCTTCCTGGCCTAACGCTAGCATACAATGCACACCTTCTCACATTTCACACGTTGTTCGCTTTTTTTCTTGTGACCAGCTATAGAGCCCATAGCATCTTTGGTAGCCTTGACATGGACCCTTTCATCAACGGTGATGAATCAGGCTACCATACGTGTTAGCTGCAGGGTCACATCTGTATCTATTGTTTAAGGCTACACGTCTGCCTGTTCAACAGCACTGCCTTTATGATGCTAGAGACAAAAGCTTGAACCGTGTAGTGCTTTGTTAACATTGCTGCAAGGCTCCCAAGTACAGGTATTATTTGCACATGTCAAGACGTCTTTGTTTTGTTTATTGGCATGTCTAGTATTTTTAGGGACGTCTCCATGAAAACGAGATTAATTTCCACGTCCGAACAGATTTCCTGCTTTGTTCAAGTTCTGTGCAGTTTACTTTTCTGATTTATTTACCTCTACTGATCCAACAGGCTTCCTCTTTGCTTCTGCGACATGCACTTGCAGGTAGTACACACACATGCATTACACCAGTATTATGAGTGCATCCGAGTGTTATTAGCGTGTAAAGCAAGGGATGTGTGCATTCCACCAATGTCAGTCTCAATACAGACCAGCGATTTGTAAAGCAGGTGACACATTCCGTTAAATTAGCCCAAGGCCGACTGTAGCGCCGACACAGGGTCAGCTTTTCTTCATGTGATGAATGATCAGAAGTCGGATTGACTGGTGGTAATTTAATCCTACATCAGTTGCTGGAGGGTTTAGTGGAAATGTATATGGTAGAAAGCAGTATGTAATGTAATGTTCTCACAATAGATCTGATGTGTTGACATGTGAATGTATGGATGTGAATGAAGGCACACATACTGTATGTCTGTGGCGCATGCAAGAACACTCACACACACATTTGTGTGTAGGTAGCACTGCTTGCATAGCACAGATAGAGACTAGAAAGAAGATCAGGGCCCAATTCTCAAACTGTAATCCAGATAAATGTCTTGCAAACACACATAAATAATGTTCCATATCCGTCCACATCTTCTGGGAGCTTTTCAGGGGCTTTAGCTACCTTATATGGATTGATTTTAGTCAAGATGGCTACTGGTGATGATATATTGTTAGGAGAACAGAAGCCAGTTGCTCCAGTTAAATTCAAACGTAGCCTAGTTATAATTTGTCTTTAAAACAGGTTCTTACGTAGAGATTAGATACTTAATAGAATATTTACACCCAGTAACTGCCAGGTATAACTGTTGCGCAGCTAACTGTTGCGCAGCTAACTGGGCTTACTGGCGAAGCTAATATTAGCGTGCTAATAGAAGTTAAGACCCATCACTTGAAGAAAATTCTGTTTAAAAAAGTTGTAGTAGTACGATTTTAAATTGTATTTCAGAAAAATAACACAATATACCTCAAACAATAAAACATAATTTCACTATGGGCGCCTGGTTAGCTCACCTGGTAGAGCAGGCGCCCATATATAGAGGTTTACTCCTCGACGCAGCGGCTGCGGGTTTGACGCCGACCTGCGGCCCTTTGCTGCATGTCATTCCCCCCTCTATCTCCCCTTTCAAGTCTAAGCTGTCCTATAGAAATTAAGGCCTAAAAATGCCCCAAAAATATAATCTTTAAAACATTATTTCACTAATGTTAGCCCAATTAAACTTGGCCTACTTTTAATATATTAAAATAGATTTATGCATCTTTAAATTAAAACCAGTTGCACCACACAAACTAGTTCTTACATAACGAGTTGTTGTTGTTGTTACTAGATATACTCAGTGAATATTTGCCAGGTGTAAATGCTGCATAGCTTACTGAATTTGCTAACTGACAATCTAACGTTGGGACCAGTTTAGGCCAAAGAGTAAACAAGGGGATATGGAATATGGTCGACACATCTGACCTGACACTTCATGTACACTAGTAAGATTTTAATCTGCATTGCACAAAAATGTAAATTATAAAACATTATGCCTGTAACATTAGCCTAAATTACCAAATAGTAGCTACGTTAGCATAATCTGAAATTGACTCTAAAACTTCTACTTCTCCATCTATGCATATATAGTGAAAAACTAAGTAACAATAATAAATAATAAAATATATTTGATTAGCTCCCTAAAATTGCTGTTTCCTGCAGTTATTATACAGCTCGTGATGCTTGTGACTTTCTTTTTACAGTTGTTTTTGATTGAACAGATAAGATAAGCTATACTTTATTGTCCCCAACGGGAAATTTGTTTTGGAACAGCCCTACATATGTTCACAAGCCAACCAATTTAATCACTTGTTTGAAACTACTGGTGCAACTGAATCCTGGGTTGTTCATCCCACATGAGGCCCCAGTTGTTTCTAACGATCCCAACGGCACGCTCACACAATACACACACGCACACACAGACGGGATTTATTGGGTCAGATGAAGAGGCGGTTGAAGTTGTGCAGGGTTGTATGGGTGCCCCCTTTTAAAGCCGCTGCGGCTGTCTTCAGAAGAACCAGGGTGCCTCTGCAAAAAAACAGATGTCAAAGGTCAGGGGGAGGTTGGCATGACAACAGACATGGACTTGCCATTGTTGCAGTGATCTGGGTCGGTTGGAAAAGCTGTCTATGCGTGTGTTTGCATCTGTGGGGGCAGACAAATAGAGAGCTTGTGTGTGTGTGTGTGTGTGTGTGTGTGTGTGTGTGTGTGTGTGTGTGTGTGTGTGTGTGTGTGTGTGTGTGTGTGTGTGTGTGTGTGTGTGTGTGTGTGTGTGTGTGTGTGTGCATATGGTCGTACTGCTATTAGAAATGCTACACAATGGAAGTGGAAGTATAAAGACATTTTTGAAATTCCACGGTGCAGAATCTCAAGGACAGTTGAGTGTCAGCAAGGCAAATCTAAACAGGAAACACACACAAACGCACACACACAAACATAAAGCGCATAGATGGGTATTCTTGGAGCAGCAGGAGGTTTTGTCTTGGGTTTTCATGTGTGCTAACTACGGGAAATGAAGTCTGTCCTTGCAGGAAATGATGTTATTTAGCTGGACCCTAGGCAGGATGTCAGTTGTATCATGATTCTATCTGCCAGGCCACCTGCATGGATGACATCAGGATACAATAGATGTACAATAGACAAGGGATGCTTGATTTTTTTTTATTACCATTGAACTTTACCTTAACCACAGCCATAATCTCATCATGATAGTTGCATTTCAGAAAATGAACATTTTGCAATAAAAGGCTTTGCCTCGAAGGAAACATTCTAAATGACCATGAACTTTTATTCTTGACCTTAGAAAAAATCTTAACTCAAAGTCCACGTACTAGCTTTTTAAGTAACTTTGAAACAAACAATACACTCCCTGCATTAATAAAGAGTGAGGTGCAGTTGAAAGCTCTGGAGAAAGCTTAAGGGAACTTGAGTTACACTTGTTTTGTCAAACTTTAAATGGAACTTTTAATAATTCATTTGCAGCATTTAGCCTACACTGATTTACACACAGTGATTATATAGTGGCAGTGTCGAACTCTTTTAGTTAGTGGCAATTTCATGATGACCGTAAGTAGCCTACTAATCCATGATGCAAACCCTTTTCATTTTGGTCAGAGTGGTGACAGATAATATGACTTTGTAGCTGCGTCGCATATGATCCATTCCTATGAAACTGTTCCAGGCAGAGTTTGCTTTTTTATTTTTGGTTGGTATGATTTCACATGGGAAGCATGAAAACGATAAACGAGAAGGAACTTGCAGGAATATCAATCACACTTGCGTTCATGTTTCACCAGCTATATTCAAACAAGAATAAAGTATGAAAAACTGCTTATGAGTGAAGCACCAATTAACTGTAAACCCCAGCTTTGAATAAACTATAATTAAGTTCCATGTAATCCAAACTCAGTGAAGCATAGCATGACTGCAGACATGGTATGCCTGTGTGTTTGCAGTACTTTTTATAACGTTGCTTTACGCTGCACTCAGACCTGATATTTGACAGGTTAATAGTGTGACACTGGCTAATATGCCAGGCTATGATATTTACAGCTAGGGTGTGTAGACAGCATTCCCAGACAGGCTTAGCTGGCTCTTATTAACAGCAAGTACCAAAAGTTCACTCTTTCTGCTTCCTCCCTGGCTCTCACTCAGGATACTTTTTGATTGCAAGAGCTATTTAAACATAGAGAGACATCGTATTTTCATAGCTGCTGTATTCAGTTTTGTTTATATTAACAACATGACTAAGTGTATGTGAAAAGGATCAGTCTTAGTGACAAACCCACAGAATATATAACCGGATTCTGCACCAGCAAGATGGAGTCAAAACCAAACTTATCTAAGACATATTCACTCATTACAAATGTTTGATATCAATATGTTACAAATTGAGTTTTTCTCACTGGTCGTCAAGGGGGGGGGGGAGTGCTTTGAGCTGTTAACTAAATCTGTGATATAAAATAAATAGCTCATACCCTCTTCTCTGTATTCTGTCTCTTTGTTGATGTTTTCAGACAAAAACACACGCACACGCACACACACACACACACACACACACACACACACACACACACACACACACACACACACTAACACACACACACACACAGTGGTAATTGCTCTTGAAATACATACACTGCCTGTAAGTGGTTTTTGGATCATCCATCTCCTTGTGTTGTAGGTTTATTACTCATTGTCGAGGCCACACGTGGCTGTCCTGGGTGGCTGTAAAGACTTAGAGGGACAGACGCATACCTTATTAGGTGCCTGACTGTGTCTTGGTGACACACACACACACACACTAACCCATCTCATCAGCTGTGCATTGGGATGTGTGTGCTATGATGAGGGACTGCGACATTGTGTGTTTCTGCACAGACACGGGTACATGTTTGTGTATTTTCTCTGCTAAGTGCTTTTTACAAAGGTTAAGTAGTTATTTTTTTTGAGGTGAAGCCTCAGACTCCACATTTCCCGACAGGGTGTGTTTTTAAAGGAAGGGCTCATGTTATTCTTTGTCTTCTTGACGCAGGTTTCCCCCAGACCTCAAACAGTTAGGGTTATCATCACAGATAAACACACACGTTGCACTTACATCCCAGGAACTGTCATATGGTATCTGTGACTATTTAAACAAAGTAGAGGAGACATGTGGTTTAGTGCTTTTAATCAGTCATTATCATTATTCTAACACATAGTAATGTATAGCTGCAACATGTACAGTAAACATGCTTTTGTGTCAGTGTGGTGTAACTACCTATGTTGACATGTGGAAGCTGGTTTGGGGCTTTCACATGCTTGTTCCCTGTGTTTTTCCTGCTGTAAATTTCACCTGCTCTTCGCAGCATAGCATAGAAGTTCACAGTGTGATACAAATCTGCCAGAGACATCTTTGTCCGAAGGCGGCAGTGCATGAGTTGTGGCCTATTGTGTGAGGTGGTGGGAGAGGTGTTTTTGAAGTGGGCAGGAAGGAATTAGGGCTAACTTTGGATGTCATTATTGTTGGCATATTGGCTGGTAGCTTATCCAACCAGAGATACACTTCAGCACGCATGCCGCTGTGCACACACACATACAGTACATAGCGCACAAAACTATCTGTCTTAATATTTCTGCTGCCGTGCTGGAGACACGAACTTGACTGCAAAAAAAACTCCAAACATGCATATATACATGACAACAAATATATGCACAATCGTCCAACACACATATAGTGACGTGGCTTGGTTGTGGGCTGCAGGTCTAATGAGGTGTCTCTCTCTCACGGTGTCTCTCTCCCAGGACGGGGGGAGTCTGATGGACTCCAGTGGGGCTCTGCGGCTCCCGCTCTATACTGCCTGGCTGGAGCTCAATCAGAAGGAGGTAACCTCTGACCTCTAGCCTAGTCCCCCCCCCTGGTGCTTTTTTCCCCCCCTGGGTCTAATGTAGTCCCTGCTTCTGCTTCTAGTACAGTCTACTGGACTAACTCCACTGTACATGTTTACTTCAGATATCCAGAGGTAGCATGGCCTCTAACACTATGGTGTTAGCTCTAATTTAGTCTGGCTATGGTCTTGTCTGGACTATACAGTAGAAGAGGCTGTAGTAGATTGTGGTGTGGCTTTCTGGTTTTAGTTTGGCCTCAGAAGGTATGTGGACTTGCTTAGTATTTCCAATGTGACTTGGCTTTCTTCTGTCTCCCGTTTTTCGACTTCTTGATGATGAAGTCAAAAAAAAAAAGCAGGGACCCATTCGTCAAAACATTGCTCCATAGCGCTACTACTGGTTAAAAAAAAAACTTCGAGAATGTACAAAACAATCATTTCTGCTTCAGGCTGGTGTTGCATGTTGTCGATGTCACATTCTTCTCCTAAATGAAATGTCTAATGTTTCTCTAGAGCAGTCAGAGGTCACGGTCTGTCTTCACGTAGCAGGTTGGGACCGTTTTGGGACAGTTAGTGTGTTATATAGCAGCGTTGTGGACTTCCTGCCTTTCTCTGTTTATCCATCTACGGAAGTAACCGTGGTGTATAAGGAGAATTGACACAGTAACAGCCCAGTCAGTTCTAATTGCCGTCCCCCATTGAGGTTTGTTCAGGTGAAATAAACATGTCTGAGCCTTGGCAGGCAGACCGGTAGGTAGACACACAGTGAGCAGTGGTTGTGTTTTGCTTGGCAGCATCGTGGCAGGCTGAAGGACTGATTCTGTCAGGGAGGATTAACAACACTCCAAAATCGACAGAGATGGGTCTTATAATGAGCATGGACAGCAAGTGTCTCTGGGCTCACACACTTCTGTTTAGACATCAATTGACTTTAAGGGATTTAAATCTTTAGACTTTATCCTTAATCTACTGTTGTGTTACACTAAGATCCCTGCATGTCTGTAGGGGTTGGTAATAATTGGAGAATTAACTAAATAATAGCAAGATATTAAGTTGAATAAAGCAAATGGCTACACCCAGTTTCAGGCTTCTGCACCTTTGGCTGTTGTACAATTTGTGTGTGTGTGTGTGTGTATGTGTGTGTGTGTGTGCGTGTGTGTGTGCGAGTGATGACCCGTGAGGCAGGGTTAAAATGATTTAGTCGGATGAAGTAATGAAGTAAATACAAACAGAGAATGAGTGAGTGTGTGCGTGCGTGCGTGCATTTGCGTGTGTTTGCAAGTGACGACACGTGAGGCAGGGTTAAAATGATTTAGTCGGATGAGGTAAATACAAACAGCAAAATTAATTGATTATTAAGTATTTATGGCCAAGCAATGAAGCCACTCTGTACAATTTGGATTTTAAAAATATGTTTTTATGCATACACTGAATTGTGTTTTTATAATTGAATAAAGCAAGTCAATTTATAATATGAAAAATGCAACGAAAAGAATATTTAGGGGGGCAAGCAATACTCAAAGTGAAAGGTAATGGACATTGGTGAGTAAAATCTTATAATAATTAAGGGTATTTGTGTAACCCCAGTTCTCTGAATAGTATTAGTGAGATTTCTTACCGAGGGATACACCCCCTCGCATATTTACTTAATATTTAAGCACTTATTTCATAACAGCAGTTTTTCAGTTACTTCTTCTCAGAAGCCAAGCTATTATGTACCTACAGTATAGCTCGAGGCTAACTACAGTAGCTACCGTGTCCTCAAATTGCCGGGCGCTAGTTTATAGTTCAACTCCCTTCATCCAAAAAAAAAAATGTTCCTTGTTTTTTTTTTTACAGTTTCCCAACAGTATTGTGGCCTCTCTATCCTTGCTAGCATACTTTACTTTAGCTACACCTATCAAGCTAACAGCCTAGCGCCCAGGGATAGAGGGGTCCCTTGCAGTCTAAGAACAGTTTAGCTAGTTAGCCTTCAGATACAGGTAAAGAATAGCTCGGCATCTGAAGCGAGAAGAGGTGATTGAAGCCATACGTGAAGACTGTGGGTCTCAACGCAGATGTTACGTCTTAAACACCCACATTTGATCAGAAGATGTGTACAATATTTTGTCATCGAGGAATGGAGATAAATCTGTCACTGCAGACCGCCTTTATACATGACTATCCCAATTACATCTCTTTTTCTCATGTCTATCTATTTCTCTTCACCTTCTCTCATTTTTACATTCCTTCCTTGCTTTCCTGTGATGTGAGGGAGTGTGTGTGTGTGTGTCACCGAAAGGAGAAAATTTCACACACCTCACCTAGCATGACCTAAACCTCTTATTAACGTTGAGAGAGACAGATAGACAGTGGAATTTGGGGGAATGAGAGATAAAAATGTTGAAGTGTAGAAATAAAAAAAAAAGTTGGGATAGAGAACACATCCATATAGTTTATAACCACTCTATACTCCCGGCACTAATGCGTCTTCCTCCTCCTCCTCTTCTTGCGTCTCTCTGTCTCCTCATCTTATCTCTTTCCACTAATGTAAATCTCTTATCGCTTATACGATCCCTATCAAGTTCAGTTTTATTGTGCCACTGCTTTTACTGCTAAACATTAGCATACCTCCTTGTGATCCTTTAATTGCTTTATGTCATGCTCTCTACAAGGCTGTTTAGATAATGTTTAGATGGTCAGATTAAGATTCATGTTGTACTTTTAAAAATAGCTTTTTTACCTAGCTTTTTTTTTTCCTTTCCAGGAATATTTTACTCCAACAGAAGGGAATTTGGTTCTTTGACTGTCAGATCCATAATTCATATTAACTTTTTAACACTGCCGGCACAAACCGATCTTCAATGTAACCTAAAGGGGAATACAACGTATTCTTTGGGCATATAGGGGCACAGCACCCACAGGAGCACTACCAATATCCCGAGCCTCGCAGCCCTTCAGCCGCTGCGTCACCCTCCTCTGCCCGCTGCCTGTCGCTCTCTCTCTTTCTTTTCATCCGTAACGTTGTAGCCTACTCTGGCTCAAATGAATAGCCTACAAACAGTCATCGAGCTATAACGAGCTCATCCACATTGTCGAAATCATTTAAATATTGAGCCATTACATTGAACATTTTTAAGATAAAAGAGGCCTATAATTTCTGTAGCCTACTCCGTAACAACAGACTAACTGAACACCTTTTTCTCGTCTCGCGTTTCAGTCAGTTTCAAAAGACACTTTTAGTAAAATTATGAGCCTGTCAGTACCAAAAAAAGAAAAAATCACTTTAATTGGACAAAAAGCAACCGTGCGTGTGTGTGTGTGTGTTTGAATTATTCCCACTTTTAGGTTTACATAGCCAGAGGACAGGTGAGGTAATGTGGACATGACAGAGTCTCTTGCTGCCAGAGGGAAGGTCTGACACACTAGTCTGTGCATGACAGGGCCAAAAATCAACTACACACACACACACACACACACACACACACACACACACACACACACACACAAACACACACACACTTCTAAGAGAGATACTGATGTTGGTTCAATGCCCATCTTTATTTTGGCTCCAGTTTATGGATACTTTATGATAATAAAGCACACACACACACGCACGCACGCACGCACGCACGCACGCACGCACACAACATAAAGCATCAGGAGTTTACATTTTCAAATATCAAGTGAAATTTTCAACCAAGAGTCCGAGAAACAATGGCATTTCCTCAGGCGAGCCCAAATAAAATTAAAGACTGTGCACCCTTGTTCCTTTATTATCGAAATGAACCGTGTGGCCGTCTGCAGCTCTGCTAGCCACTTCCTGCCTCTCTCACACACACACACACACACACACACACACACACACACACACACACACACACACACACACACACACACACACACACACACACACACACATAAACAACTTGCCTTTAGCTCACTCAACACACACGCTCAAACACATTTTACAGACATCCTTCCCATAGTTGCCCAAACACACGCACAAACACATAATCCCAACCGAGTCTTCCCTCTATCCCACCCTCTACTGACACACACACACACACACACACACACACACACACACACACACACACACACACACACACACACACATTTCCTGTCATTAGTTGCTCGTTTAGTTGCTCGTTTTGACAGTGTTTCAGGTGTTTTCTGACTAAGCTGTCGAACCATGTAACTTAATCTGCGCAGCAAGGCTCTTTATCCCGGCCGCGGGGCTAGTTGAGTTATCATGTCGGCTTTTGACAGGCAACCCGATGGTAATAGAGGTGTCAGTGCGTGTTGGTGGGAGGGAGAGGGTGTGTGTGCTTGGGTAGATCTATGTCCTGTGAACGTGTGTAGATGGGATGTTGTGAGGAGAAAGTATATGTTTTGATTGGATGTGGCAGTATTTGGCATGTTATGGCGTATGTTGAAGTTTGTGTGTTTGTGTGTGTGTGTGTGTGTGTGTGTGACCCTCTGTCCACTCGTGTCCTCTGCCCTCGTGGTTATTGTGGCTAGCTGTGGGGATCAAGTGTGTTACCATGGCGGCAGCAAGCCTATCGCCCCTGGAGACGACACCTTAGAGAGAGGGAATCTTCAACAGCCCAGAGTCGGGCAGAGGGTAAATGAGAGACTCTCATGGGGCCCCTTAGAGTGAGGACCAGGCGCGCTTTAAAACCAGGGGTCAGAAAGAAGCCTGAAACCATATACAGTTGTACCGGCCGCGGTTACACAGCTAACCGACACAGTCAGCTAACTGAGCGCCAATGTTAAATTTAGGACATGACATCCAGTCCAAAGTCTTTAATGAGGGAATTCATAAAGTTTTAAAGCAAAGATTAAGGTTAAAGATTTTGAATAAATCGAGCAGAAAGAAAAGCATGTGTGTGGAATTATGTGCATTTATAATTTGGAGATTCCAATCGTATTGCAGTAATCGTGTACAGCTTTACTTCTGTTTTGCCTTGGGTACATTTTTTGGCATAACATCACCCACTGTTCATCTTACAACGGCTTTTTGAATTGCAGATAATGCGGAAATGGTTTTGAATAAGAACTTTGTTACAGCTCTATAAGAAGGGTACTCCCATGATTTAGTAGTGCATCTCTATATAGTTTGGGCTCACAGGAAATCGATATAAAAAAAGAGTAAACTGATCTTTAAGTGTAAAATCTGTAAATGTTTAGTAGTTTTGTCTGGTTACATTATCACGCTTCAGAAATATGGATTTGATGGGAATTTCAGTCACACTTTTGGATACCAAACGTGTGCCTTGCATGGTGTGATTGACAGTATGCATTGGTGCCATTCATCCATGCAGTAAGATATTGTGTGTAAATGTTGGAAGTGTATCATGAGCCTGGGGCAATTATGTACTCACAGCTGTGTTAATGCTCCTTTATCCCCTTACATATTACATACACATTACACACATACACGTAGCACTTACACAGTGTGTAGCTACATGTCAGTCTATGAGTTACCAGTACATGTAACAGCTGCACCCCTTGAGACTTTTGGATTGCGGGTCCATTATTTACGATATCTGGATATCTCCCTCTCCCCCCTGTGTTCTGCTTCCTGTCTTTATCTCATTCCTTACTCACTCGACTGAACTCAAAAGAGATGATAGATTGTAATCACCATTACTTCAGATTCTGCTGTTAGAAGAGCCACTGAGTCAGGGGGGGGGGAGGGGGTCTCAGTCGGACAAATTACTGTTTGTCACCCTTGAAAACCTTTCATATAGTTATCGCACTTTCCCTCTCGTTTTCATGTCCCAACTGGTTCTACAAGTCCTTTGAGTCATTGTTTGACCCACATTTGTAAGATTAGGAATAGTTTTTGGAAAATACATTTATAATATCTCAAGTTCTCACGGGTAGTCATCTCGTCATCTCACTCTTGGGGGGGAAAAAAAAAACAGAGAAGCTTATTTTCCAAAAATTTTTTTTTTTTAATTTCTACTTGCTCGCTGGCTCCTTGAAAGTAGTTTTTACGGGAGGCCAGTTCATTTTGTGTATCAAATTGACAAAAGACAAACAGGAAAATTGTAAGGAGGAGGATATAAACGCTAATGAGTTTTTTCCCCCCTTGATCAGATTTTTAAAAGGAATTTGTTCCGTCTTAGGAGCGGCTATAATCACAATGTAACATACTGGCGTAGCATTGACTATTGTTTTTTCAACGTGTTTTCTGTTGGGTATTTGGGCTTACAAAATCAGACTCTTTTGCCCCTTCTACTCTTCTTTCCTTCACCACTGTTGAGCATCTTTGAGCACTTTGGTTATTTGTGTTTGGGTCTTCTTTGTTCTCCTGCTGCTGGCTGCATGGTGCCAACATTCTTTACAGCTTCTGGCTGCAGGCTTTGTTGCTTCCCGAACAAAACCAGATCTTTTTCTGTTTGTTTTCTTCTCGTACTAGAGCGAGTCCCTTGATTACAGGCTGCCCACAGTGGACATTCATGCATACACTATTTCACAGCAGAGTAATTCATTATTTGTAAATTCATTTGGACACAAGTTTGAATTGTTTTCTTACACTGCCGTGGCATTCTCCCTCACCTGTCCTGAAGAGCAGCGTTTCACCACAGGCTGCTCTCCTGTCACTTCAGGAGCTAGAATCCAAGTTACATAACGACAATTTTCAACTAGGTTTGATTCATGCTGCTTTAGCTAAGTGTTGGAGACAAGAACGAGTTTACGTACGCCGGCTGCAACAACGGATTTCTTTAATCACTATGGCGATGTTAGTAGGTAAGGGTGATAGGGTTAACACAAGTAGACAGGCACCTGCGCATACATCGCAGAGGGGCGGTTGGCCGGTTGCCAGTAACAGGGGTGTGGTTTCCTACTATCATGATTGCTATACAGTACATGGCCCACATACAAGATGATTATAATGGAGCTTACTGACACAGACAGACACATGCAAAACAGTCTTTGGATCAACAGAAAATAAATCAGCTCATATTTTGATAACTGATCATTTAACCAAACATTCTCTGCAGCTCCTCAAAAGTGAGGATTTGTTGCTTCTTCTTACTGTCTATTATAGTAAATTGCATATCTTTGGGACTGTTGCCTGGACAAAACAAGGCATTTGACGAGTTCACCCTGGACTTAGGGAAAAATTGCTTAACTGGTAGAGGCCTAAAAAATGACCATGTTGTAATGCTGTGTTAATAATTTTAACCACAAGAAATGCAGCCAGCAAAGACTTGAATATTAGTGTAATAAAAATCAGTTTCTGCCACGTTTAAGTAAATTCTTCACAATAAAAACTCCCCTGTTATTTTGTTAGTTAAATGCTTTTGTTTGAGCAAAATCAGAAAATGTTGGGTCTTCATCAGCAGGATTGAACATTATCCTTTAAGCGAACATGAAAAGTAAAATAAAGGTAGACATGATATCTTGCTCTGTGTGTGTGTGTGTGTGTGTGTGTGTGTGTGTGTGTGTGTGTGTGTGTGTGTGTGTGTGTGTGTGTGTGTGTGTGTGTGTTAGTGTGAGAAATGATTCTGCCTGTGAGTAAGTGAAAAATAAAAGAGAGATTAAAAGTAAAAAAAGAAAGAAAACAGCAGTGGCGTCAGAGGTGTATTGCGGTTCAGTTGGCCTTCCTGTTTATCTTTATGGAAAGTGTGAAGCTGTTTTTGGTGGAATCAGTGGAAACAGGGCATGTTGAAGGGAGTGGCAGTGATAAACTCCCTGTGGGTTGGAAAGAATGCCCGGACTGGAGCCCACCTGAGCCAAAATAGAAGAGACTGCACCCCTCTGTTGCTCATTTTTTTGCCCAGTTTCTCATTTTTTTCTCTCTCTTTTAGGCTCTTATATCTGGTCAGTCCACTTCCATTATTTTTGTCTGTTGCTCTTTCTTTCCTATTTTTCGCCCTCTTTTTTTCCCCCTCTTCCTTTGTTTGCAGAGTGTCTGCCCCACCAGTATCTAATTACTCTAATCCTATTTATGAAGCAGACAAACACATGCACACACACATTCTCTTTCTTTGCATGACTCGTTTTCTTTCTCCGTCTCTTCCATTTCTTTTCACCGTCAACATTTTTCTGAAATACATACCAAAGATGAGAAATGCAACAAAATGAAATGAGCTGCTGTAAGCAATTTATTCATGAACTCTTGATTCAACGAAAGGATTTTTCACCTTCATTTTGTCCATTATAGACGTGCCACCGTAGTGGTTTAAAAGTCTTTCTTGCTACCGCTCAAACTGTCAAAACCTCTAAACAGCCCGAGTGCCTTATGTAAACACTGCACTGTGATCAGGTCTGGGATCTGTAGTCCCATTGTCGCGTGTTGTTGTAGTCATGGTATTTAACATTCTCCCAGGAGAGATAGCAGAAAGAGCAACTAATCATTGTCAATCTATTGTAAGCTACTCAGCAACGAAAGGAAATGTAAACGCTTCCATTGTACTGTAAATATGGTGGAGCAAATTTGTCATATCAACTTTTAGTCATCTAAATAATGCGTTGTCTCAAAATGGCTCATTAGCAATGAAAGTAGGTGTTATTTAATTGGTGGAAACGTTTTTTTTCTTCCATTGATCTCCTTCTGCTTCCTGTTCCAAGGCCACTATTGTTAAGTAAAACGCTCCATTGAACTTTGGTCTCAGGTTAGATATTACCAAAACTAAAGCGATTTGGGGGCCCTGATTTTTCTACGCTGATCGACATTTTCTCAGATCCACATTTGTCGGCCACAAGCCTTGATGGAGGAATTAGCCTACTTTGTAATCATTAGGTGCGAGCTTATGCACAATGGGCTTTTTGTCACCTTAAGCCAAGAGAGGCCTGTGGACTTCTGCTCCAAGTCGGCCAAAGTCAGATAGACACTGTTTGTGTAGCTCTGACCTGCACTGATCGAGCACCAAAGCTCAGGCAAGTTTCTCACATTGAATACGAAATACGGGCATTGCAAATTTGAGCTTAATTCAGTCAGTGGAGATTTACCACAACAATACACTGTAAAAAAAAAAAAATTATAAAAAAGATAATTTTTGCACTCGGGTAGGAAAAAGGAGACAATAGATTTGATTCCATGTAGTGTAAAGCAGTGTTACCACCTTTTTTCATCTGCCCTGTCAGATGAACTCAAGTACAACAACAACAGCAGAGAGCAGAAGCCAGGAGGGAAGTGTTATTTACATAAACTTCTGGTGTACTTACAAACTTTCCAATCCATCGTTTTATGAGTGCATAACCTATATGTACTAGTGTAGACGTTTGGTATCATTTCGGGCATTATTAGTGGGGTCATTTACGAGATACAAACGTGGATCCATTAGCCCCTGCGCTAAGCTATTCAGCTGATAACGCTACTCTACGCTAACGCTCCCAATGTTAGACCCAGGTGAAAAAAAGCTTCTTGGGGGTGTTTGGCTCTAGGTCATGGTGCAAAGGACCCTAGGGTGAAATTACTCCGAACCATCACTTTAAGTTTGCATTAACTACTGTCATTAAGAGAAGCTGGACTTTTTAAACATTTATCCATCTAACCTCAGTTTTCTATTTTGATAATGTATCCATTACGTTTGCTATTTTAACCATTTGCTAAGTATTTCTACTTTTTATCCTTTATGTTTAGCTAGTTTAACTATATATCCATTATTATGACTAGTGTAACTGTTAATTCTATGACTTTCGGCTAACTATTTTAACCATTATTTAATGTTTTTAGCTATCTATTGTAACCATTTATTCATTACCTTTAGATTCAAGGTATCTATAGTAGCCATTTATTCATTATTGAGCTTTTAGCTATCCGTTGTAGCCATTTCTCTATCACCTTTAGCTCTTAGCTATCTCTTTCAACCATCCATCCATTCCTTTTAGTTTGTCTTTGCTTCTCTGCTTACTTGCTTGCTTACTATTTTTATTATCTATTCTTTTCTTTTTTTTTAAACAAATCAAAATTACTATTATATATCTTTACTTTCGCTGCTCCATAATCTTTTCAAAGTACCCCTTGCAAATCATATAAAGAATCCTTAAATACCTGGACCCCACAGTATCACGTGAATGTTGTATCTGTATTTTGTTTTTAATTTTCAGCCAAACATTGGGCGTCTAGGAATCCCTCATGGACCTTCTGCAGAAAAGGTGGCCGTGGTTGCTGTAGACGACTGTGACATCTCCATGGCGATTCGGTTCGGAAAGCAGATCGGCAACTATTCCTGCGCCGCCCAAGGCACCCAGACCGGACAGAAGAAGTAAGCTGCAGTCTTTCTTTCTCTCTTTGGGTCTTTACACTCATTATCTCCAATCCATCCCACGCACACGCCGCACACTAACCAGTCAGACTAATATAAAATATGTTGTACCTGGGAGGCTAAGTCACATTGCTTCATTACAACAGATTACACAACTCTCATTCTACCACCCTCTCCTCCTTTTGTCTTCTAATCTGAGCGTTCATCCTTGTGGCCTTTCGGCTGTAAGACACATTCTTAGATTCCCAAAAGATCACCTCAACACAGGATTAATCTGACTTACTGTGTGTACCACACGCTAATGAATTTGTGTTTATTTTAAAGCGTGAGACTTTTTTTAATGAGTCTTATGGCGAGCTTGCATGCTGAGACACATACAGTTTGTGGAGGGTGGGGACAAAGAGAGAGAGGGAGGTTCAAAGAGGAGTTAATGAGGTTACATTCCTTCAGGAACTTGTTGCACAGGTCACAGAAGCTGAGAGGCGTTTAGGTACTTTAACTGTGTTGAGCTGGAATATACAAATATACATTATGCTGGTGTGTAA
The DNA here is from genome assembly GCF_010015445.1 of Perca fluviatilis. Lineage (NCBI taxonomy): Eukaryota > Metazoa > Chordata > Actinopteri > Perciformes > Percidae > Perca > Perca fluviatilis. The sequence continues at coordinate 18,458,330 of NC_053134.1, read as the reverse complement.
TGTGGTGACAACAAGCAAACGCCTGCAGTTTTGTTCTGGAGAATTGGCGTGATTTAGAGTGTGATTGAGGCACAGAGCATGTGGCTTTCACTTTTAAATTAAACTTTTAATTTTAAACTTTCTTTAAACATCACTAGCAACACTACAATGTGGTTGGTCCAATTTTACTATATTTACTGCCAAAGGTACAGTATTGGAAGGCATAGGCCTACAAGATGTTCGATTGTAGGTTTCAGGAATACTTCAGTATATGATCTAAAACACATCGTCCTCTACAACTTTTAAGAGGCAGAGTAAACCTGAGAAATGCTACTGAAACAGAAACGATCACTTAGCTTTTGGGACCGGAACACCTATTTTTGCTAATAGTGCAAATCTTTAAAACTTATGTTAGAGTCCATTCAGTTTGACCCATCACACGTATTAACTAGAAGGGCACTCAGAGAGCGCAGACCTCTGCCTATGCTTGCCCTATCTCACAATGTTAATGCACTGTGAATTTTCCTAGTGGGGAACTCTTTTTCTTATTGTTCCGACACAACTTGAATGCAGCACAAACACCCTATCTTGCAATGTTAGTGAAAGAAATCCAAAATTCTAATCCAAAGTTCTTCCTTGGCTTATGCTACACCCTTGCACAAAGTTTCATGAAAGTACTAGTAGTTTTTTTCCATAATCCTGCTTACAGACAAACAAACAAACCAACAAACAAACGGACGAACCAACCCAAAAACATAACCTTCTTTGCTGACGTAACTATCTCTTGCACTGTACTTGCTATTTTTATTACAACTCTGTACAGGCTTCATACTGCATGTATCAGCCCAAATGGCCTCAATGCATATTTCACTTTTCATTCCCACAATTTCTCATCTGAATTCTTCTGATAGATTTCCATGTCGCCAAACTAGATATTTAAAGAACTGTGGCAGTTTGTGGCTCTAAAACTACAACATATTCCCAATTGCTTTATTTATTTCCTTAAAGACTCTTTGAATATGCTTAACATGCTCCTGGCCATGCAACAGTGTTTGTGCTGTACACTATGCACACTACATTAAAAGCTTTAGCATTACATTAAGTCTGTTACAGCCCTTTTGTGTTTGATGTTGAGGGTTTTAGAGGCTCGGGATGTAAGCAGCTTCCTACATGACCTAGTATGTGGAACCTGACTCGGTCATAGTGATGGTAGCGGTTAGCCTTGTGACAGCTTAAACGTATTTCAGAAATGTCAGTCATGCTATGGGCTGATGCCTTACCTCAGTCGCTGTAAACTGTAAACATTGACGAGGTGTCAAGCAAAAAGGGACAGAAATGAGCAGTCCTGAACATCATATTCCTATTTTATGATATTTGTAGTATTTTTTGTATTATCTATCCACAAAGAGGGGAAATGTATGTTTATTCATTGTAGATGCTAAATTAGTGTGCTGCATCCACACCTGACTCTATATATTTTGTTTGTAAAAGTATTAAATATTGACACATATTCAGTTATAAGTAAGTGTATGAGTGTATTCTTTCACATTTTGGATTTTGCTCTGATCCATTTTCTGTGTGTGTGTCGTCTGCAGGTCATTGGACTTGACGGGGCCGCTGTTGCTAGGCGGAGTTCCCAACCTACCCGAGGACTTCCCGGTCAGGAACAGAGACTTTGTGGGCTGCATGAGAAACCTCAGCATCGACAGCAAACCCATCGACATGGCCAGCTACATCGCTAACAACGGCACCGCAGCAGGTTAGACATGCTGCATGGTAAACTAAAGGCCATGCTCACTCAGTAGAGTTACACTGCAGCAGTTAGAGACATTGCTCTTTTCAAGTGGCCTGGTCATAAGACTGATTTAATGCAAGAGGGAAAGTATGATGCTGTTTTTTTTTTGTTTTTTTATGTGTACCATGAGCAGTTTTGCAGCCAATAAAGATATGCATACATTGTACGTACATATATAGATTATTTCTTTATGTGTTTGATGTCAAGGTTGTCCAGCAAAGAAAAACTTTTGCACAAATGACGTGTGTCAGAACGGAGGAGTGTGTGTCAGCAAGTGGGACACCTACAGCTGCGACTGCCCAACCGGCTACGGAGGCAAGAATTGTGAACAAGGTAAGAAGAGGAATAATCTCTCAGGATAGTGTCTGTACATGTGTGTTTCTGCATTTACATATGCATTCATATACAGGTGGGTCTCTGGCCAAATGTGCCTGTATCCACATGCTCCTCTGTGAGCTTCTCCGTGTACACATGCATGTGTTTACCTACAGTACGTGCACTGTGTGCGTGTGTGTTTGTGTGCGTGCGTGCGTGCGTGCCTGCCTGCTTGCGTGCTTGCGTGCATGCGTGCGTGTGTGTGTCTCGAGGACTTCCAGGAAGTAGTGTGTGCTTGGGAGATCAAATGGGATAAGGAGGACCTCCCCTGACTCACTCTGAGTCATACAGCAGCCACGGTGGAGATTCACAGTGAAGCCTCTACAGCTCACTACTGTACAGACACTAAAGATAGCCTCAGGTTTGGTATTAAAGAACAACATTAAACTCTGACTCACTTATCCAACCCAGACAAAGGATGAAACAAAACACAGGCCCAATGGCTGTCCTTTGTGATGGATGGATGGATGGATGGATGGATGGATGGATGGATGGATGGATGGATGGATGGATGGATGGATGGATGGATGGATGGATGGATGGATGGATGGATGGATGGATGGATGGATGGATGGATGGATGGATGGATGGATGGATGGATGGATGGATGGATGGATGGATGGATGGATGGATGGATGGATGGATGGATGGATGGAAAATAAAAGCATCACAGCTTTCCAGTGTTGTTATTTACACTCCATAACCCGTCTCATGTTCTTCAATGGTAAGGAGAGAACTTTGATTTCCTGCTTCAGGGCGAGCTTCCAAACAATGTGTGAAGGTGTCAATACCTCTCCTCGCCCTTTCGTCTATGAGGCAGCCGCCTAGCCAGTGCCAGGCCCCGGTATCCAGTATCTGAACTGGGCCAGGATCACAGCAAGCAGGCAAGAGGTTTTGGCTGCTCTGTTGCTTGTTGACACATTTGGTTTGAGGCTTCGCACACCTAGCTGCCACATGAGAAACAAGAGATTTGTTATCGTGGAATTTCACGCTGCCAAAATCATCCCGACTGGACAGACATGAAAAGACTGAATTCCACTGGAAGTCACCCACTTGGCCAGACTGTTTTCCTTCTAATTCTATCAGATCAGATTTCAATTGTACAGACCATTTAAAAAAAAGACAAGGAATGAGTTTTGTCACTCAAATTTAAAGCAGATTATAAGCCCAATATAGGCGTACTGAAAAACACTTGCTTCTACATGGGTGGCAGTAGCTTGTTATGACAAGTGTATTTCAAGTTTGAATCTCTGGATTGGTGTCAAACAAGATTTTGCAGTAATTAAAGATTTGTCTATAATCAATATACCTTGTAAATACCCTAATAATTTTAAAAAAAAGTGTGAAAGTTGTTCAGGTGAGACAATGATTCTCAGTTTGGATTGTAGTTGGACTTGGCTGCAGACTTGTTCTGGTCAAAGTGCTACTGTGCCTGCTCTCCCATCGGCACATTGTAGCTTTTACAGAACCGTGTGAACCTCCCTCTGATCCAGCAGAATTAAAAGGGGCTGTACTTGACTTTTGAACATTAATGCAACAGTAAACAACTATTTGCTATGTAAAACATATAGTGTTTTGATTGCTGGTCTGGCTGTGCATGCGTCTTAGTGCACGTGAGTGCCTTGTGAGTCAATATGAGACGCCGAGGGCTGTGACAAAGCATTGGTATTTGATGAGTTGGGTGTCCTGTCCTTTTTTTCAGTATATTTTTATGTCGTGTTTTCAGTATATTGAGTATTCAGTAATCCTTTAAGGACTGAGACTAGGACTGCTAACCAGATTCTTAACTACTAAACACCAGAATGTAAGCATTTTTCCCTGTGAGCATGTTAGCATACTGATGGAGCATGCTAACCTGCTCACATTTAGCTTACGGTAAATAAAGCCACACCGAGTCTTACTCTTAATAAAGTAAATCAGAAATGAGGAGTGGCTTGTTTCGTTTTTTTCTTTACTTGATGTATGACTAAGCTTTGGTAAGTACTCAAGTAGTTTAGACTAAAGCCACTGTACTTTAGCTACCAGTTACCAGGAACAAATATGTGCTTCATCTCATAATTACAGCTTGTGTGTGTATTTGTAAAAGCTTTTGTTAAAATATGTGCCCTGAGGAACCGAGAACATACAGGGTTTATGCTGTAGATCATACAGGAGGAAACACTTTGTAGGTTGTGCTAAAATGTAGACCCTTGCTGTGCGTTTGTGATCGGGTAGATTTGTTTGCATGTGTGTTCTTGATCTCTCTCTCTCAACATCTACAGCAGCTTATTTACGATAGTATGTGTCATGTCTGTAGGATTTTCTGTGGATGTTAAGAATGTCTTTAGACATTGAATGTTTGTCTAAGAAGTATTGTGTAGTAATCCTAAAACAAAGTAGTAATAATATCACATGACAACACAAATGATGGTGCCTTTAAATGGGGTCGTGTTTACGGAAAGAGTCCATATTCACGACCTTATGAGTGGAAATTTTCTGAAAGCGCCACGTTCACGAGTCGTGTACACAAAACTAATTAAACTAATATTAAAACTGAAAGGTTTAACTTCAGAACAGCTCCTTTTTCCTGTTTTTGTGTGGTGAGGTAATCCAGCAGATCTCTGTAAAGTCTGAACTGCAGACTATTGTTTCTCAGCAGTGATCCGATATGTTAATAAGAATTACACTAATGTTTCAATATAAATATGGCACAGATTCATTCTTAAACACTATCACACATCATGTTTTTTTCCCCTTATTCTCCCTCCTGTCTTGTCCAGGGATGCCATCTCCTCAGTTCTTTGACGGCCAGGCGCTGGTCTCCTTGAGCGACACAGACATTACCGTCGCTGTTCCATGGTACATGGGCCTCATGTTCCGCACCAGGCAGCCTGCTGGCACCCTTATGCAGGCCAATGCTGGGCCCTACTCCACCATCAACCTCATGGTGAGATTTAGTATACAGCACTATATATTATTATCAACGAAAATGGCATCATCGTCAGCATACAGTGCAAACTTTTAATCAGAAATAGGTTTGACTTAATTGCTTCGCAGTCGACTTAGAGTGCTTTCTGAATGCAAAGTAAAGTAAAAGAACTGTCTTTTCCACCATTCAGGTGAGTGAGCAACAAGTCCGTATGGAGGTGTTGCTGAGGCAGCAGCTGGTGGCATCGCTGAGCTTTCCCCAAGTTCGGGTCAACGACGGGGAGTGGCACCACCTGCTGGTGGAACTGAGAAGCATTAAAGACGGCAAGGACATCAAATACATGGCTTCTGTATCATTGGACTACGGCATGTACCAGGTACAGGCAAATGTCACTGCAAATAGACAAGGGTGTACACATGGGTCAAGTTCTCAAGAAAAATAAGTTCTCATTTTCAATTCTGTGTTTTTGAGCAGAAGTCAGTGCAAATCGGTAATGACCTCCCAGGATTGAAGCTGCAAACTCTTCATGTAGGAGGTTTGCCTGGAGACGGCAACCATGTCAGCAAAGGATTTGTTGGCTGCATACAGGTAAGTGTAAAAATTTCGAAAAGAAACATAACCGCATTTGTTTATGTTTTCCCCCCCTTTCCTCTTGTCCTGCCTATTTTCCATCTTCATCAATGTTTGCCCTCCACCAGGGTGTGCGTATGGGTGAGACGTCCACCAATGTGGCCAATGTGAACATGGCTCAGGGCATGAAGATCCGCGTGGAGGACGGCTGCGACCTGGCGGACCCCTGCGACTCCAACATCTGCCCTGAGAACAGCCACTGCAGCGATGACTGGAGCGCACACACCTGTGTCTGTGACCCAGGTAAAATACACTAGCACAAGCACATACACTCCAATTAAACTTTATACATCGCCCAGGGACGTTTGAGTGTCATTCCTCATTCTCCTGTGTCCTGCAGGTTATTTTGGTAAGGAGTGTGTGGATGCTTGCCAGCTCAACCCCTGTGAGCACGTTTCGACCTGCGTTCGCAAACCTAGTTCCTCCCACGGCTACACCTGTGAATGTGGACAGAACCACTACGGCCAGTACTGTGAAAACAAGTAAGATCCCTTTCTTACTGTGTGTGTCTTTAACTGCAATTTGGAGAAGTAAGCGTTGCATGCCTAATGCTCCCTCCAAGACCCTCCTTTGTATAAAGATGTTAAAAATAAAGCAGACTAAAAATGGACTTTGCCTCCTACAGAGACAAAGCGTGCTAATCTCTCTAAGTTATGTTAGGCTCTTTCTCTTTTTGTAATGTTGCCAACGTCCTGAGTCTTTCAGAGAAGCTTTATTAGTCAGTAATCTGAGCTTGATAGTGATTTTATGCCTGTGTGTGTGTGAGGTAGAGAGAGGAAAGATCAGACATCAAAAATAAAAAAAATAAACTATTAGGTGAAATTGGAAAGTTTATATTTACACACAGAAAGGGGTGTATTGGTTCTGCATTGTCTGCATTGTCTTAGAGGGCACGTGAATTAGCCAGCCCCGATCGAGAAGCTGTAATTTCCCCCTGAACCCTGACCCCTATGACACGCATCACGTCCTGTCTTAAGCAGGATGTGGGATTCCCCCCTCCACGCCTGACTGATCTTCCATAGGTGTTTAGTCACGACTGCCCTCATACTGCTGCTCGTCCCTTATCAGATCACATCGCTCAGTCTGGGATCACATCTCACTCTGAGAGAAAGAGAGCCCGTTTATGTTTGTATGAATGAGTCACACCTGATTGACTGACTTAAAAGCATAGAGGAAGTTTATTCTAGATTCAGGGAGACAAAAAGCATTTAGTTGAAAATAAACTTAACAGATATCAGATTTTAGTGTGTTTTGTTGGAGAAGATATCAAGTCAGTAAATGTTAAAACCTGATCAACCATCACTTTGCTCGTATTTTTTTAATTTTATTCCTAAATAACTGGATCTAAAGTAGGTACAATGGCCCCACTGTATTTTGACCAAAAGACCCCAAAACAGTTTTGTTCATTCACTGTTTCAGGTTACAATTTAATCATAGAAATGAAACACCACTGTCTTATTATGTACCGGTAATTATAATGTAATTTCAATATTAGTTTCGTGAAGGCAAAGACAAGAGAAAATAAATCTAGTATTGCTAGAAAAATACAATTTTGAGGTTGCATGCAACATTAAATGAAATTTTCTGCTAAACATCAGTTACTTACTTTTGTTTGTTTTTACTACTTCACTTATATGTTTAACAAAAGTACATTGGTTTTAGAAAGCCTTAAACCTTCAATAACTATTTTCTTTGGCCCCTTTTCACATTTTCACAGTCTCTGTTGATACATTGTTATTATAAAAAAATATGATTATAAAATATCAATTACAGGCACTTTGATCAATGTGTTGTTGTCTTTGATGACAGAGTGGAGAAGCCATGTCCTCAAGGTTGGTGGGGCAGTCCCATGTGTGGACCCTGTAACTGTGATACTAACAGGGGATTTCATAAAGACTGCAACAAGACCACCGGAGAGTGTCGCTGCAAGGTAAAAATATACATGACTTGACATTTCCCAGATTGATAGCAGATACAAGAGGGTTTCTTTTTGGGATTCAGCAGATGATTTTTTGCTCAGGGCAAGAGCATACTTTAGACTTAAGCTAAAGCACTACAGTTTTATGTGCAATATTTAAAGTGAGACAATGTAAAAGAAAGAAAGAAAGAAAGAATGTTCAGTAAAAATGACATACCGGTAGACTTGCTTTACAGATGGCCTAAAAGAGGCACTAATGGCACCCCTAAATATTGAAATTTCCTAGCTAACTTTTCAGGATGTAAATATAATATCAATAATATTAATCATCTATGTCTTGTCCTGTTCCTGCAGGAAAACCACTATCGGCCAGAAGGCGAGGACACATGCTACCCCTGCGAGTGTTTCTCTATCGGCTCGGAGTCGCGAACATGCGACGCCATCACTGGGCAGTGCCCCTGTAAAGGGGGAGTCATCGGCCGTCAGTGTAACCGCTGTGACAACCCCTTCGCTGAGGTCACTCCCATTGGATGCGAGGGTATGTGAGACCATACATTTTGTAATTACATGTATTTTAAATATGATCTTGCCTGATTTCCTTGATGCTTTTTTTTTTTTGAAGTGACAGACTGTCATTTTTTAAGTAAAAGAAACCTTACCGATATCAGCAATAAATTAGCCCTGCAAAAGAGTTGATTTTTACTTAAATAGACTGATTCACTGATATCTGAAGCGATAAATTAATAGAAAGTTAAAGAAGTCCACAGCTTTTCCAAAATACTGTCAAAGAAAAGAGAAACCATAAATTCAGTGTCTAATGTCTAAATGAAAAAAAAAATTAGTTTGCTGTGTTCATGACGAGGACAGCGATTTAAAAAAATATTTTCAGAAGTTGGGTGTATTGTTACTTTAAATGTTCGGGTTGACAAAGTCTCGTAGCCTGAATCGATGAAGTGTCAAAAGGAGACACATATTGTCGCTCACATCTGCTGGTGCTGCAGTTGAGCTAACTGCAAGTCTTTGTCGCCACCCAGTCAAGCAGAAGAGGCAAGTCTGGCTATTGAGCTGACTTGGCAGTGGGACTCCACACGCACAATACAGTATAGATGAATGGACGACAAAAAACACAAAGTCCCATGCACAGAAAATGAACGTCAATGTGCTTACTGTTTGACCCAATATGAAGCTCTTCAAAGTCTCAGGACGTGTTTGGACTGTTAATGGCTGGAGTTCTATATGACTAAATGGTTCCTTTGTTAATTTTTTATGTGGATTTAAGACATTGTTTCAGATCTAAAAGGTCAAATACATTCTGATACAAGGTAAGAGTGAGGGAGGGAGGGAGGGAGTGGAGATGGGGGACTGAAACAAGCGCGAGATTGGTCATGTCCTGCGGGTCACTGAGATGTGACCATCCATGGCAGGCCTCATACCGATCTGTCAGCTCTGCGCCAAACACAGCAATTAATGTCACCACAGCCTTTAGTAATGACAGAATGTCTTGTGTATTAGTAGAAGTGATACTTAAAGAAAGGGTTAAGTATGATCTAAAACAGTGAAAATAGTAAAGACTAGAATGTGTAAATGATAAGCTCATTTTATCAAAAGTAGAAGTTTATTCAGGTAATGAAGTTATGTGTCATAGTAGCACATAGGAGTTAATGGAACACTAAGGGATTATAGGCTGTGTGCAACTACAGTAAGACGAGCTACAAACATGCCAACAAGCCTGCAGGCCCCAGCTTGGTTTGTCCTGGAGATTTATTAACCTAGATATGCTAAAATGAGTTATGTATCACAGCTTGTGTAATAGCTTAATTTGGTCAAGTTCACTGTGCCGGTCCGTTTGTCTGTTTAAGAATATGGAGTGGATCGGCTAGGTGGCGTCCTGAGGTGGAACCAAAGCAGGCGTTTACCTTTTTAAAGGGAAATTTTTGTGGTAAAAGTTCAGGTCCAGTTCAGTTTATGACGCACTTCTTTAAGGACCATTGCAAGTCATGCTGTTAAAACTAATTTCAACCCATTTCTTTCTCTATGTGTAGGGAATGGTTTGTGTTTACACTGTCTCAGAATTAATGCCAGTTTCAGGTTTAAAACCATATTCTCATCTGAACTTAGATTTAACTTAAACTATAATTTTTGTTTGTCTTTTCCTCCACAGTGGTGTACGAGGGCTGTCCCAAGGCGTTTGATGCAGGTGTCTGGTGGCCCAAGACCAAATTTGGCCGCCCCGCCGCCATGAACTGTCCCAAAGGATCAATTGGTGAGTGCTTTTTAATCCCTGTGATGACAAAAGCAACATGCAGAGTAATTATTTAGCTGTGGATTGATTCAAAACAGTGTGTGGTCCACTTTTTGAATGAATGGAGATCAGACAAGTTGCAGGTCACTAATGGTAAAGTTTATATCAAGTTCAGTGACCGGTCAAAGTTTTGTCAGTTTTATTAGTTTGTCTCATTTCCGGGAAAATGTATGTGTTAAGTTCAACATTTTTTATTGCCATCAGACTGTTTCCATATTTTCAAGTTGTTATGATTAGCTAAACTGGCCGCTGGTTTGTTTAGCTAAGTTACGCATAGTTTAGCTAGCTAACAGCAGCCCCTGTTAACAGGCTAATAGTATATGCTAAAATAGTGTGTACACTAACAAAAGTAGAAAATATCCATAAAGTAAGCTAACTGACTCAGTAATGTCACAAAACAATATCAACCTAAAGTTAGCTAACATTAGATACCAAAATCTATTGGCCATACCAGACCAGGAACGAGGTAGTGTCAAAACTCCTGACTCCTGTTTTATTGCAAATTTATTTCTTTTTTTCAAAAGTCACATATTCTCGCTTTAAAAAAAGAAGAAAAAAAAACGCCTCTGTGCCAAAAATATTCACAGTTATTGAGAAACAGCGGATTAAGCTTAATGGGTGACTGTGTGTTTGTGAGGTAATGTATTTAAGACATATAAGCACCCTCTCTGTGAAGCTTAACACAGTGATATGGCTCCCTAATTAGTCTGTTAATCCAACAGAGCTTTCTTATCGGCCAATCCTGTACAGGTTTGTCTTTAGAGACTCTTGGAAAAATACCATGTACACTAAGAGCTGGCGGTAATTCCCTTCCTCTTCCGTGTGTGTGTGTGTGTGTGTGTGTGTGTGTGTGTGTGTGTGTGTGACTTTCTTGGTTTACCCCCCCCCTCCCTTAGTTACTGCTGTCACCATGGCGACCCCTTTGTTGTCTCCCCAGACTCATTGGGGAATTTATTTGCTAACATTGCTCGTCGCCTTCCCTTGGCTCCAACTGGCGAGTCCTTCAGCCGTTTCTTACTTTGCAACAATAGCATTTCAAGAGACTTTGCATTTGGATGAAGTCTTTTCTCAAACCGAATCAGACTGGAACAAGTCAGTGTGGTTTCAAATATTAAAACCACAAAAAAAGACAGGAAGTTTAAAAAAAAAAAAATTCAAGTACAGTATTTAACTGTTTCACATATTCAAGACAGTTTTTGACTGAAGTGTAGCTTTTTGGGACATAAAAATATAGATTGAATTTATTTTTTTTAAACCCCAAAAATAAAGTCGCCAGTTCCATTTATTTTAAGCCATGAATAGTGTCTGTAGGTATTCCATTCTGGTTGCATACAGCCTCAACAACACATTCACCAGTGACGTAGGGCAGCTGGGAGGAAATGAACATTTTTAAATAGTCTTCTAATATCAGTTCATAACAAGTTTTTATTTTTTTTTATTTTATTATGTTTAACTTGGCTGCCTCCTGTATGTCTGTGAAACACTTGTCGGAAACATAATTCAAATTTCTTTTCTGTTATTTGTATGTTCCCAGGCACTGCCATTCGCCACTGCAGCGATGAGAAGGGCTGGTTGTCGCCTGAGCTCTTCAACTGCACCACCATCACCTTTTCCCATCTGAAGAAACTGGTGAGTACTTGACAAACTAAAACATTTATACCGTCACTTTCAGCTGAAAATCTTTTACTCAATGATTTTTTAAAGGCTTAACTGAAATTGAAGGAGTAAATGTGTGCTCAGATACTCCTACCCTTTGGTCTATGAAACCCTTTGAATGAACTGAAAAATGAATTATTTCTAAACTAAAGCTTTCTATTTCTATAAACTTGATTTATTTTTATTAGTCTCTGTTAAGAATAATCACGATGATTACTGGCAGTTATTTAAAAAACAACAACATGCATTGTAAGGGAACGGATGTGTCTTTAACAAAGTGTAATGAAGTCTATGGGAGATTTAAACAAAGTATTGCACCTATTGTGTTTGAACCTGAACCTAATACTTGAGGCGTGAACTTCTCAAAGCTCCACTAATCCCGGGATTGACCAATTTCTATTATGTTTCATCGCACCCACTCATCTTGCCTTTGCCTTGGCCTGCTCGTTCTCGTTCACTTTCCATCCCTCAAGCCTCCTTTTTTTTTTTCCCAGAATGAGGACCTGCGGCGCAACAATTCAAGGATGGACAGTGAGCGCTCCAAGACTATTGTGCATTTGCTTCAGAGCGCCACCAACAACACCCAGCGTTACTATGGCAACGACGTGAAGACGGCCGCCCAGCTGCTGAATCACGTGCTGCAGTACGAGAGCCGGCAGGCAGGGTTCGACCTCACCGCCATGAGGCATGCCGAGTTCAATGAGGTAGAAAAGAAAATGCACAGATCAACTTTTACAAAATGTTTCGGTGATTATTCCCTGGAGGCTCTCCTGGGTGGATTCCAACTTCAATACGTTATTGGAAAAGATCCTAAAGCTTTAATTTAGTGAAACCCAGTCTGTAGCACTGGGAGCACTGGTGGCACACTGCCCTCCACTGGTTGATTCTTACTGGGAGAGCAACTTGATCATCTGTGGTTATCTAATACTTCCACCGTTGCTTTATTACTAGTCTATTTGATATTCATATGACGCATTTTCCTTCAATACTAATAATAAATGCTTCATTCATGACATTTGCTTAACCTTGGATTTTTTTTTCCAGAACTTGGTGCGAGCAGGTAGCGCCATACTGGATCCTGACACCAAGGAGCACTGGGAGCAGATCCAGAAGACTGAAGGCGGCACCGCCCACCTGCTCCGCAACTTCGAGGACTACGCCAACACGCTGGCACAGAACGTCAGGAAAACCTACCTGAAACCCTTCACCATCGTCACCGACAACATGAGTGAGTGGAGAAGCTGTGATCCCACCGTGTGTGACTGGGACACATACTCACATCTGAGATATCGTTCTCATTATGTGCCTCTGTCTCCTCTTCTTCCTGCCACTTATCTAGTTCTAACCGTGGACTACCTGGATGTGTCGGACCCGGAGAGGGCCACGTTGCCTCGGTTCCAGGACATCCAGGAGGCTTACTCCAAAGAGCTTGGATCGTCCGTCCACTTCCCCCAGTTCAACCTCCGCACTCCACAGGGCCCCAGAGGTAGGAGTGCTGGCCGAATCCCACCATTTGTTGCTTTTTATGCTTTAAAATGTGTAAAAATAATACACAACTCCCGTCTCAGTCTGTCAATCCATCTCTTGCTTCCCAGCTGAGCCCACCCCGGCCCCTCCAACTCAGACCGACCCCCCACAGGAGGAGGAGCACACAGTGTCCGATAGGAGACGGCGCCATCTCGAGCCAGCTGCCCCTCTGCCGGTTGCCGTGGTGATAGTGTACAAATCACTAGGGAAGCTCCTCCCAGAAAGATACGACCCTGACCGCAGGAGTCTGAGGTAGACTACTGACAGTTAAAGTTTAGGCCCTTCTAACGACTTCACAGTCAAATACCTTCCCAGTGCCATACGTGACACAGCATTATTTGTTGGCATGTGTACACTGAACACGAGGGAGTGCAGACCAACTGTACTTACCAGTGTATATATTTAAAGAATCACATTCTTTAAACGTTTGAAGAAACCATGAACATGTTGAATCTTTAATGTTAATATATGCCATAATATTTACTGTAAGTGTGTTTTAAAGGAACCACTTTACCAGTGCCTGCCTATACAATTCTGTGTAGTTATTCAGTGTTAAACTGACCACAAAGTCAGCAAGGGTGTTATTGATGTGTGTGGAAAGAGAAAAAGTTGCTAAGAATATGTCACCAAGATAAGAATAAGAAGTTAACAAAAGGATAACGGAGAATATGAGCAAATGTAAACAATATTTCAGTCTGTTATAATTTGATCTGTGTGTGTGCGTGTGTGTGTGCGTGTATGTGTGTGTGTGTGTGTGTGTGTGTGTGTGTGTGTGTGTGTGTGTGTGTGTGTGATAAAGCCATAAAACCAAATCCTTGCCCAAAACTTGCTGTGGGTGATTAAAAACTTTAAATTAATAATTTCAGGTCATACTTAATTGTGTTTCTTTCATGTCTTTCCAGGCTCCCCAACCGTCCAGTAATCAACACAGCCATAGTGAGTGCCACGGTGCACAGTGAGGGTCCGCCTCTTCCTCCAATCCTGGAACCCCCCATCACCTTGGAGTACACCATGCTTGAGACGGAGGAGAGAACCAAACCTGTGTGTGTCTTCTGGAATCACTCCATTGCGTGAGTTGGACTTCACACAACTACACACACACACACACATATGCATGCATGCCCAAGGGAATTCCAGACCTCAAAGAATAATTTTTGCAGATAAAACAGCATTAATAATAATATGTTTTATTATCCTTTGCATTCTGCTGTAAATTTCTTTCATGTGTTGATGTGTGTGCTGGTGTGTTTAGGATCGGAGGTACAGGCGGCTGGTCTGCTAAAGGCTGTGAGGTGCTCAACAGGAACAACAGCCACATTAGCTGTCAGTGTAACCACATGACCAGCTTCGCCGTGCTCATGGACATTTCCAAGCGAGAGGTATTGCCAAATAGATATCAAACATCCAATTAAGCCTGCTATATTTTACCTTTTGCCTTGTTATTGACTTCTGACGTGATGTCTTGGAACTGCTCTCCATAGCATGGTGATGTTCTCCCGCTGAAGATTGTCACCTACACCACAGTGTCTGTCTCCATGTTCCTCCTCCTCCTCACCTTCATCTTGTTGTGCCTCTTGCGCCGGATCCGCTCCAACCTCCACGCCATCCACAGGAACCTGGTAGCAGCGCTCTTCTTCTCTGAGCTCGTCTTCCTGCTCGGCATCAATCAGACTGACAACCCGGTGAGTGTATTTTTTATCTCACAGAGAATGGAGACACTTTGCTGTATATCAGCAACAATTTGTCATTCTTGGTGGTGGTTAGTGGTTCCTAATGTAGCCCCGCAGCCCTGTCAGATGAACCCAAGTACCCCTTCAATGACACCACTAGTAATGTTACAAATGTGTTCATTTGATTTGATTTTAAACTGGATAATAGTCAATGCCATTAACTATATCAAAGTGGATATTGTTATAGTAATGTTTTTAAATAAATGAACTGTCTGCTTAGGTGGTTTTCTCAAGTTTATATTTGTACTACTACCATTTGGAGAGGCAGAAGCTGGACGTTTCAACATTTATCCATCACTATTTAATTTTTTTTTAACATTACGTTTAGCTGTTTTATCATTCACCCATTACTTTTAGCTAACAATGTTTACTGCTTTCAGCTAACTAAAGAAACTGTTTCCTTTTAGCTAACTTTTGTAACTGATTATCCGTTACTTTTAGCTAACTATTTAAACAGTTGCTTCATTACTTTTAGCCAACAATGTTTACTGCTTTCAGCTAACTAAAGAAACTGTTTCCTTTTAGCTAACTATTTTAACTGTTTATCTGTTACTTTTAGCCAGCTATTTAAACAGTTGATTCATTACTTTTAGCTAACAATGTTTACTGCTTTCAGCTAACTAAAGAAACTGTTTCCTTTTAGCTAATTTTTTAAAACTGTTTATCCTTTTACTTTTAGCTAACTATTTAAACAGTTGATTCATTATTTTTAGCTAATAGTTTACATTTAATTAACTGTTTGACCACTCTGCTTGCTTGCTAACTAGTTTTCATGAGCGTGTTCAAGCTTTTAGTTAACTTAGTTTACAGTGGTGAAAAAGTGCAGTTTGGTGATGTTAAACAGCCTTTGCTAGCTTGCTCTGCTTGTGAGATTTGGACAGGAGGTCAGCCTTGCCAAGTAGTTCTTTACATTACAGAATTTTTTTTCAGTCTCTGTTCAAGTGGGCCTGTGCTGGATTTTACGTAAATCAGGAGAAGAGGGTCAGGGTGTGACTGACTGATATCCTTGGCATTTAAATGGAAAACAGATGCATGTGATAGAGGGACACACCAGTTAGTACTAGAGCCCGACCGATAAAGGATTTTTAAGGCCGATATCGATACAAATATTTGGTGATTTAAAAATCCGATATTCCGATATATTGGCTGATATATATTTGAAAGAAAATCCAGAAAAGCGTAACAAAACAAACAGATTTCCCTAACATTAGTTATTTCAATGTTATTTATGAGTCCTCACTAAAATAATATGATAATGCAGTTTAAAAATAAACGTGTGTTTTATTGTCACAACAGAACAGAGGAACATCAAAATATATCAAAGTTCCGATAACAATTTTTTTAATAAAAATACAAACTTAAGATGAAACTTAAAGGGTTAAACACGGGTGTTGCCAACAGGGACGTTGTAGAGCGCCCTCTGGTGGACAAACTATGCAACGTCAACCCTCATAACATGGTTGAAGGGTGTTTCGTCCGTTTTTATTTTATTTTTTAAATATTCATATATCGGCCATTATAAATTCCGATACCGATAGTTTGGAAAATGCCTAATATCGGCCCGCTGATATATCGGTCGGGCTCTAGTTAGTACTTTATCTGTGCTTGTGGCATGGTGGAACTTGAGGCGGGATAAAGATGTCTCTCTGGTGTTTACTGTATTAAAAACTGCCAGGCATCCAACGATATTTGTTTGGCCTGCGGGCAGCCATCTAAAGTGGCGTTGACAGGGGCTTTACCAGGCTTTACTGTCTTTATTTGACAGATTTTGTGTTTTAATGCTCTGCTAATGACTGTAACAGTAAGGAATGTGCTGGTTGCCAAAGAACTCTTCAAATTGATTTTATTGAAATGACAGCCCCGGCTTGATGCAACTTTGTTACTGTAAAGCCCTCTAATTAAAAAAGGTGTGATATATAGCTTGAGATAGTATGGTGTCTGTAGTCAGAAATCTAATGATCTAATTATGTTAAGTTCATAATCATGTTTGGAGTACACAGAGGTCACAATTATTGCTGTGCATGTGCCACACATAGACATACTGTACAGTAAAGGATCAAAAGGTGTGGGAACTCTGAAGTCTGCTGAGACAGACATTCAGACTCACGCACACACATAAGTACTTACTTACTTATATGTATATATACACACACACACACACACAGACACACACCTCTGTGTGTCAGTAGCGGAGACATGCTGTGACTGGTACCTGTCTCCAGAAGCAGGCCTCAGGGCAGTAGGCACTGGCAAAGCTTTCCCAAAACAACTTCTTAGTTTTCACTTGATAAATGTCTCGTATGCCTGTGGTACAGAAAACCTCATTAATCAGTTAATTGACGGGTAATCCTGCTTTTTTTTATTTAGAAGACGTGAGGTTTAAAAAGCTGGGATACTTCGTAGGCCTTGGGGAGATACAAGGACAGATTTAAACAGTGGACAAAACACAAGCGGAGTTTAGATAAGCGTATTTGATGAAGTACTAGCCTGATTCTTGCACTTTTTGGGGTTGTTCACATGGTTGAAAGCAGTTATTGTAAGTCACTTTGGGTTTAAGCATCAGCTAAATTCATGTAATGTGATGTAATTCTATATTTAAGAATTTTGACTATGTGAATGGAATAGTGACATCAATGTCATATTAATTCAAAGAACATAATTTATTTTGTCATTCATTATTGTCTGTCTAATTCATCAGATTTTCTTATTTGCAAGCACTTTGTTTGATGCATACTGATGCATCCTAAGCCTTCCTTAGCTATCTGTCCAGGTTCAAGCCTTCAAAATAAAACATGTTTAATGCAATACTGTGTAACTATGCTAAAACATAATGTAACAGTAGCAAAAGTGGAGAAGAGTCCGTAAACATCCTCAGAAATGTCCATATATATATATATATATAGAACAATATCTAGCTAACGTTCGCTGACATTTATCAAACAAAAGCAGCTACAGTACAGTACCGGTCATAACCACTACCAGGACCGAGTAGCAGCAAAACCCCTGAGTGTATTGAATTGAGCAGCCGTGTGTTTCATTGCTCAAGTTTAACTTTTCATTTTGCAAGAAGACATATAAAAGGTTGTCAAAATGAACGTGTCAGCTCTGACTAGTCTGGCTAAACCAGATGTCTACAGTCTTACACACAACGTCACAAGATCGTCAGGCCCGACTGTCAGTCCAGTAACACTGTGGTGTGTAGTGACTGCCAATCACCAGCCAGCAACCACATGTACATTCTGGCTCTGATGGGAAGAAATCCATAGAATTGAGAGAGCTTGAACTTAAACCAACTCATGCACCCAAAAACAACTAACAATTCCGCATCCCCTTTGCATTTGGATAAACCAGAAGTCCTTATAACTAACATTTCCAAATGTGAAAGCAAAGGGGCCCTGTAACCAACTCAGACTAACAAAACAGGATAAAAGATTAGGAGCACGTACGGTTACAGGTTCCAGATGAGTTGAGTTTCTTTTCTTTTTTTTTTCTCTTCAAAAAATGTTCTGACTCACAGTGTTTTGACTGGGATGAGGAAGACTCGAGCACTGACTAACACTGACATGCTGTGTTATCTGCAACTGTATGACTTTAAAAATATTTAAGCTGCACAGAGATAAAAAAAAAAGAGTTTAAAATGTTTGTTTTTTTTCATCTTTCTGAATTCACAAGTGCATGTTTGTGTGTGTGCATGTCCTCTTAGTATATAGGTGTGTGTGTGTGTGTGTCTCAACTGTGGAATGCTGTCAGTGTGTGCCCAGGGCCATCTGCAGGATGATTTATAACCCTGTCAAAGTAGTTTCTGTCTCTCGCTCTCTGATCTCCACAGAAATATGCAGCATTACTAAAATACAGTATCTTAGCTGCTGGGACATTCCCTGACACACTGCATTTTTACAATACAGCAACAGGCATGGAAATAGGGAGAGAAGGAGAAAAAAAAAAAAGAGTGTGGGGACAGGTAGAATCATTACTGTCTACTACGCATAAATTGCTAAAGTTTGTCTTTAAAAACAGATGGATGATGGACACTGGTTGGATGCATTAACTGGATGTTCATTTGATCGATTGAAAAGCACAGCAGCGTTGACAAAAGTTGTGGGGAAAAAACCAAAGCTGCTTTTTGTGGATTGCTTATCTGGATAGCCCTTAAAATGTATACTCATTGTTTTTATCTCTTCCTCCTCCTCCCTCTCTCGCTCTCTCTTTTATCTCCTCCAGTTTGTGTGTACGGTGATAGCCATCCTCCTCCACTACTTCTACATGTGCACCTTTGCCTGGATGTTCGTGGAGGGGCTGCATATCTACCGCATGCTGACAGAGCTGCGGAACATCAACCACGGCCACATGAGGTTCTACTACGCCATGGGCTGGGGCATACCAGCTATTATCACCGGTGAGAGACACACACAAACAGACACACACACACACACACACACACACACATACAAGCTCAGAAACGGAGCAGTGGAAGATGGCAGATTGTCAGGGAGTTTTCGTGCTGTGACTCGTATCTTCTGAACAGGCTGTGATCCCCGTGGGAAAATGATTGAACAAGAGACCGAGGAGGAAAGAGAGGGGAAGAAACGCATAATGAGAGACAGACGTTAATTGGATGTCCACTGTAACAAAGACAAAATCAGTAGCGTAAATTTCACTTATTAAAAAAAAAAAATCCAATTGCAGTGGAGAAGCGCATGTGTGTTGCTGGGAATTTTATCTGGACGTGCCGAAAACTCTACTCTTTGTCTAGTTGTTTTTTAGAACCCTTTTTATTGTCTCTCTTGATGTAACTGCAACATACTGTACAATTGCAATAGTCTGCTATCTCCAATTAGTACCACTTTTTCAATTAGTACCACTTTTTCAAGCCTGTAATTTACTGCATATTTTACTTTATAACCATAGATATACAAAACAAGTTACAGTCATACATTAAATGCTTTGCGTTGAGCTGACATGTTTTGGCATTATTGGATGCCAGCCAAGCTTACCTGATTGGAATTTGGATTGAGACATAGCGTGAGAGCCATATACAGTTACAGAGTAAGAAATACAGAGAAGACAAAAGACAAAGACAAACAGAGAAAATGACAGTGATAAGTGAATAAGATGATAGTGGGAAAACTGAAATACAGGGGGAAGGACATTTTGGGCATCTGCTTGCACTGTGGCACTTCTGCAAGGGAAGAAGGGATGAAGATGAGAGAAGATTTAAAAAGAGAAGGGGGAAGTAGTGAGGAGGGAATGAAAGAAACAAGGCATTAAAACAGTTGTAACACTCTTTACTCATATTTGTGTGTGTGTGTGTGTGTGTGTGTGTGTGTGTGTGTGTGTGTGTGTGTGTGTGTGTGTGTGTGTGTGTGTGTGTGTGTGTGTGTGTGTGTGTGTGTGTGTGTGTGTGTGTGTGTGTGTGTGTGTGTGCAGGTTTGGCAGTAGGTCTTGACCCCCAGGGTTATGGCAACCCAGATTTCTGCTGGCTTTCTGTCCATGACACACTCATCTGGAGCTTCGCAGGACCCATCTTTGTAGTCGTCCTGGTATGTGCATATGAATTAAAATAGTCCTGGCAGAGCTGGTTCTTGTTTTCTGTCTAGACCTTTACTGTATAGAGTTGTGGATTGAATCACATAAGTTGAACATGCTTTTACATTTACATTATAAATCATCTAAATTATGTGGAATATCAAAATGAAATACCCCAAAAATCCTCCTGTTAAATGTCAAATATACAGGAGGGAATTAAGTGTTCTGATCAAAAACCCTCTTCCTCCCTCCCTCTAAAGGTGAACATAGTGATTTTTATTCTGGCTGCGAAGGCTTCATGTGGTCGCAGGCAGAAGGCTTTGGAGAAATCAGGAGCTATGTAAGTCATGCACATAATTCAATATATAGCACAGTATGCAAAAGGTAATATACAGTATAACTTTTTTCGCACTGGAAGCTGATCTGTGAGCATTTTCCCTCCTCAGTCCTGCACTTCGAATGGCCTTCCTCCTACTGCTACTCATCGGTGCTACCTGGATGCTCGGCCTGATGGCGGTTAACAGCGACGTTATGATCTTCCACTACCTGTTCGCTGTCTTCAGCTGTCTGCAGGTAACACGACGTTTAACCTCGATGGCCACTGATTAGATGGTCACAGATTTTTTTTTTTTATTTGATAGTCATCATCAACACTTTCGTACTCTCCTGTTTATAACAGATCTTTTTGGCTTTCTTCACAGGGAGTCTTCATCTTCTTCTTCCATGTGATCTTCAACAAAGAGGTGAGGAAGAACCTCAAGAACGTCTTCACAGGAAAGAAGAATGTACCGGACGAATCCAGCACCACAAGGGCCTCTTTGCTCACAGTGAGTGGACAGACATATATATTATCTTATATTTGTTTGGATTTATTTTTTTTTTTTGGCTTTTTAATGTCAATTTTAAGGTGCAGTAGGTAAGCCTTATAAAACTAACTTTCTGTCATATTTGCTGAAACTGACCCTATGTTTGAGTAGAACTACATGAAGCAGGTCATTTAAAAAAAATCTAGCTCCTCTGGCACCACCTACAGCCTGTTGTGCGATTTGCAAAAATCCTCAGCTCCCTGTTCAGATGCACCAATCAGGGCCATGGGGGGGTGTCTAACCTCATGCCAATCACTGCTCATGCACACGCATTCATTCTCCCTTGTGGGGGGAGGGGCTTAGGAGACCGTTTTGGCTCTTTAGCAGAAAGGGGGGAGGGACTGAGAAGTTGTCGATGTTCAAATTTGTTGGCTAAGTCCTGGAGCTTCACAATCCTACCTACAGCACCTTTAAGTGTAATCTTTCATTGTCATATCATTTCTGTTGTCACTCTTTGCTCAAAAAGCTTCTTCTTTTTGTCCTCCCCTTCCTCCATCCTCTCATCCCTCCGTCCTCAGCGCTCTCTCAACTGCAACAACACGTACACAGAAGACGGCGCTCTGTACCGCTCGGGCATCGGCGAGTCCACCGTCTCCCTGGACAGCACGCTCAGGTCAGCCAAGAGCCGCAGCAGCTACCTGGCTTACACACGCAGGTACAACACGCTCACTGACTGCATGGCTGCTTCTACTACACTGCTGCATGACCAGTGTGTGTGTATGTCTACGCATGCGTGTCTGTTTATCGACTTCACTTTCTTTCTGTTGTCTTTGTCCTCCCTACATGTCTGCTGATGCATCAAAGGTCTCACATATACTAACACCCCAAGCCCCTAATTTATATATTTTTTTCATATATATAGACACACACACACACACACACACACACACACACACCCTGTCACCCTGTCACCCTGTTTGCTGCCTTATCCAAAGCAAGGATAAGTTGAGATTCTGAGTTTCTCTACATTTTGAGGGTATTTCTTTCTTTTTCTTTACACATGCATGCTGCCAGAGAATGGCACCTGCATTGTACAGTGACTCAGCTTGCATGGAAGACCATACTCAGGTTTGCCAGTGCATGGCGCACAGCTTTGTTGCAAAACACACACACACACACACACACACACACACACACACACACACACACACACACACACACACACACACACACACACACACACACACACAGACTAATGTTAATATGCACCAAGGTAAAAGGTAAAAGAACACCTACTGTAAATCCATCCACACTCTCCATACATACTTTTATGTTGTTCTACGTTGTATGTATTAGCAGATAAAACTGTTAACTTTATTTGACGTGATCCATTGTTCCGTGGAACTGTAAGTTTCATGATGTGAACAATGTGTAAATCCGAACAAACGTTTGGAGTACAGTGAAACATTGTGAATACATTTAATTAATTTAATATTAATATGATATAGCTTTAAAGAAAAGATAACCAAAAAAGCTAGGTGTACCATATAAACTGTATGTTATAAGTGCGGAGTTGAAGCTTTGTTTTTATTTTTTTACTTATTACAGGTCAAGAGGGTAGATGGATTTACTACTGACACCATAACCATTCATGAATGCCTGGTATATAGCATTGTGTCCACTGCTCCATGCTAGCTCCTCACTAGCTCTGTAGCAATATCTTAGAAATAATATCGTCGACTACAAGCAATATCTCAGAATAATGTGAACATGTAGCAGTTGTACAACTCGGTAAAAATTGCATCTTATGCAGTCAAATCTGGCAGTGCTACATGGGACATTGCTATAATTTATTAAGAAATATGGTACAGAATGTTGTTTTTTTTACTATTTGCAACAGCTTTTAGAGAAAAATATGTTATAATGACGTTTTTTAGAATCCTAGACTCTATTGAGTTGAGTAGATATTTGTGTAAATCTACATGCGTTTATTGCTGTCTCACTTCAACATTGTGCGTGTTGTAGAATTAGCAGGGAGCACTTGAGCATCCGGACAAGTGTATTCCTGATTCATCTCTAAAAAGTTGACATTTTGAGGTATATCTCTTCAAGGATATAACATCTCACTCTAATATCACCTGCCTGTCTTGTAAAGCTCTGTGTTTGCGTGTATCCCAGACATGTTTTCACCGCAGCGGAGTGGTGTTACATATACCTGGTGTTTTTAAAAGAGTTTTACAGAATCGAGGTTAGGTGTGACTGTACGCCTTGGCTCGTAAAGCTGTCATCTGGGTAACGCGAGCTGACACTGGGGTCAACGAGAGCAAAAAAAAAAAAAAAAAGCCAGAAGGGGGAAGCGTGCTGCCTGTGCGAGAGGCAAAGGGGGAGAAAGAGAGGGGAGGAGGACAGAGAGACAAGATGGGGAAAGAGTCGGGCAGGAGACTTGGGGAAATAAGGGAGATGGGACTGTACCTGTTTCAGTGGGAATGCAATACAGACACACATACTTCTTCCCCGCGGCGGTTGGCATGTCTTCAGTTGCTTCCAGTAGTTTCTCTCAGATCAGCCATCAGACAGGTCAGAGTCTCCAGTAGCATTCTTACCCTGCAGCCAACATCTCAACCCAACCTGGAGTAAAGCGCTACAGGTGGAGGGGAGAGGAGGTTATCGCAGGTTTAGCAATAAGCAGTAAGTCTTGAATTCCCCTCCATCCTGATAGATGTTTTAGTCTTTTCTGTCGATGATCAAACAGCCTGTTTATTGACTTTAACCTGATGCAAGCACACCTAAACCACAATTTAATGTTTGTTTTAGTCTTTGTTGAAGCCATCGACAGAGGCAAATGTTTTGTTTTGTAATGAGAGATGTCTGACGTTTCAGCTGTTGAACCGTAGTTGTCTCAAGCCGCGAGTTTGGGCTTGAATTAACTTCCAGCGACTCTGTACTTCCCCTCTCTGCCTCCTCTTAATCTCCACCTCTTCTTTTCCACTCCCATTTCTCTCTATCTATCTCTCTCTCTCTCTCTCTCTCTCTCTCTCTCTCTCTCTCTCTCTCGTCTCACTTCCTTGTCCTTCTCTCCCTTCCTGTATCTGTCTTCATCTCCCTAGGGAGGAGTCTGGTCAGAAGCCCAGTGTCTCTTCAGGTACAGCTAAAGGACACACAGATCTGGACGGACCTCTGTTCCACAGGAACGGCACCAAAGGAGATGGTGGGTTGTTGTTGTTGTTTTTTTTTCATAGCTTGTTATTTAGTTACAGAAAGAAGCAAAACCTCCCAATCGTTTGCATGCATAGAAAAAATGAATACCTATGAATGTGCATTTTTATTAATGGAGGTTCATCTTTCTACCTGTCTCCTTCCCTCCTTGCCCCCCCGCCAGACTCGGACTCAGACAGCGAGCTGTCAGTCGACGAACACAGCTCCTCCTACGCCTCCTCCCACTCGTCTGACAGCGAGGACGACGACGTCGCTGTCAAGCCCAAGTGGAACAACGAGAGGCAGCCCGTTCACAGCACCCCTAAAGGTATATGGGTATCCCGTTGAGCCTAAACACAAGGTATAAAACTAAAAGGCCCCCCAGCCTTTTAGTTTTTAAAGCGCAACTTAAAACACATCTTTATTCCTTAGCTTTTAATCCAGCATGATAGGTGTTGAAATTTGTCTGTTGCACTTTAACTATTTACTGTTTAAATGTCTATGTACAGCACTTTGGTCAACTTGCTTGTTTTTAAATGTGCTTTAGAAATAAAGTTTGATTGATTGATTGATTGATAATCAGTGGTCGAAGGAGAATTTACTCAAGCACTGTATTAGCACATTTGAGGCACCTGTACTTAAGTACAAGGGAAAATATTATACCTTTTTATGCCGCTACATTTATTTGACTTTTCAGATTAACATTACATGTACAAAATATGTGATACATTTATAAAATAAGATGTATAAATGAGATGTATTATAATAGATTAAGTTAAGCTATAATAGGTTAAGGCCCCAATAGTACTTTTACATACATTTAAAAGACGTTTGTGGCCGGGTTGGATCAGTGGGTAGAGCATGGCGCACATATACTGAGAGGTTTATGCCTCGACACAGAGGTGTCGAGGACGAAAAGGTGGAAAAGCCCCCCCCCCCAAAAAAAAAAAAATAGATATGAGGAAACCTGCAGCTAAAATGTTGAGGCTGACTGGAATTTAGTTTTAACATTGCTGCTTCCGATATGTCTCCTTTTCCCCTACTAGTGGATTCGGTATCCAATCACGTGAAGCCTTACTGGCCAACAGAGGCCTCCAGCGACAGCGAGTATCCCGGCGGGGCAGAGAGGCTGAGGGTGGAGACCAAGGTGAACGTGGAACTGCATCCGGAAAATAAGCTCAACCACACTGGCGAAAGAGAGAGGGAGACTCCCCCGGAGAGAGACAATCAGACGCCTTGTCACGCTCGTGACGCAGCGCCAGCGAGCCAACCACAAAGCAACAGCAACCACCAGCCAGAGCAGAGAAAAGGTAAGAGAAGAGGTTTTCTTTTTCTTTTTCTTTTTTTTTTTTTAAATGAAATTGAATGAACTGATCGATCCGATTTACCTCGGACTGACCTCTTTGTCCGTCTCAGGTATCTTAAAGAACAAGATCAGCTACCCGCCTCCGCTCACCGACAAGAACATGAAGAACCGTCTGAGGGAGAAGCTGAGCGACTACAACCCCCCCACCATCACCTCCCCTCCCCCCAACAACAACAACACCTCCTCCCCGCCTCTCCCCTCCGTCAACATCATGGCCCCTTCGGCCCGGCCACCCTCGCTGGCCTCTAACGACGGAGGACGCCCTGGCAACCACGAAAGCAGCTCCCTCATCAAGCCCCCAGTCGCCCCGCGGCCGCAGATTCCTGCCGGGGCCCCGCCAGCGGGCGTCTACCGGGAGACCAACGGGGGAGTGGCAATGCACTTGAAGTCAGGGACGGTCAACGGAGGCAACGAGTCTGACTCAGAGTAAGTAGTGCTCCAGAGAGCGTCGGCATGTAACGACGACAAGTTTGTTTCTTATTTTGCATCGTTCTTCTTTTGTGCTAATAAAGACATTCACAATAATGCAGTTACATTGATAGAGCAAATGAATGAAGGAATGCTGCTTCAAAAGTGAGTCCTTGTCATTTAATCATGTCATAGCAATCAACATGTATTGGTTGACCATGATGTCGGCTGATGCAATAATGCATGTGTCATAATAGGATCCATAGTTAAAGGAATAGGTCGACATTTTGGGAAGATCCGCTTATTCGCTTCTTTGCCGCGAGTTACACGAGAAGATTGATACCACACAGCAAGCAGCTTGTTAGCTTAGCTTAGCTCAGCTCAAAAACTGGGAGATCAGAGGGAAACGGTTAGCCTGGCTCTGCCGTTTTTACACTTAACCGTTTTTGCACAGATTAAACAAACAAATACGTTGGATAAAACAAATGAGATATAACATAGGGCTGGGCGATATGGAGAAAATCAAATATCACAATCAAAATTTTTGACCAAATACCTCGATATCGATACCGCAACGATATCGTAGTGTTGACTATTGGTGCTTTCACAAAATATTTACACAATGAGATTTTTGATAAATAATCATCAGTAATGTGGATATAATGACTAAGTGGGTAAAGTCAAATAATAGAACAGTTACATCAGTCTGGTAAGTTCAGAAAATGACATCACCTTACTGTAATGCAGCCTTTAGCCTGGAAAAGACACCACTTATGCCATATTACGATATTACAATATCCAAAATCTAAGACGATATCTAGTCTCATATCACGATATCGATATAATATCGATATATTGCCTAGCTCTAATATAACATGTTAATTAGTGCGCTTTAGAGGTGCTGGTAGGTGGATTTGACATTTTTGGGCAAAGCCGGGGTAGATGTTTCTCCTCTTTCCAGTCTTTAAGCAAAGCTAACAGGCTGCTGCCGATAGCTTCATCTGTAGCTTACAGGCATGAAAGTGGTATTGATCTTCTACTGTAACTCTCAGCAAGAAAGCAAATAATCATATTTCCCAAAATGTCCAACTGTTCCTTAAACTATAGCATGAATAATATGGCCATCCTGCTTAAATGCTGCATGATGACTTCCTGCATCCCTGCATTCATTTTTACCTCGCACGTTCTTCCTTTCTTTCTCCTTGCACCCTTCCTCCCTGCATCCCCCCCCCGTCCCTCTTCTCCCCCCCTCCCTCCATTTTCTTTCCGTTAACAGTGGCAGTAACGAGACTTCGATCTGACCTGTTAGGAAAACCCAGACCAGCCTGCCCTTGTGAGGGGAGGAGCGTAGAACCTGCTGGGCGAGGAGAGCCAAGAGCATGGGAATAAAAGAAAAGAAAATTGAAGACGGATGGGTGCTGCACATTGAGTGAATGGGAGATGAAGTGTTCTCCACGCCTGATCTGTCCGTCCATCCCTCCTCTCATGTTCCCTCTATCTGGAAAGCAGTATTAATTGCAGACTTTAAGACTGCCCGAGACAGGAAAATAAGCAGAGATAATGAAAAGATGTGAGAAATAATAAAGGGAATGCTGGTATTGTATCAAGAGAGGATGAAATGGAGCCACGTGTGCCAAAACCACTGTAGGAAATAGGGGGACAGAGAGTCAGAAGATGAAGAACTCCCCCAGGATGCATTGCAAGCCCCAAAATGATGTTCCTCCATGGTGGTTACATGTATGTCGCCCTAGCAATGGGTAAAGTTAGGAAAGCTGGGAAAGGCAGATGAATAATCACTATGCATGAACTCAGACTCAAATACATGCTGGTACATTGGTAGTCCTAAAGGATTTCAAGGACTACAAACACGTCAGACATAAAACTGACACAACCTGTTCTCACTATTAGACACCACTGACTCTCATACCGGACGGCGCTCTTTAAAAAAAAAAAAAAATTGTACTTAAAGAAAGGCTTTCCCAGCCTCTCGATGCAGTGCATTTAGAGTGTAATTAACATGTAGATATTGTTAAAGGTGAAGAAGAAATGATCTATTTTGTATTTCAGCTGTAGCGAGGACATGTTTCTTAACTAAAAATCATCTGCCTGTGTTCAGCTGGGAGAGCTTTCCAGTTGAGAAAATCACTTGATATGCTGTTTTAATCGACTGAGAACAATCCTGAATTGAGGCCTTACACAAACAAACACATACTGTATTAGCCTGTAGTGGGCTTTCAGGGGATGTACCATGCTCTCTGGCAGCATATTCTGACACACACACACACACATGCACACACGCACGCTTGCACGCGTGGATGGATGATTGTTATGTCTGTGTGTGTGTGTAAGTGACCTAGAATGTCTCAAGCACATGCACACACACACAACAGTGGGCCTGTATGAACATTAATTACGTGGAATGGAGAGGGATTCCCCCCTCCTGTTGAAAACTGTTATTCAGTTCGAGCACTATGAACCTGAAGCCTTCTTTTCCAGTGTCCATCTTGCCTGTTTGTCCAATGACAACACACTCCTGGTTACCAAAGTCATGAACTACAGTAAATGTGCACATAAGGGTTGGAGTCCGTATCACTTTGAACTCACTTTCATTCCAAAATAGGTGAATAAAAAGGTATTTGTTGGTCTTTGGTGGCATAAAAATACGGCACAGGATTAGAAGTTATGTTAAGATCTATCCTCGTTGATGGATTAAATGTTTTTAACATTTTTTTTAATCTGAAACTGACAAGGAGAAAGCCTTTAGTATAAATATAAAAGTATGTTTTTATTTTTTATTGCTGAATTTCTGAATCTGAGTTCAAAGTGAAAACGATGCCAACTCGAACACATTTCGCAGCTAA
The DNA here is from genome assembly GCF_010015445.1 of Perca fluviatilis. NCBI lineage: Eukaryota > Metazoa > Chordata > Actinopteri > Perciformes > Percidae > Perca > Perca fluviatilis. Next base: position 18,429,348 of record NC_053134.1, on the reverse strand, counting down.
TATTAGGCAGCCTTAAAGTCTTGTTTACCGCTCACTGAATGCCTTTGTACCATACGTACAACCCCAGTGTTTTTCCTTCCTCTAATCAATGCTGTTGATAAATGTCCTTGTGTTTTTTTTGTATTGATCCGAGACACTGGAAATGTTTTGTAACATAATGTATATTTATTTTTTATGGTTTTAAGACACTGGAAAGAAAAGATGATTGTGACTGTAAAATTAAAGACATGATGAATTTTTAACTGGCTTGTGCAGCCTCTTACATGTCTGTTGCCTGGAAGGAAGTGTGGCTCGTCGAAACACGTACACTCCTCGAGGGGAAATTAGGTAACATCAACTTTTTTTGGATCAAACAAATGAGTAACAGAAAGTGTTACTCACTTATTTCACGGTTTCCCTCTGGAGTAAGTGATGAATGATCACTTGTGAGGAAATTATCAAAGAGAGAGCTCAGGTGTATTTTTGTCTTTTAAAATGCTGAATATCCCAGTGTGTCCATTTTACACTGTCAGCCTCTTACCATGAGTGATGACGTCCAACATTAATACACAATTTATGTTTTGGTTATTTCACAGGAGAGATTTCAGTATTTTTTAATTTTTGCCTGTGGCCATCTCACTGGTCTGAAGTGGGCAGGGCTCAATTGGAAAAAGATGATTTTATGTCCTCCAATCAGAATTAACCCAATATTTGAATCAACATCTGATGCCAGTTGGTGGGCTGTTTGCTTGTGTTGCCAGGTCAATCCAATCGGATCAAATCACACACCCACACGGTGTGGATGAAGCAGATCAGCTGAGTTGTTAACAGTTAAACTCGATAAATTCAAAACTTTAACTTTGATTGGTGTTTTTTTAGTCATACGTATTTATTTTTACCAAAAAAACTTAATAGTTGAAACCAACTTTTTAGTGAATGTAATGCTTCAAGCAGTCCTATTTTCATATCACGGAAAGAATAATATTGTGGATAAGGGGAAAAAAAAGAAAAGAAAGGAGGGACAGATGAATAGACGAAAGTTTGGAATGAATCCAACCGAGGCAACAGATTTCAAACAGAGGTGCACCCTGAAGTGTATGCTATGGAGATGTTGTCCATAAAAGGTAATGTATGGGGAGAGCAGTCTTACTGTCTCAAACTGTCCTGTGCCCAGTGATTAGAGCCCCACTGACTATCAGTAAACAGAATACGTTTACTGCGGGTGTGTGAGAGGAAGTAAGGGTACAGGCTGACTGCTCTACTGAGGAGTTGAACCTTAAACACAAGAAGTGTGTGTGTGTGTGTGTGTGTGTGTGTGTGTGTGTGTGTGTGTGTGTGTGTGTGTGTGTGTGTGTGTGTGTGTGTGTGTGTGTGTGTGTGTGTGTGTGTGTGTGTCAAAGTGGGTGGGTGGTTAGAGGTATGGGTGTATCAGCCGGTCTTAATAAATCCCCTCACTTTGATCCAAACCTTGGCAGGGCACGCACATGCTCACAGTAACTCTATTTTTAGTGTGGGCCTTGTGCCCAGCCAGGTGTCCATAAAACACAAATTTGGTAGCTCCCATGCAACACGAGATTAAGTTTGAGTTCATGTATGAGATGACTATTTGTATATTTGTATAACTATTTATATGCAAAGACTGTTTCAATCAAATCACTACTGCTTGATGTAGAAAATTTGACAATTCAATACTGCTGTAGATCAACTGCAAAGATTTCACATAATGGTGAAAATCTTAAATATCATTTAATTAAGAGTCATTGGCATGAGAGGGGTCTAATTCAAAGCAATTTTAGGACATGCGCTTATTCGCTTTCTTAGCTATCCTAGCTTAGCGTAAAGACTTTAAACAGAGGTAGACGGAAACAGGCAACCTGAGGAGACTCCAGGCCAAGGTATATCACACATGACCCCCTTAGAAAATGGTGAGTTGTTGTTTTTACACTTTGGTTATTGCACGGCTTGAACAAACTAGATATAATGTTTTGATTAGGGAGCCTTAGAGGTGCAGGTAGGTGGATTTTGTTGCAGGGTTGCTGTAGCTGTTCCCCTGCTTTTACAGTCTTTGTGCTAAGCTAAGCTAACTGGTTGCTGGCTGTGGCTTTCAAAAAAACAAGCAGACACTTTTCCCCACATGTCAAAATACTGCTTTAATGTTGAATCATTTTTTTGTCCTTAAACTGGCCACAGAAGATACTTTGTTGTTCTTAATAATTGTCCGTCACCGCAAAGCCCTGCACTGAACTTTTCCCCCCTGCATTATTTGCATTTTTCCCCCCCCCACAGCAGCCCACTTTAAGACCCAGCACTTTGCTCTGGCATTCCAAGGTAATCCGGTGAGACACAGCCCTTCACTTTAATGTTTGTTTCAAGGAATTTGTCTTCAGCCATATGTACCAGATTACTGGAGATGCACTTGGCCTGGCGGTGGATCAAAGAGCTGGGGAGAGTGATAATTTTGCTTAAACTGGAGATGTAAGTGAATGACATCACCACGAGGTATCTTGTCTCTCCATGTCTTAGTATAGATAAGATAGGTGTACTCATGTCATTGATGTAATGGGTGAGATGCCATGTCAGGGTCCATCACACAAAAGTCCATCACACAAAACACGCCCGAATACAGCCTGCTACCTTTGTGTATTGCTGAGTCATCTATTTATTGTAGGCATGCAGAGTGAAAGGTTAGATGGGAGGGTCAGGTTTCACAAGCCGCAAGGGCGGTTAGTTGTTATGGCAACTGAAGCCAGTCCTCTCCTCAGGTAACATAAGGGTACAAAGATGAAGTAAGGAGTTGGAACAGAGGTAGCATGTCAAAATATGACTGGCGGTGGGATTAGTCGTCACAATCATGACCCATGGATGTTGTAAGTTTACAGTATACACTCTGTCTGTGATCCATATCTTCTCTATTACATTACAGTAACTTCCATACCAGTAATAAGTCTGTCAAAACAGGTATAATTTTGTCACATGGCCTATATTTCACTTTGGAATAAAACCTTTGACTTGCAACTTGAGTAGTTGAGTAGGCACAAGTATAGTCTCATAGGTCTATCTGAGTGACCCTCTGCCCTCCTCTTTATCTCTGTTCCATCACAGCCAGGCAAACTAAATAATTCAGACTCATGAGAGTCACAGTTGGCATCCTAAAGAAACTACTGTGCCGAACACTATCAGGCAGGAGGGAAGAGGAGGCCTGATGCAAGTGTGCCATCTGCTGGTGAAAATAAATGCAAAGCCACATGTAAACCTACTGTAGAGCGTGTTCTTGGACCTCTGTACTTGTGAGGGCAGTAATTGAAAGGATTAAAGGGGTCTTCAACGTTTTTTAGGACCCCTTAGCTGAAAGAGAACCGGAGTAGGGAGGGACCCCCTACTGCATATATTGTATACAACTGAGTTTGATATTTATATATTATTTAAACATCATGTTTTAATGTTAAACATACATGTGGAACAGTGACTCCTTAAGCTAAACTGTGTGGCCACCATAGTGGCTACTTTACCTATAGTAGTAATAGTATAACTTATCTTCAATGTGTAATTTAAATGTTTAGTTTTTTCAGAAATAGGCCAATTTATCTTTGCTGTTAATGTTAGTGTCATATTAGTGTATATTTGCAGACATTTTAATTTTTGAAAAATTTCAAACTTTCAAAAAAATAACTTTTTAACGTAATTTGTCGGCCCCCCTGCTTTAACTCTGAGGACCCCCCAAGGGGTCACGGAGCCCCTGTTGAAGATCTCTGGAAAGGATGAGAGGACTCCGTTAAAGTGAGACTACGTGACTTATATGTAAATATTAATGACTAAATAAGCGATTAACAAAGTAAAAGTTTGACTGACAGTGACCTGGCATTTTGATTCAAATGTTGGTAAACTTTGATCAGTGTGCAGAAATACATGCATCACTTTTCTCCAAAAAGCAAAGGCAGATGTCAGGATGCAAAATTACCGACATTGTTCTACATGTACATGTAACTTTTGGCAGAAAATGCTGTGATCAATTTGGAAACCCATCGCTCATATGAAGGAGCTTGTTAATGAAAAATAGATTTTCAGGGGCTTTGCAATTTCCAAAGTAGCTGTTTGTTTTAGAAGCAAGTTTTGGCTTCAAAAAATTAGGGTTTAATAGAGAAATCTGCATAAAATCCTCGATTTTGTAGCTGCAAAGATGCTATACTGTATGGTAATGTGTGGTTAAAATTTACAAAAAGGATTTATTTATATAATGTTCTTGCTAGCTCTCTGTCGCTCTGTATGGGTTGACAGACACTGAACAGTGGCCACACCCTAAATCCGTGATGCTGAGGCAAGTAGTTTGCCTTGCAAAGTGTCAAGTGCATTAGAAACGAATTGCACCTTGAAACTTGATATACGTGATCCTTTTTTCATAGACACACACATTTAAAATTGTATGTACTATTGACGGCTACAACCAAGTTTTCTACGATCACAATTGGGCTTTGGTTAGGGTGAGGGTCAAACTTTAGCCTAGTATAGGGTTAGGGGAAAGATTGGGAGTGAAAATTTATAGTTGGGATTAGTTAAAAGAAGAAGCAGCACTGACATGATGCTGCATACACACATGGCCCAGGTATTAGTACTGTCAAATTATAGAATGTGGTCAATGGAAGGTCCTCGGAAGTATAGCAATTCAAACAGTATTTCAAGTTATAGCCATACAAATTCGTACAATTTAAACACTTTTTTACTGCATGAAATAGGTCATTATAAACAATATTTCTATTACAATACATTGTTTCGCATTAGCGGCCTCATTATCCATCCTCCTCTTCCTCCCAACTGTTCTATAATTGACTCTGGATGCACAGGCCAGTTGCATAAGACACACGTGGTTGTGGAACCCTCTAGAAAATACTGATTTGGGATTAAGAGGTTTATTACGGGGTTTCGTAATGAGCACAGAGGGAGGATTTGGGAAACCTCAACAGCAGTACTTTTGCTAGGAGACATTTGCTGAAGAGGATCATGAACCAGAAATACATTGTGTGTGTGGATGTGGAAGTGAGTGTGTGTTAAGCATGACTTGGGGGAATCCCATCTAAAAGCATTAGTCCTCTTGTTCGCTGCACAATCTCTGATGACTACGTAAACCCTGAGTGGCATCCCATTTAAGCTTGTAGTGTTTACAGATCGAGATCCAATGATACAGCACGTGCTGCTAAAATAACCTGCGAGAGATATGATGTCTAAAACTTAGAGATCGACAAGATACAAGACACACGAAAAAAAAAAATCCCCCGTAATCTTAATTGAACTTGGGCAAAAGGTATTAATATTGTCTCACACTATTGAACACACTACTCTGCTTACTATGATTAACCCCACAGTTTGAACAGATACCGTGATGGAAACATTTACATAGATTGTTCATGCTAATAAGACTATACCTTAACAAACCCACATAACATAGTTAAGAGAGTTGAGATTGTATGCAAATAGGGATGGACAAAACATTAGAAACACCAGTCAATATAATTCGGTTCACTACAACATTACCACTAAGTATAGCTGGAAAATATAGTACAGTTAAATCAACGCCTCTAGGACACCATTTCAACAAAAACAGAATACGCACTGCAATGACTGATTTTCTGGCCACTTGGAGGCAGCAAAAACAAGTTTTAAACACAATAATGACATATTATCCAAGTTGCTATGAAAAAAAGTTAGCAATAAGTGGCCTGTTTACACATGCAGCAGATTATTAGCAACATTAGCATTTATTTGGAGTCGTGTCTCTGGCTGCCTGACATTTGTGAGTTTAGTTTTGAATCTCCTTTTAGCTCTGTTTTTGGTCTCCGCCAACTGCTGAGAAAAATACCTGGCTCTTTAGCTGTTTTATCCTCCCCAATGTTCACTAGCTAGGTGCTATTCTCCCATTGCCAGACCTATTTCCACAGTGGTGCGTCAGCATCAGCGCTGGAGTAGCTTGGTGCTAAGTTTGTCTGGCTTTTTGTTGTTTGTTGCTTAAAACCATGCTTAGTAAAGTGGTACCCAGCAGTTCTTCAGATAGTACACACAGTATTCTAATGTGTGGTAACAATGAATTGCCTATATTACATTCTGGAGCCATGCTCTTCACAGTTTTCCTGCTGCTTTTCATATCATCTGATCAGTAATGCAAAGTACTGTCCTACTGGACATTTCTCTATGGGACTCTAAATATCTCTTTTCTGTTCTCTAAAGGTCTGCAGAAAGTACTCATGAACTGGACATGGTAGGTCCTCTCTGTCAGTGCCTCAGACATTTGCCTATACAAATGTGAAGGCAAGCTAAACGTGCGCTATCTCTCTTCATCAGCCATTTAGTCTTTAGTAGCAGCTAAAGCCACCTAAACATGGACTTCTTGTCAACAGAAGCCACACCTGGGAGACGGTAAGAAACAGCTTTGACTTTTTCTAACTGTTTGACCAACCTAATGATGGGATAAAATGATGAAAGTCTGATCCACTTGAATTGAATTCTTACTGTATGTAGGCTGCTCACAGACAGTATGTCTGTGGTGAGGAGGAGGTGGCAGCAACACGGCAGCCGCAGGACAACCAGGCCGAAGCTCTAGTGAGGACAAGACTACACCGATCCTCATCGGCCTCATTGGTAGTCTGACCGCAGACGTAGAAAGTACTTGTGATTACTTCCCCCGTAATCTATGGTCTCATCTCAGGGGTCAGGAGTCAGTTGACTCCTATTTCTCTCCCTTACTTTATACCCATCACGCTCTTCGGCCCTTCAAACCCCTCTTCTTCTTTGTCCATTTTGATCACAAATTCATTCGCACTGTATAAGTGCAGCAACAGGAGGATTGTCAGAGGTATCTGTTAACTCAAGTTCACTTCATCACTCAGAAACATGATTGCTGAAACAGAGGGATAAGTGGGACTTCAGCGAAGACTCCTGGATTCCGTTACTTGCAGAAGGCAAGAAGAAGCTCACAGAAAACAAACATGCAAAGGTTAGCGCTTCATGTTTTTTTGGTTCTGAATTTTATTTTCAGGATTTGTGGAGTACTTTATTTGCAGGAGTAATGATGCTCAAGTGTCCATTTATCTATTCAGCCTACTTGAACTTACTGACTTATTTTAGACACCAACCAACCATCAGTAGGCTTTACAAGAAGTGGAACACAGAGCGACCTGTAGGAGAGATGGTACAAGAAGCCACCTTTAAACTTAACAAATACATATCCACGTATTTAGACTAACATAAATTGTTACTTATGGTTACATTAGGGTCAAGTCATAGGTTATGAGGTCATAATAAGTAGTGATTCAAGGATTGATCTTGTAAAAGAGAAATAATCTGATACAAAAATGAACCTAATAACTAAACTACTGTATACAGTAGATTCTAGTAAACTGCTATTCAAACAGTTCTGTCAGAGACGGGGCCAGAACTACCAGGACAATGAGGTCATTCCCTCAGTATTTTCTTCTGGGAATTTTGGGGGTTTAGCAACCTTGGGCAGATTATATTCCACTGTTAAAAAACTAATTTCAGTATTTTTTCCACCAGAATTTGTTTCCTGTGTGCGGAAAGGGCTTTGAAACAGTATTTTGACCTTGTCATTAAAGTATTTTACTGGTCTGTATTTCCCTTATTTGTTATAATTTCTTAATTCTGGAAGATTCATTGGAATAGGCTAACTATTTAATTTGACAGGGAAAACAGACAAGGTTCAGTTATGGGGCATTTTTTTTTTCTTCATATACTTGAATAGAGGAGATGAGGGCAAAACTCACTGCACCACAAAGTCAGAAGGAATGGTACTAGTAGCCTAACATTATTAGTCGTCTTTTTGGTTAATTAAAAGATAAAACAGGAGTGCTTAACGACGTTGTAATCAGGCCATTGTTTACCCACGTGTTTTATTATTTAACACTACGTGATAGTGGCAGCCACAGGGCGGTGGTAAGAGGCAGAGGTGACAGTGTTTCCGTCCAGCCTCTGAAGCATCATTTACCGCTAACGGCCCCTTTAAGAAAGCAGCGCCGAACACTGACGAAATGTCCTCGGCCCAGCTCCCTGCCCGTTTCTGCGAGATCAACAAGACGAAGGCAAGCTAACGTTTAGTATCTGCAAGCTCCGGGCGAACGGTGCTAGTCAGGGCAGCTCTCTCCAGTCCAGACAGGAGGGAGACGCAACTGGTATCTTTTTCTCAGTGTTTGCCTGCCTAACCGCTCAACGCTCAGCGGGAGACGGAATTTAGCGAGTCGGTGGACAGACGAGCGGATATCGTTGGGGATGGATGGACCAAGTGAGCAGTTTTCGCCGTCGTGAGACTGGCGCTAATTTGGACGTCCTGAGCAGCAGGTGTACTGAAAGATAAAGCAGACTAAAGGCAATCTCAGTGTTCATGAAACTTTGCTACGATTTACGTGCTGGGTAAGAAGACTTTATCTTTATAACGTTCTTCAAATGTTTATTGTTAGAAAACAATTGACGTGAAGGGTATGTTATATGCCAACCGCCTGTCGTACTGTTTGGTCGGGGTCAGCCAAAATGCGGATTAACTGTTACAGTATTTCTCATGTTGTGTAACGTTATGTTGTTACAGATATGAGAAAATGTCCGACCGTTTGAGGGTTTATTGTTAACAGTTAACTCGAGGCCTAATGTTAGCTAGCTAAATTCAAACTCCAGCGTTTAATTCAGTCGCTGACTCAACTGCTAGTTACAATATAACGGAATAATTTGAATTCAACAGTGCAGTGTGGCCTAGCTAGCTAACGTTAAACTGTTACGTTACCATCGTGAACATCAAAGTCTAACGGTCGTCTGCTGCCTTCAAACACCCGTAATAACAATACCAGTGAAACATGTTACAGCTACTTTGTATTCATATTTCTTTTTCTTTCTTTCTTTTTTTTTTTTTTTACAATGAATTGTGGTTCAGTTTTTCATTCATGTTTGGACACTATGCAAATGAACTTGCAGACCTGAAACTTGACCTGAAATCTATCACAGACATTGAACAATTTAACGTTACATTTTTTTTTTTTTTTACGTTTTTGTCAAAGAAAATGTAGCTACCTTAACTTTTTTATTCAAAGAACACAAGACAAGAACATAAAGAGTGTTCACACAAAAACTATCCTTACCAGAGGTGCATGTACAATAATATACATACAAAATATTAGAAAACGTGATTCAAATCAATGTTATCATCGGTCTATGAGAAATGTATCAAACACAAAATTTGTCTTTTTAAATTCTCTTATATAGTGTTGCCATGTTGATGCAGTTCTTGATAGAAATGTCCAAGGTTTGGTTTGGAGATCATTTCTTCTTGTGAATGTGGAATTTTCCTAATAATTAATAAAAAAACTATCTCATCACCTTCTAAACCTATAAGAATGTCGTTATACTGAAATGTAATTGTTTGCGGCCAGTTTTCCTTCTTACAAAATTTTGAACATCAACCCAAAATATTCTGCTATACAATGCAGTGATAAACCAGATGACACATTCTTTCTGAAACTGCATAATGATACGAAAAGTGCTGGGGTGATATGTTCACTTACAGTAGGAAGCTCTGACATCTAAGGTGCTGTCAAACCAAAATAAAATTTCCCATTCTTGGGAAAGTGGGGACAAGCATTCGATTTCTGCCCTGAATTGATCCCGCCTCACACAGAGTACAATTTGGTGACACTTTGTCCCCATTGTCCATCTAATCTGAGAGAGAGGTCAGATTGACATGTTGTTAAGGAAGTATTGATGGTTTATGTCCTGGTTTATATAACTGCATGGTAAAATAATAGCAGTAGAGTAGGAGGGACACTGCATTGAAGGCAGTGGGTGCCAGGGCAGGGTTACTAGAGGGTAACGACAAAGTATTTTAAGGCTGTCTATGGTAGCTATGGTAGCCCACTGAATTTTAAATCATCCTTGTCAAAAACCTCATGCTAATAATATCAGTGCTCGGATAGCTGTTCAGCAGGGGGACTCTGAATCCATAATAGTTGTCATGTACTCTGACATTTTCAAAAAGAGCACAGGAAATTGGTTATGAACTATCTTATTTCTCAGAATGAAGATGAAAATGCTGGGGAAAAAAAGGGACTAATCATACATTTGTTTTCATCATTTGCATATCAGTGGTGTTTATAACACAAACTAACCATTAAAAAGCTGCACTGAAAAAAAATAAAAAATAACCTGGACATGACGTTGGCTTTGAAATGCATTCCATAACTGACTTTTATTTGTGTTCAGCCAACTACATGTTGCCCGTAGGGCTGCACAAGTGAGCTAGATAAAAGCTAGTGCATTCTTGTCATTCCTACCATATCTTAATTGTTCTTGTTTCCAAATTTGTTGACTGGGACTCTACTGAGACCCCAGTTTAACCTCCAACTACAAACAGAGCAGAATGTGTCTAATAGGTCTAATTAAAGTTCATCATATCTGCACTCTCCTCCCTCCCTCCCACGCCATCCCCAGGGTTGACATCAAATAAAAATAAGAGGCTTGATGAAACCATTTATGATAACAATGTGTATTCAGATCGAGATTTTGTTTCAACTTAAGAATGTGGATACCTAGTAGCTACTTCTATTGGGTAGATAGTGGGCAGTTTGGTTGGAGAGGTGATACAATAGTTGCTTGTAGGCCTGTTAGTAAGAATGGGACCTGGCAGTAGGGCTGCACAATTAATCGCAATTGTATCGAAATCACAATATGGACTAGTGCAATATCCAAATCGCAGATTTGTAAATGGCAAAATATGTGTCAAACCATTCTGAATTAGGTATTGTGGTGCTGCAGAGACTTCCCAGCCTACAAATCCTATCTTGCAGACTACAGGAAACATCTTTGTTTGGTACAGATCCTCGCAAAAATCGCACTATAATCGTTTTTATTTCTTTCAATAATTAATAATTTTCAATGGAAATGATACCACAACGACCATTCCCTCCAATATCGTGAATCATATCGCAATATCAGTCAAAATAATCGCAATTAGATATTTTCCTCATATCGTGCAGCCCTCGTTACAGACAGTTGTTATTCATCACGGCAGTAGCCTGATGTTTTTTTTTCTTCTGACCATCTGTTGCCTGTCTCTTCATTATGAATGCAGGAAAAGTGATAAACAAAAGCTGAAGCTACTCCTTGGAACATTCTATGTAATTCTGGCAATGAAATGAGATATCCAAAGGTCATGTTAAAATCTCTCTTTGTCGCACAGGGTCTTATAGAACTTGTAGAAGTTGAGATTAGCTCTACAGGTGAGCCTCCTGCTATACTGAGCCTTGTTTCTGGGTCAATGATGAAAAAGGGTTGGCAAGATGAGAACATTGAAAAACTTTGAAAAAGCTTTTTTAAAGGCATCCTTGAGTTTCGTTAAAATATATATTTTGTGTGTACATTTTATTTCATTTGAAATAGGATTTTCACTTTTTTTAATTTTTTTTTATTTACAAAGGTAGGACAAAATGGACCTAAAATGTCAAGTGGTGTAACCACAAAGGAATGATAAATATTTAATATTTCATCCACTACATTGTTTGTGAGTGCACTCATACAAATAACTCCTATTTCAAAATTTCACCCCAAAATAGATGTTATAAGGATTACTTCTAAATTTAAATTATATTTGTTATTGCAATATCAAGTGGTAGACGTGCTGGAAACAACTTTTGTTTTCTAAATAATCTTGGACAAAATGTGTTTTTACAGTGGATTAGACTATTCCATTTTATCAAACATTAAGTACATACACATGATCATATTGTCAAGAAAAATACTGGTTACCCCATTTGACACAAACCAGTTACACCACCTGACGTGATGCTTTTATAGTCAAAACCCTTGTGGATGATGATAGGATGGCCTTGCATGGTTGTATGCAGCACATTTGAGGTAGAGCACCTGAATGAGGAAACAAGGTTTTCATAAGTCCCAAAAACGGAAACACTACACTGGCATTTCCAGCTAACAAGCGCTTATTATCAGACTTTCTGTTATTTGGAAACATAAAACCTGACTGCCTAATGTCCCAGATAATACAGAATGTGGCCTACTTGTGCGAGTGCTCTCGCCTGTGTTGTGTACTCAACAGTATGTGGTTGTTTGAGTAATCCACTTACCACCCCCCCCTTTCCCTTCATGCATGGTTGATAGGCAACCGTTATACAGGACATAACTGGTGAAAGAGCTACTCTCATTTGGCTATACCATGCCAGTATCCTCTTATAGATGTAGATAGCCAGGGGTTATAGTAAGGCCATGCCCCTGAATAGTTCTTAAAGTAAGATGAGTGTGTTGGTGTACAGCTGAAAACCTAAAGGTGTGTCTGCCTACCATTCAGTGTACATTATGAGCCAAACAAATTGATACCTAGATGAAAAGTAACCATGACCTGGTACTAATACATAAAAGAATGTGATGCCTGTTTTAGCGCTCATAAAAAAAAATGCATTATTATGGTTCCCAACAAGGATGTATCTGAAAACATTGCATGCTTTACTTGTAATCTTGGCTTGTGATTAGTGTAATGTGGTGAAGACATAGGGCTGCTCAGCTCAGAAGGAGAATTAGGCTACTCTACAGGATGCTATGACCTAGAGCAAAAACAAATAGTCAAAAAGACAGAAAATGAATTGCAAAATTATTTTTAAGAACAGTAAATACACTGGTTCCAGCTCTAAAATGTGAATTCTCTGTTTTTTCTTCTATGATAGTAAATGATTTCACCATGGGCTCTGGAAACTTGTGATTAAGCTATTGATATTATATTGACCAATGGATTAATCAATTAATTGAGAAAGTAATTGCTAAATGTATCTCTCTCTCTCTCTCTCTCTCTCTCTCTCTCTCTTCTCTCTCTCTCTCTCTCTCTCTCTCTCTCTCTAGGGACACACACTAAGAAATCTAAGTACACGTCAAATTTTTCCCCGAAGATGTTTTCTATCATTTTAGGTAGTTCTTATAACTTTGTTTGTTCAAGTGTTTGGTTTGGTTTTTATTAGTTTTTTTGTTGAGATGCCCCGATCATGTTTTTTGTGGGACTCTGATACGGCAGACTTCAATACTGCGGCTCCACTACTGCGCAGACTCTTGCAGCAAAAATTGATTTAAACAAAATTACTTTACATCTTGTATCTTGAATATCATTGACCAACAATGGATGTTTCTTTAATGCGTTTTAATTGTGAAAAATAGGGCATACCAACAGTCCAAAACCAAAATATAGTCAATTTTCAGTGATATACGTGTAAAACATGATATAAATCCTCATGTGGTTTTTGTCATTTTAATGTTTATGTAATGACTTCTATGACAAAACTGATTATCAAAATAGTTGATTGAACTTCTGTCGATTTTAATTTCAGCTCTAGTAGAAACTACTACAGTTGCAGTGTTTGAAAATTATATTACGTGATTGTCTACTGTTATAAAACTGAGAAATACTGATCCGTTGGGCAACAGGCATTAGACTGCCTCTTACAGCCTGATATCCATGAATGACTGTGATTGGCTGTTGCATTGAGTGTGACCTGTGTGACCAAGAGTAACCTCAAGCTACTATGGGTTATGAGGAGAAGATTAGTCAGACAGACACACACACACACACACACACACACACACACACACACACACACACACACACACACAAATTAACTGCCTTCATTTGCTTCCATTGCATTTTTCATTCTATAAAGTTGACTGCCCATATTGATTTCTTTTTTATTTTATTATGTAACTTCTTTCTCGTCTCAACCCCATTTTTCTCTCTCTCTCTCTCTGTCTCTCTGTCTCTCTGTCTGTGTTACTTTCAGACCCGTCTATGATTAGTCCTGCGGCTGCCTCGTAATTTTAACTGCTTTCACAAGTTCACCTGGAACTCCTAAGATACAAGTCAGTCTTTTTCTCTCTGCTGTTGTTGTTCCACAGAGAGCCTAAAGTTAGCTACGATTGCTGACATTAGCTAACGTTAGAGGTTGGTGCCCATATACAGAGGTTTATTCCTCAATGCAGAAGGTCCATCAACTACATCAACCAATGTGTCCCTGAGCAAGACACTTAACCCATAGTTGCTCCAGAGGCATGCAGCCTCTGACGTATGTAGCAATTGTAAGTCGCTTTGGATAAAGCGTCAGCTAAATGACATGTAATGTAATGTAAACTTAAAAAAAACAACGAAAGAGTGAAACGGACTTAACTCAACATACTTGCTGTTTGGGAGTTCCAGGTGAACTCGTGGAAGACTTTACTCTAGCTGTATGGTGATGCCAGGCTTCGGAGCAGCGGGCTGTGCACGCTCTCCTCCCCCCTAAAACCGCTCATTCATCCCTTAACCCCGCCACCACAAATAGACTCTAATTCTGTGGGAAACACTGTAATGTATGCAGTAATAATCAAACACCATCCGTCTGCGTGTGTGTGTGTTGCTACATTGTCATTTAGTTTTTATGTGTGTGTGCATATCTTTGCCTATCTGTTGTTGTGTTGTGTGACTGCACCAGCCTCTCCCCGGGCTGGAGTGTTAGCAATGACTTATGATTAGGTAAAGGTGGATGGAGGTGTCCTTGTGTTTGTACATAACTGAGCAAATGTATCATGAGGCCTGTTTGTGTGTATTCCCACAGTAACATTCACATAGTGATCAGACCTTGAGCTAAAATCTCTTCCTCCTCCTCCTCCACCACCTCCTCCTGTCTTTTCATCTTTTCATCCTCCTATTTAAGATGACGTTGTGGTTGAAACTGCCTCTGGACTAGAGAAAGAAATAAAGGAAGATAAAAGAAAATAAATAAAGAAAAGGTAGCCGGAAGAACACTGCAGTTAAAGGACGCGAGGATTTGCATGGAAACGAGTAATGTGATGTCAAAGAAAAGCTTATAGTTTATATAGATTATGGCTGAATGGAGTGTGATATGTTTATTGCATTTTCAATTGAAAAAAAATGTCAATATCTTGGGTGTTTTTAAATTGCAAACTGCTTTCATTAGTCACTATTATTATCGCTTGGTTTTGTGGTAGGTAAGTGTGGGTAGTTTGAGCTCACCAGTGGCTTACTGAGCTGCAGCATTGAGTAGGCTGGCTCAGGTGGTGATTGTGAGAACCGATTTCATTGTGACAGCAGCTGGACAGAAAAGAAGGGAAGTGTTTATCAAGCTGCCAGTTTCCACTCACCAGTCAACTCGATTTCCACTTCTATGTGCCCATGTGGGGGGGTTGTCTACATGGAAACAAAATATTTTTCTTTGTGTCTTAGTTCCTCCAACTATAATTTTATATATATATCTCTCTATCTATATCTATATATATCTATATCTATATATCTATATCTATATATATATATATATATATATATATATATATATCTCGTGATATGAGACTAGATATCGTCTATGATTTTGGATATCGTAATATGGCATAAGTGTTGTCTTTTACTGGTTTTAAAGACTGCATTACAGTAAAGTGATGTCATTTTCTGAACTTACCAGACTGTTGTAGCTGTTCTATTATTTGCCTTTACCCACATAGTCATTATATCCACATTACTGATGATTATTTATCAAAAATTTCATTTTGTGAAAGCACCAATAGTCGACACTACAATATCGTCTCTGTATGGATATCGAGATATTTGGTCAAAAATATCGTGATATTTGATTTTCTCCATATTGCCCAGCCCTACCTCCCAACACAGATAATAAGGACTAACCGTTACTGCCAGTGCAATGTGTTTATTTTTAAATGTCACTATTGAGCTCCTCCAACATGACAAAACAGAATGTGAAATATACGTCTGTGTGTGTTTTCCCCATAAAATGTATCGCTATTCTGCTTGTAAATGCATCCTCTAATAATCCAGGATGTCAGCAGAATAATGTGAGGAAAATAATTTAGTAGCCGGACATCCCAAGATCATCATTAAGATGGAGCTTTCTGATGTCTGCACTGAGCTCTTTGGACTTTCCCATTGTGATGTATGTGGCTCAATCTGATGTGTGCAGTCAAAAAAGCCCTACTTGTACAGACAGAGTTACCAACTGTAGTAAAACATAGTCACCAGGAAGTTGAGGGGCAGAATAAGAGCATTGGAGCGTCCTTTATGGTGGTGGACCAGAATGATGTCTAGGCCCCGTGAGGATTGATCTAATAAGGGATTTGGGATGTACCCTTTGCCTATATTTACATGATATGAAAGTAATTGGGTTAATTACTTTCTTACTTTTCATTCATTCAGCCTAAATACCATGTTAATGTGTATTCACTGAAAAAAAAGAAGGTTGCAAGTCAACTCTTCTGAGTTTTTAGAAATGTAAGCATGTTAATTATTCACAAAAACAGTCCAGCGGTTTATCAGCATCGTAGTCAATCATATCTTTTTTTTCTGTTAATGTGCTTCCAGTCAAGCAGATTAAATATCTTTGATCATTACATTAAACAAAGTAAAATGTATCCCTTCATCAAATGAATTAAAACATCGTAATTTTTTTTGAGTAGTACTACAGGGGTTACAGTATGTAATTCAGTCAACATTTCTCCTTCAAGAAAAGGACTTAATGGAGGTGGTGGCTAGAAAGTCAACACTGGGTGCCGTCAGAGTTTTATAGGCCAAAAGGAGGTTTGTGATCTGCAGTAAGGGGATCACGGTTTGCTTGCAGAGGCATTGCCAGTAACAGTTTAGCACCTGTTGTGGTTTAAAAGTGGCACCCATTTCGATGCTATGTCAAATTTGAACAGTAGTTGGTTTATATTGGCCTTTTCTTTTGGTGAGCATTAATGAGGTCATATTTGCTGTCTGTATTTTGTTTGTATCAGTGGGCTTCATTTAACGGCAGTATCAGGCTACTGCTCCTGAATGCAGAGGAAACAGTAGCTTGTCTCCTGTGACTCTGTAAGATGACACAAACAGCCCCCACTGTTCTATCTGTCAGCGTTACATCTCGGTCCTTGATACCAAAACACAAGCATTGAGCCTTTGACAACCTCTCACATCCACTGCTGCTGCTCGCCGCCATGGAAATGAAATTAATAAATGAGGTCAGCAGATCTGCTGCTGTCAACTATTTGCTAGAGGAGTGAAAGGATGTGGTTTTCATGGCTCTAACAGGGTTACTGGTTCCATCTTCCTGTATAGGCCAAAGGGGAGAGCAGAACCCAATCACTAACAAGGTTAGAGCTTCAATAGCATCAAAGGTTAGAGTTTGGCATGTGATATGTCATACATTACCCTGGGGAATTAAAATAGGTGTAGATGTCCGACAATTTCAGATTAGGGTAAATATGGAGTTTACAGTGTACATAGTGTAAGCTTTGAGATGCATTCCAAAATAAGAGCCCAAAGATATGGCACCTAGTAGCATCTACTTTGATAAAATAATCGGTGTCATCACAGTAAAAGTCACCATTTGTTTAGCTTGACAGTGTGAGCATGCTAGTGTTAGTCTTTAAAAGCTCAAAAACATACTTAACATTGTTTTACCAGCTTGATATTTCCAGACTTTTTTTCTAAACATGATTTTAATGACACAGAGACCCCAGCTGTAAAACATGGATTTCCATATAGATGCTCTATATCTGTGATTGGTATTGACAATACTTTTAACACTACCCCTCCAAAAATCCATTAGAATATCTGTTATATAACATTTTATAAATTATTTTGCTGACTACTTCATAAATGACAAACGAGAGAAATATTTATTCATGCATAGTCTAGGGGTGGTACGGTTCACAAAACCCACGGTTCGGTTCGTATCACGGTTTTAGGGTCACGGTTTTCGGTTCTGTACGGTTCTTGTTATTTTTTCTTTTAATCTTTAACACTCCAGAAATATACTTCAGCATATGATATATAGCTTAATTATCCACAATGTAGGATACAGTATTAAATAGTTATATCATGTAATCATGCACAAACTGAATTTGAGTTGACTTTAAGCACATTATTGGGACCATCTCTGAGGAAAGCTAGGTGAGATTTTGATACAGCAAGAGGGAAGACATTGATGATTTCCACAAGCTTTTCATTTATTTGGCAAAAAAAGGAAAATGTGTATTGCCATCTACAGGAATGTGCCTTTTTAGCACATGAAGATTGATATATTACAGAATATCAGTTGAAATAACTTGCATTTATCAAACTGCCAACTTCAGTGTAGTTCTTTATAAAAATGTATCCTTTAAAAGAAAAAGAGAGGAACTCTTAAAGCTCCATCTATAAGTCGGAATACGTTAAACATAAAAAACAGTTTACATTGTTAGTTAATTTCCTATCCTGGGCTGGGACACAGTCATACGGTTTGATAAAGTACTTATCATTGCACTTACAATAACGAGCGTAGCTGTCAGGTGTGTGTGTGTGTGTGTGTGTGTGTGTGTGTGTGTGTGTGTGTGTGTGTGTGTGTCTCGCAGGGAGAAATGAGCAGCCCCGCCCGCTGCAGAGACGTTACAGTACATTGATGTTAAAAAGTATAGCCTGCAGGTCGGCCTGAAATGGTGCACGGTCTTTCGCTGTACGTTTTGTTGGTAACTTGTCCACACCTCTTCTTTCGCGCAAAAGGGAAACGCAGCTGTCTGGGGTTTCATACGGGCACGAGGCTACATTGCGCATGCATCGAACCGTGCGGCACACACACGCTCTGGACCGAGCGGTTCGGATGTTTTTTCATGAACCGTACCACCCCTAGTATAGTCCCTATAATATATATATATATATATATATATATACCATGGAATATAACCTTTTTTGGGTGAAATTACAATGCTTTATGTTTGTCTTAAATGTCTTTTCTGTATTTTGTCACCTTCATCAAATGTGCAAGTCCAGTTTATAGCAAAGGAAAGGATTACCATTTCAGTACATTTCTACGTATTAGAAAAGAATTTTCAAAGGAAGCAGTTTATTACACAGCCATACCAACAGTAGCCCCCGTGTTTTGTGTCCCTGCAGGGTTGCCGTCAGCCATGTTAAGGTAAAGCCCAGGTGCGCGGTGTTGACCATGCTAAAGCGCCTGGACAAAATCCGCTTCCGAGGCCCCAGGACGAGAGACGACTTCCCGGATCTGGCCGAGTCGCCGCCTGCCTCCGACAACGAATGTAGCGACGACATGCAGCTGAAGCCCAGAACAGCTCTGCGCGACACAGAGGAGCTCCTGCGAGACCCTGTGAGTGCTCACCGGGTTACCTCGGTTGATATCCTTTTGTCTTTTTCTCATTCTTTCTCTCTTCCTTTTTTGTATCTCTCTGTCTATTCATGTATCATACTGAGTAAATGATTAACTTGCTTATGTCTTTTTAGCCTTGACTGGCTTGGACGAGCACAAGTGTACTCATGAATTATTCCGTCTGAAAAGGACCCTTTGACCTCAGTGTGATTTTAGCATAATTTCCAGAATAACACAAAATAAAAACATAGGGAGGGAGAAATTCCATAGCCGCTGTTTAACCTTTTTGTTGTTGTTGTTGTTTCAGCATCCTTAGCTATCTTAAATACATGTGTAGGACTTAAAACAACACTATGTGGTTTTGCTTAATCCTAGTTTAATTCAACTTTTATCTTGTTTTTGGTTACTCCGTAGAGAAAAGGAGAATGATGGAGGGTGGGGTTGTCATGATGAAGAAAAATGGAAGAGATGACAGCGATACAGATTTTCCTATGGGGGACATGGGGGACATGGAATAGAGATGGCAATCAACAGCAGAAAAAAACAGAAATAGTGAAAGCAGTGGTGAGATGAAGAGATATTGGATCACAGGAAGGGAATGAAAAATTAAAGGAGAGAAAAGATTAAAGCAGGCAAAGTGAAAGAGGACAGGAAATGAGCCTCAGAAGGTTGGTCTCTGAGATGTCTAGAGCGGAGGAGGTGGACAGGATGAAGAGGAAATGGTGAGAAAGGACAAACTTACCAGTCTTGACAAAAAAACAAATCCAGATCATGTTTTCTGATATTTCTACCTCCCACGCTAGATACGGTTCATATTTCATGAAATCTGCAGATCTCTCTATCGTATTTGTGGATGACTAAATTGGCAGTACCGTCGTCATCCTCATTCACATGCACTGATGGAAGATTTAAGATTAAAAACACGGGATTAGTCGCTTGATTGTATCATTTCCTGAATGAAGGCGCCAGCGATCTCTGTCATTCTTTTACTTTCTCTCTTTGTTTCTCCTGAAATAGACAGCTGAAATGACTGTTGCATAGGATTATTATTGTGGGTTTTCCTGCATCCCATTGAAAGCTGCACAAGGCCTGGTGGTAAATGAGTGGTACTTAGTGACAACACCTCATTAGACCATAACCATCGGTTGTGGAGCAATGTTTCTTTTAATCAGTGATCTAACTGACTGTGGCTCCTTTTATCCGTTGGGCATGTGCAACATGTGTATTTGCATGGATGTGCCTTCCTGTGTGTACAGTGTGTCGCGTGCTGTTGTTTGTCCTTTATGTTTTCATTCCACTAGGCTGTTCACTGTCCTTTAGTACCACCGCCCACACACACACACACACACACACACACACACACACACACCTCTCACACAAGGCATGCAATATCATCCTCCCTGCGTAGTGCCCTTCATAGGTCCCTACTGGCCATTTGGAGCCCACCAGACAAACTCCAGGACCAGATCACATCACCTGCCTCGAAACCTCACCTTTATTACCTCATATGTTAAAACGAAGACCGAGTGTGCCCTTGGGCTACATGCACTGAGACTTTATGACAAACCAGCCTGTGTCATCCATACTAAATAGGCAGAATGTCACTGGGCAGATGGTGTTCAGTCATTGCACAGACAACTGCATGCAACCTCACTGGCCTCGTCTTACTCGTTCTGCTAGTTCAGGTGGCTTCCTCACTGCATTTGTCATACTTTGTGTCATCTTTTTCATTATCTATAGTACATCTAAAGTACATTTTGAAACCAGCCAGGTAAGATGATATGACGCAGGTCAAGCAAATGCTTGATAATAACATATCCCCAATATCAATTACCAGTATGTTACAACACTAAACAAATATAATTTTGATTAGATGCATTTCTTTTTTTGATTAACAGTCTCCCAAACCTCCAATGTCATGTAGCCTATTTAAAATTATGATTAAAAGCCACTTCACTAACCATCAGTGCTGAACACCTCTTACATTTGCCACCCCATGCAGATGTCAGTACTCTCAGTAGGGGGTCATGAATGCTTGAGCCTGTAATCATATCCTCAGGATTTAAAACCAAATCTCTTATCTCTTTCAGTATTATTTTGAGGGCCAAAGATCAACTCTATACTGGCAAAAATAAATCAATCCAAATACAGTCTGCCGTTCTGAACTGTAATCTCTCCATTGAAATAAGTAGTTAAAGTCAAACTGCAAGTTGTTTTTTATGGTTTTGACTTGTATCCACCCCATGTTAAATCAAATGTGGGTTTTTGCCAACTAGCTGTATGAGGTGCTGTGGATTGCACCCTTGCAATGCTGTTGTGAAGGATTGTGGTTGTCTTTTTACTAAGAAGACTGCTGCCTAAATCACTTTGGTAGTTTGGATTTGTTCTGTGGTAGGACATGCACATCTGGTCTGAGCATACTGAGCTGAAATGTTCTGTATTTTGTTAGTGTTTCATTTGTACTTAGTGACAATATTTGAGTGTGTACATTTTGCAGAATTGCACTTCTGGTCAACTGTTGGAAACAAGCTTGAGTACTTCTCAGTGTGCACCATTTAAAAAAAGAAAATAAAAAAATCAGAATATGACAGGGTTAACTGGAAATCCGGTTGGGTAGGGAGGAGGGTGTATGGTTTCTCAGAAAAAAAAGTGAAAGTAGAACAGGAAGTTCAGATAACAATGTCTGTAGAGGATAACCACTGTATCAACACATTTCATATTATTTACTCAATTAACCTGTTAATGTTGACCGCATAGTAATGTAGCATGATGTGCCATAAACGCCTGATATTCACAGATTAAAGTCACAAATTCAACTGACTTTTTATTTTTATTTTTATTTTGTGGCCTCAGCTGATTCTCTGAAGCAGTTACCATGCCCTTTTGTCTGGACATCTTTATATCCACAAATTTTATAAAATGTGCAGTGCACTAGTACTGGTACACCTACTGTATGTGGTCTGTCGGTGTCCAACACCATTTTCTGTGACATACTAATTCTGTTAATGGTTAATTATTGAACATGGCGGATTAAAAAAACTACCGCAAGCCTGCTGCACCAACAATGTGCCAAACATGGAGAAGGTCTCTTGTGATATGTGTGTTTATGAGCAGAACAAGGGCTTGAAATCACACCTTATGTACAAACCCTTCCTACTGTGAGACACATTGAGCCTCTTGAGAAAGTTGCAGTCTTAAAACAGCACACGCCTTTTCACAACATAGAAGAACGAGTATTTAAAAAGTGTGTGAGATCCCTGGAGCTGTTCTTTTGGATGAACCAGACATTTCTGTGTCAGTTCTGCACTGAGGCAACTGTACAACCCATGGACAGTGACAGTGTCCTTCTAGAGGCCGAGCGCAGAGAGAGGAAGAATGATCAAATGAGAAGTACAACCGATGACCGTGGAGAAAAGAGACCCGATAAAAGCTTTGTATTAGAGCTACAGCAGGAAATTGCTGATCTGAAGAAGAAAGGTGCAGAGCTGGGTCCACAGTGGGCTAAGTGTGGAAACTGTGTCTTGTCTAGTAGAGCCGCAACTCTAGGCAAGTCAGTGGACAGCTGGAAATGCTGTATTATGAGTTTAAGTATGGACATGACACAGCACATCCCAAACGTATCTGGTCAGAGACAACAAAAGTGTAAATCATGGAGACACTTGAAATCTGAGAGATTCTTGATTGATTGATGACATTCTACCACGAGGTTCAGGTTAAAGATGGTCTGGACTTTAGAAGTGACAAAAGTAGTTTATAAATGAGTATCTGGATGTTTTCAGTGTTAGAATAGTTGGGGCTCGTTTGAAATTTTTTAAATGACTTCATAAACATAAAAAGCAAGATGTGAGTGCATACAAACATTTCAGAATACCTTTTCAGTACTTTGTCATATACATTTAATTTTATTTATAAGGACAACGCATGGTAATCGGCATTACTGTAAATGTGCTTGTGTTAGCCAGCTGGCTAATTTGTAACTGTAGTCCTTTTGGCGAGATGTTTTGAGACCACAGCAACAAGAACAAATCAAGACATTAGTACAGGTTAAACATTTACAGACAGACGACAACAAGACGCCATGAAGACCGTAACGGCAACCAAATAAGCATACTCAAGACAGTGCAGAATCCATGCAGAGCAACAGGAAGCAGCATAACATTAGTACAGTAATACATCAACAATATCCACATTCAGTAATGTAGCCGCGCAAGCAACGTGAAGCGACCAAACACAGCCGAGCAGTGCCGATTATAGCCATGTTTTGACACGTGGCAAGGAGACGAATAAAATGCAACAATCATGACATCGCTCTATGCGTTAATGTAGAATTTTGTGAAAATCAAATGTACTCCAGTAAAATGCCGTGGTCTGTTGACCGTTACACACACAAACGTGTATCATTTGGTTTGATTCTTTTGGTGTTCGTGATTGATTGCAGTTCATCTAGTAGAAATGACCGAAAGAAAACAAGAGTTGTTGATTGTGGCTTTTAAAAAAAAAAAAAAAAAAAAATATGTTGGCAACATCTGTTCACCTATGTCTTACAACGGACAGAGAAGATTAGTCTTACATTTAGAATTTAGAAGTAGAAAAGTACAGCAGCTATGAATATCACAACGTTAAGGCTTCAACAGCATTCAGTAACACATTGTTTAAGTCGTGGAAAAGATAATGGAGTTTTTAGCAGGACACGGTGAGAGTCCTAGGCTCACATCAGCTTCAGACATGACCGAGGGAGAGGGGGAACATAATAATTAATCAGCCGATAATCGCCTAGGGTGACGTCGGGGCTTGACCTACTTTTGACGACCAGGTGGTACTGACTGAGCGGACAGCCGCATTAAATGACATGAATGTGTGCTTACGTTCTGTACCGTCCTTGGACCAAACCATTAGCGATTTAACATAGCATTTAAAAAAGTCAAACAAAATTGACTAAATCCAAACCAAAGAGCATTGTAGCTGAGCCCTCGTAATGCAGCAGAACTTCTTTTCCCTCCCACAGTCTGCTCCTTTCATCTTCTCCATGTCCTCCACGTCTATTCTTTCTGCCTCTCCTTTATCCTCCGGTCTCCATTTCATTTTCACACACTCCGCTTTCTCTCCTTCAGTCAACATCTTTTTTTCTTTGCAATGACATACTGCTAGAAGACGCGTCCATTTGTTTTCTTTGAAGTGCTTCTTTATTCAGGGTCGCTCTCTCCATCTCTCTCTGTCTCCCCACCCTCTTATCTTGTTAAGCTTTGGCTCTCTTCCAAAAGCATGTTTTCAGGTCAATGCCAGTTTTGCGCTATCTCTCTCTCCCTCCCTTCCTGTCCCTCTCTCTCTATTGCTCTCTCGCTCTCTCTTTGCAGAGAGCACATCAGCGAAAGACATTGCGGTGTGTCTATGCAGGCACACACAAGCCTTGCTGGTTGCTGTCGGGGAGAAGCTGCTGCAGCGTGTGTGTGTGGCAAGAGAATTTGAAAGGACACTTGCTGTAGTCGAGCAGCGATTCTCAACCTGCAGTGCTCATCAGCAGCTAGCACAGCCATCTCTCCCCTCCTCTTGCGCTTTCCTTTCCTCTCCCTCCTTCACCTCCTCATCCCTTTTTTCCTCACACTCTGTCCCTCATTCCTCCCCTCTCTCACACAGTCGTCACCTCTCAATCATCGTCATTCTCTCAGTCTACCTCTACACATGTTGTGTTGCTAGTTGTGTGTGTGTCTGGGTTAAAGCTCTTCGTCATAAGGGTGTGTCAGTATTCAGTGTTGCTGTAGTCAGAAGAGGGGGATTCTCCTCATCCTATCTCGCTCCAGCTGGACTTTAACCGGGAGAGGAAACGTTAGCGTGAGTCATGGTGCCATGCTAATCTGTGTGGATGTGTGTTACATCATATGGGAAATCCCTCCTTGCGTTCTTGTATGTATTTTGTTGTCAAGTCAATCTAAAACCAAACCTCTCTTTCTTTTGTTTTCTTTGTTTGTGAATGCAATGGGTGTGTGCATGGTCGTGTGTGCGTGTGTCTGTGTGTGTCTGTGTCTGTGTGCAGGCAGGTTCGGGGTCTCCTACCATGGCTGCGGCCATCCAGGACTTCCAGAGGTCGGAGTCGGACAGACTCAATGAAGTCAAAGGTCACCTGGAAATTGCCTTATTGGAGAAACATTTCCTACGTGAGTATACACACACACACACACAAACACACACACACACACACACACACACACACACACACACACACACACACACACACACACACACACACACACACACACACACACACACACACACAAATATGCAAACACTCATTGAGACCTTAAAGACCTTTTAAAGAATTGTCGTCTGGGTCTGACATTTTAGTTGTCCTTTTTTTGGGGGGTATATGTACCAAATGTTTGCTGACACTTCATTGGTTCATGTTGTGCCTGTTGAAGCCTCTGTCGGGCAGTACAATTAATCAAACATTAATCAAGATCACGAACATCATAGACTATTGATGTTTAAAATGCGTGCTCCGCTAATTGAAATATTGAATGTTTCAGTTTCAAGTGTTTCAGTTTCAAGTGTTTCAGTTTCAGGTGTTTACACTGCGTAAATTAGCCTAGCGGCTAGCAGGCTTTCTGCTCATAGCTTAATCCTGACACAACACCACAGTGAATTTTAGCCTGCATGCAGCCCAACATTTTGTTGAAACAGAGCAGCTAATATTGGTAGCGAGAGCAACAAGTTGGCAGACTGCAGATTGAGTCGTTACTGCACCTCTCTGCTCCGCACTGTGTGTATGTGTGAGGAGAGAAACGCGTCAGTAAATGACAGCAAAACGCATTAAAGACTCTCACACCCAGCTGAAATGGAAACACTGCGCTGCAATACATGTCTTACGGTTTAATCAACGGAATTAATTTTAAAGGTTTCTTTTACTCTACAGTATTGAAAAAAAGAATATCCATATCCCAAAATCGAAAACCAAATACCTACCCAATGAACGAATATCCAAGTAGTCCATAGCCCTACTTGTTTTGATGCAAAGATGTACATTAGCAGAAATGTAGCACAACATGGAAGTGAAAGTAGTGCTCTGTTGATTTAAATGTGAATAGTCAAAGTGCAAAAAATATATTGTGTCACTTAAAAACAATGAATAATCATGATCTCAAATATCAAAACCGTGATTATCATTTTGGCCATAATCGTTCTAAGAATCTGTGTTGTTCAGTGTTCAAATAGTGTGTTTTATTGGTTATGGTTTCCACAAGCTGCCTTGTCTACCTCTAATTTCAGTTAGAGATTTCCTTCATTACCCAGAATCCCTCTTGTCAGTTCCCAGAGACAATCCCTGTACTTGTGGCAGTCAGCTCATGGTTATGGAGTATATATGTGGGTGGTGAGATTGTCTGCAGCATCAAGAGCAAGGAAGCAACAGATTGATGAAAAAGTGTGAGTTCAATGTCTACAGTATCTTTGGTGACTTTGTGTTGTGGAGATACTGCCTCTTTTCACCATTCATATCTACAGTGCCTTTCCTACCATTTCTGATTTGTATACCAAATGGTGACTGTAGCAGGAAGCACCCTCTATTTGATGAGAGGCTCTGGTAAAACTGAGCTGAGGCTGAAATTAAAATCTCTCCTCAACACCCCATGCTGGCACTTACTGCTGTCTCATCAATTAATTGTAACAATGAACATGCTCTTAGTTGTTGGTTTTTAGAGGGATCCACTTACAGCTTTTGATGACATCTAGCTCTTATTCTGACGGAAGTTGAATGCTTTTATTGTAGGTTGCTTTGGAAATAAGTGTCTGGCAGATGATGGTAATGTCATAGTCTCTTCCAGTAAGAGTTATCTTTGAACTATAAGCATCTTGTGATATCAGTCTGCTTTGTGGTTTCATAGTCAAGGTTGGTTTTGTGCATTTCTTCTTTGCTGTGTGCAACTTGACTCAACCGGTGTTATGCTTATTACATGAAGCAGTGCTGCTCAACTTAACTTCAAAGCTATAATAACAACCTATTGTATCTGTAAGCAGCATTGGGTCCCATTGCTTGCTATAATGTTTGCTATTGTTAATTTCAATGATATTGCCAAATATGGGAGTTTTATCCTGTCTTACCTTTTTAAAACATATGATTGCTCAGTTACCTTTCTCCAGTTTCACAGAAGCAAGTCAACTTCAAATGATGATGGGGAAACAAATCAGCACAAGAAGTTGAATGGACTTAAGATTACTATTTCATCTGATATTTAGAAGGGGCATTAGCAACAATAACATCCTGTTTTGCTAACTGTATGTTTGTACGCAACTGTATACAACCCTGAAATTACACTGGAAGCATAATGGAAGCAAGCATCTGCTGATCTAATGTAATGTTGCTACACCAGAGACGCACTGTAGGGTGAAGCATCCATGAAGCAGCAATGCAGTCCCAATTACCCTACAAACTTTTCTCTTCCTTTGTTGATTACACCATGCATAATGTTGCAACCTAAAGCAGAATGTCTACAGGGATTTAAAGTCCCCCTCCACTCAAAAATGTATTTATGACCTTGACTATACTGAATTACAGTATATCTGTGTAAAGTGTAGAGTTTGTCATGTTTGTTTTCCTCGTCTCTCTCTCTCTCCCTCTCTCTCTCTCTCTCTCTCTCTCTCTCTCTCTACCAAAGAGACTGGATGACCAATCTGGTGCGTCGGTGACCCCTCTCTGTTCCTTAGCGTAACGAGGAGTGAACCCTTGTGTCAGTCACTTGTCAGCCACATGATCTCTGTGTGGGGAGGCGGGACTCCTGGCGTAGCCTACCACAGAGTGCAGCAAAAGAACTGCGTGAGGAGTATAGCCAGAGGAAACGCTAGTTGAAAGTTGGAGGAATAATAAAAAAAGAAAAGATGGAATTGGTTTCAAAGCCAAACGCGACAGCTGCAGTGTGGGAGCACTTCAAACCGAACGACCGTATTGAACCACTTAACCTGAGCGAGTCGGTATGTCGCATTTGTTGTAAAACAGTAGCAACTAAACGCGGCAACACAACAAACATGCATATGCACCTAAAACACAATCATCCGGTACAGTTTTCCCAGCTGGGAAAAAAAACTACAACAGATGGGCCGTCTCCGTCTTCCCGACAGTACACAATCACTGACACAATCGCTGGGGCGTTTAGTTGACAAAGT
Organism: Perca fluviatilis; assembly: GCF_010015445.1. Lineage (NCBI taxonomy): Eukaryota > Metazoa > Chordata > Actinopteri > Perciformes > Percidae > Perca > Perca fluviatilis. Next base: position 18,401,062 of record NC_053134.1, on the reverse strand, counting down.
ACAAACAGGACTGGGGGTGCACCGATCCGACTTTTTCAGTCCCGATACCGATGCCAGGGCTTTGTGTATCTGTCGATACCCGATACCGATCCGATACCGTTAATGAATTAATAATAAACTGTATACCTTCCACATCATACCTTCCTTCCACCATGTGGAAGACACTAAAGGCACCAGACCTTCCTAACTAAACATTACTTTCCTAACTAAGACAAAAAAACATAGATGTAATGTATTGAATTCTTATTTATTTGTTATTTAAAAAACAATTGTGCATTCAAATCGAAAATGTAATCAAACTTCTTAAAATAAATTAAAATACATAATAATGGGCCATCAATAATGGGCCACCTTTATATAGGTTTATAATGGCTTATTCTACTGTCAGTAGTACATAGAATATCACAAAAACATGTTAATGTCATCATGTTTACTAAAAGCTTTGATTAAGGGTTTGCTTTGCTCCACAACATTATACAATAACTTTGTATGAAGGGGAATCCATGAAACAGTTACAGAAGCTAAACTATTTGTATCGTGCAAACTGCAAAGTAGTAAAATAAACTCAAATCGAATGAATAGCCTACACATACAAACAACTTTAACACTGTTTCCCTTTCAAAACTAAATAGTTGTAAGCTAGTACTGTATAACCACTACCTTGGCCACAGGTAAGTTAGGTTGTTGTAGTGCGGTTGTAGTGGGGGACTGAACGTAGCTCCGCTGTCAGCCTCCTTCGCCGTTTGAATAACGTTAGTAGGTTGGCGGACGTATTTCAGCGAGGCGAGACATCTTAAATCCAGTGTTTTAATCATTGCTCCGAACCCGTCTTTCTCAACGGCCTGTAGCGGGACCGGAGGTGGATTGCGTTCATAACGTTGCTCCGCTGCATGCTTGAAGTGAGTCGTTACGTTAACGTCGCAGTAACGTTAGCACGGCTGAGTAACGTTAGAGCGACGGGCAACAACCGTGGCTAAATTATGTCTGATTTGTTAGAAAGAAAAAAAACTTGGGAACAACAGACGGCTCCTCTCTTGAGCACATGTTGTTCTGGTGTATCTCCGGTCTTTCTTCATCCTCTAGCTAACTTTCTTCTAGGTTCTTGTGCAGTAGCGACCGTAGCCTCTCCCAGCTTAACAGACTGTTATGCTAGCTAGGCTAGCAGCTGTAATGTTACCCAGCATGCCATTCGGCGGTGTAGCTACATTTGTAAATGTAAAATTATTAGTGTTAGAAACTGTTTAAGTCTCAAATTGTTATATGCTTTGGTGTTTTATCCTTTTAAAAGAGTTAATTGTGGGTTATTAATTGTTGTGTTATAAAGTTACTACCATGAGTGAGAAGGGTACGCAGTTAACAGGGGCCCCGGTGCTGCGACGGAGTGTTAAAAAAATAAATAAACTGGATCGGCCCGTGGATCTGTTAATTTTTCCGATCCAGCTATTTTTGCAATATCGGGGCCGATATCCAATCCTAATATCGGATCGGTGCACCCCTAAACAGGACAGTGCAAAATGGTGTGCACTCACAGACCGTGTAGTTTGCTTCATTGCTAAAGAGATGCTGCCCTTTAGTATCATCGAAAAGCCGGCATTTCCACGAATGCTGCAAACATTTGACAGCCAGGACGAATTGCCTGGGAGAACATGCGTGTCACAAACGGCAATTCCACAGCTGTACAACAGTGTGAAAGACGACGTACTAAACGAGATCAAAGACTTCCAATTTTACTCTGCCACTGCACTTATTAAGAGAGACTGAGAGTCCATTTTATTTATTGTTTTTGGTTGTTTTGTTCATTTATTGTGGACATTTAAAATGTCTTAGTGTTTTGTGTTTGGTGGATTATTTCTCTGTGGTAACAATGCTTTTTGGCAACAAATCTTATACCATTGGAAAGCCTGTTTAATTCCCTTTCAAATGGTGCCCCATTTGTAAGGAAATGCATTTGTGGGATGAGCAGCAGCGCTGAGTATGTGGGGTTGCGCCCATGAAAAATTTGCCAAATCTTCTCTGCCAATGCCAAACAGCTTATTCTGCTATTGACTCATCTGGTGTTTGGTGGATTGGATGATTGAAGTTTGAAGAAACAAGACATATTGGCAATTTAACAATATTCATTTCACAAACAGGAGCCTCAGTAGCATGTGGAAGAACCATACACAGCCACAACAGCCTGGCACCTCCTCCTCATGCTGGTCACCAGCCTGGTCACACACTGCTGTGGGACGGCATCCCATTCTTCAACCAGCATTTGTCGCAAGTCAGCCAACGTGGTTGTGTTGGTCACTCTGGCACGAACAGCACGCCCAAGCTGATCCCACAAGTGTTCAATGGGGTTGAGGTCAGGACTGCTGGCAGGCCATTCCTTCCTCTCCACTCCCACACACTGGAGGTGGTCTCTGATAAACCCCGCCCTGTGGGGGCGAGCGTTGTCATCGTGGAGGATAGAGTGCCAATCAGGCACCTGATTGCCAGCACCTGGGGGTACCAGAAGCTCAAAACAAGTGTCAATAGCAACAGCAAAATAACCTGTTTGGCAATGGCAGAGAAGATTTGGCAAATTTTTCATGGGCGCAACCCACATACTCAGCGCTGCTGCTCATCCCACAAATGCATGTGGCCCTATTTTAACGATCTGAAACGCAAGTATCAAACGTGAAACGCAAGTAGCTTTGTGGGCGGATCTCGGGCGCTGTTGCTATTATACCGGCGGGATAAATGACTCTTGCGCCCGATGCAGATCTAAAATGGGTTGGTCTGAAGTAGCTAGGTGTGGTTTGGGCGTAACGTGCAATAAACCAATCAGAGCATCATATCCCATTCCCTTTTAAGAGCAGGTGCGCTTGTTCCATGGCGGATTGCTATTATAACGGCGGATTTGCCTGGCGCACGCCAGCGGGAGCTGTCCGGGATGCGGAAAAGTAATAAATGCCGTCTTGGCCGGGTGGCGATGTTGCTGCGGCCTCTCGGGCGCATCTCCAAAGTCTGGAGAGGATTGCTGCAGCCATGGAGCGTGGGCCTCCAAACGCACCACCTGCACCTGTTGTGCCCCTTCCCCCCCCCCCCTCCATCTCCGTCCACCCGCTCCAACAGGAGCGCATCGCACATTGCCACTCCGGGACCATATTCCGCCGGAGTGTCCAATCCCACCGTAGTTCAATATCATGTCTCCTTAAGTCCTCTAATATTTCCTCATTTATGTCATCAACACATCCATGATTCATGGAAATGTTGTGTAAAACACAACAAGCCACAAAGAATGCTGAAACTTTTTGAGGACTGTACTGTAAAGTGCCTCCTGATCTATCCAAACACACACAAAGGCAATTGTGCTGAGTGCAAGATAGGGCCCTTATTTCCAAAAAGCATTGTTACCACAGAGAAATAATCTACCAAACACAAATTTCCTTACTTTTTGCTACAGTGCAGATTGTCGAGAGTATAGTTACAGTACAGAGAATATAATAACAGTACAGATTGCGAGCTTGCGGAGCTCTGCAAGCGGGCTTCCAGCCCGTGGAGCTTTGGGAATATATCTAGGAAGTCTGTGCCAGGATAGTTTTTTTTTGCTTTAAATTAGATTAAAGCTGCTAATAAATTCCCGACACTGCAGTTCCCCGACGTCAACCTCATCAACAGAATCAGGACTCCCTCTTCGGTGCACCGTCCCCTAGTGAAACTCCGATGGACCTTAAATTATCTGCTTCTCTTACTGTTCCAATGTAGTTTTAGGGTGAGATTAAAAACAAAAAGCAAAATTTCTTTCTACCTGTTTGACCTTTCCTTTCTTCCTTTTTTTCCTCCTTTTGTCCCCCCTCCCACCCCCTCCTCTGGAGCTCTTTCTCATTTTTCTCTCCAGCCCGCTGAGCTGCTCTTTCAGATTGTGCCCGCCACTCCCCGCTCTTCTTTTTGCTCATGTATCCCCTTCTCTTCTCCCATCGTGCTTTCGATTTCCCTTTCCCTTTTATGCTTTCTCTCTGTCAGACACAACAGTGCGATGTTCTGAGATTCTTCTGAGCTCTGACAAACACACGTGCTTGCTAGGGCTGCACGATTCAGAAAATGTCACGATTCGATATCGATTGTCAGGCTCAAGATTCGATTCAAAAACGATTCTCGATCAGGTGTGTGTCTGTGTGTCTGTGTGATGCGTGAGCGACAGAGAGACTGAGGAGAGCAGGGAAAGGAAATGCAGCTGAACGAATACACTGCATGTTTTAAATAGCTTTAGAGTTCAGAACAGAAATATCATCATTGCTCTCCTAAGATGGCAGCCACTTGTAAGGGGACTCCAAAGGGGAGAAACCTTCATACATGTTGCCTTGTTGTTGATTGGAAAAGGCTAGTAGTACCTCTGGGTAATGTTGCTTTTTTTTTTACCTCAAGTGCTTTGTGTTTTTATTCCCTCCGTTTTCTTGTAGCAGTCTGCTGCTTCTCCCTTCCCCTCTCACTCTCTTGTTATCCATTTTTATCATGCTTCAACCTCTTGTCCTATCCCTGGCTAGTGTAATCGTACTGCGGGGAACACTGAAGCGTGACAATCCATCAGCACCTAATGGAGTCCTGAGATCTGTGCCCTGCACTCCAGTTATTGTGTATTCTATTTCTACTATTTTTCTGTGCACTCTACTCTCCTGTGCTTTATGTGGTCATCGTACAGTTAACAATGGACTGGAGAGTGTGTGATTCCTCGCGCAGTATAGCCTGCTAGGGCTGGGCGATATATCGATATAAACAAATATATCGATATATTTTTAAATGAGATATGGAATTAGACCATATCGCATATATCGATATAGTTCAAATGTGATCCTTGCTCCCATAGATATGTCGCCGTGAGGTTCTAAACATACGTCAAAACCCGCCGCCATCTTGGAACAGGGGTCCGAAGCATTCAGATCAACGCTAAAGATGCCGGACTTTTGTACTGCTTAATTATGTTCGATAGAGGAAATGAAAAGAACAAACAGCATGGATAACATTTAACAGGTGACAATGTGTTTTATGATTATATATGCCGCCGACCAGCAATCTGAGCTCGCGGCAGCGGGAAGGCGGAGAGCCCCGTCGGGCCGCAGCGTCTCTTCCCCCGGGCAAAAACACAGCTTCGCCTCGCTGCTGCGCCGGTCCCCGCTGATCCAGATCGGACCAGCCAAAGACAGAGCGGTGATCGGTAGGATCTTACACGTAGTCCAGGACGAACTGTATGTCGATATCGGCGAAAAGTTCCACTAAGTTTGCCGGCGGCAGGCGGACGGAAATAAGCTACAGCGGGGCAGCGACCGTCTGCGGCTGCAGGATCTGGAGCTCAGTGCCCGTTAAAATTACATGTAACTCATAAATACATACAGAAATAAATAGTGGAGGAATGAGCCTGGACATTTCAGTCTGTTTAAACTTCACCTTGAAGCAGAAACTCTTAGTTCAGAAGGGTGAAGTTTCCGTTTGAACTCAGATCTGTGAACCGATCATAATAAATTTCTTTGTTTTGTAGTCGATAGTTCATCTTAAGTTTATTTAAGTGGAAGCAGTATCAAGTGGAAGAATGGGACTATAACCTAGGCTTACAGGCATGAGGCATTACATTTTGAACAAAGTAGATTATATTAATATCTAAAGCTTAATTGACCTTTGGAACGAATCACAAATAGCCTATGGAGCTTTGATTTCAAAAAAGGTACTCCTGTTATACAGTATTTAGGTTTACATTTTATTGTTATTTGAACAGCTGAGCATTTAATCATGAACCAGGTGAAGAAACCGGTTTATTATTTATTTGATTTTGCAACTGTTTCTATGAAACTACTTGTGACATGTCATATTTGATTTGGGCTTTGACTGAACATTTGCTCTCACTTCGCGGAAAAAAATATCGGGATATATATCGTATATCGATATTCAGCCAAAATATATCGGGATATGACTTTTGGTCCATATCGCCCAGCCCTATAGCCTGCTATATAAAAAGGCCTAGGCTATATGAGTGTGTATTATATTCTCAGTTAAGTGTTGACAACCAATGAATAAAGACTTGTATGGTTATATGCAGTTTGTCGTTAGTTGAAGCTAATGAGATTAGTGGCGTGAAATAAAAGATCGCTTGTTGCAAGACGTTATGGGTTTATGTGTTGTGTAATGGCTTTTCTGGAGCAAAGGTAATATACTGTAGGGAAACAACATAACATACTGTGAGAAGACTAGCCATAGTTTGCACATTGAAAGGAAATTCAGAAATGCAATGACTTGGAGTTATAATCCTTAAGATTTGTGCCGTGGTTGATTTGGTGACACTCGTGGTTACTGGTGGTAATAGCAAGTGCTGTTTGATACTACACTTCCCAGAATTCTGGGGGCAGCAAACTGCTGTATCTGTTTACAACACAGCCAAACAAACCCACATTGTTTTAATAAGGAAGTTGGCCAATAATTGGCCATCATGCCATGAGCAAGTGTGATCTGATTGCATGGTGTACACGCTGCAAGTATTTTCCACACAACAGCACAGTTTGTTTGCCATGTTTTGCCATTTGTAAAGAGTTTAATGTAAAGCCACCAACAGTAGGAAATGTTGGGTTTGCATTGGCAGTAGGTGAGTAAAAAGTTAACAGTGAGGTATATATTAATGCGATTTGCAAACCGTAATACTGGATTATATGCGTGGATGGATAGACTAAACTAAAAATAATTATCTGCAGCCCTCAATCACTCTTAGTACACATAGAAAACGGTTTCCTGAATGAAAGGTCACTGTTGTCAGCCAGCACATCTTGCTTGTTAATTTTAAATTGCTCTAGATGAGACCATCAGCTCAACACCTAAAATATGAATGAGTTCCACTTTTGCAGCTGCTAGCCTTTTAACTCTTCTCTTCTCCCCGGGGCTAATTTTATTTTACAGTTCATCTTTACAGTAAGCTCACCGTGTTGTTTCTTACACTGAGAAGATGCAAACATGTTTTGGCCTCTTACAAAATGCTTTCCCAAAGGAAAGGGACTATAATGGCATGACAGGAAATAGGAGCAAATTTAACGGAGTCTCATTCCGAACATTGAAGTGTATGTTGGCCTGTGCCTTTTTTCTTTAAAGTACCCATATTATGAAAAAATCACTTATTCTGGGATTTGGGGTGTTATTTTGTGTCTTTGGTGCTTCCACATGCATACAAACTTGGTAAAAAACAACAACATCCATGCTGTTTTGAGTGAGATACGGTTTCTGAATGTCTTCTACCTTCAGTCTCCGGATGAGCTGTTCAAAATCTGCAGAGCTTTCTATGTCATTAGCCGAAACGAGGTGAGCGAAACGAGCATGCTAGCGGTTAGCCCCCTCATTCTCAATGGCAAAACACTGCTACAACACACACAGGTTCACCATAATCTACAAAAGAACTACTTACATGTCCCTGTTCTGCAGGTATTCCACGCAAAGTTGGAAGCGCGCCCTCGTTTAGAAGAAGTCTCCCGGCTAATCCTGCCTTGTACTGACTGAAGTTAGAGAAACGGCTAGCTAGCTGATGTGATCCTTACCTAGCTACTGCGCATGTGCGAATCCCAACAAAGATGGTACAGAAGTTGAGAGGTCTCACTCTGTAGCTAAAACAGAGACCTGAACACACAGGGTGAAAAGAGGAGCTGCAGCAATGTGCAGTACAACAAAAATATGGTGTTTTATGAAAATTAAACCATATAAACCTATTCTGGTACAACCTCAAAATACAATTATGAACCTGAAATGAGCATAATATGAGCACTTTAATTGAGCATTAGCGTTTAACCCAAGAAATTACTTGGGCTTTTTGGCTCTTTCCCACAGAGTGAATTGAGTGTAGGAGTATTTTTTCTCTCTCCATTTTTTTTTTCTCTCTCTCTCTCTCTCTCTCTCTCTCTCTCTCTCTCTCTCTCTCTCTCTCTCTCTTTGACGTCTTTCCCTCTCTGCTGCTTAAAATAAAGCCTGGGCCCACGCTGTATGCTAAAACAAACACACTGCTTAAGTAAATTGTCTCCTGCCTTCATAGGAGGCACGAGGTGTGTGTGTGTGTGTGTGTGTGTGTGTGTGTGTGTGTGTGTGTGTGTGTGTGTGTGTGTGATTCTTAGAGCACTTAATTGGTTAATTTGTAACGATGTTTCCGGACGCGAGATCACATAGAAGGAGGCTAACATTCACATCAGCATCGGAGGACGTGATGGCCTTCTGCTGTGTAACAGTTGTGTTTTCTTCTCTTTTCCTCTTCCTTTATCTCTCTTCTCTAGGTCCACATGTATTCCCTTCCTCTCATCTATTCATCCTCCTCTCATCTCTCTATTACCTCATTCTTCCTTGACCAAGTGAAGTGTACTATTAAGGGGTAATTTCTGGGGGGGGTTTCAACCTGGACCCCACGTCAGAGGATTTCCCTCCTCTAATAAAAAGGGCTGATGAGCAAATAAAAACCATTGTTTTTATTGAAAATCTTTTAGATAACACGAAACCATGGGTGTATTATAGCCTATTGACCGCACAAAACACTCCGCAGCTGCTCTCTCTCTCTCTCTCTCTCTCTCTCTCTCTCTCTCTCTCTCTCTCTCTCTCTCTCTCTCTCTCTCTCTCTCTCCCCTCCCCTCTTGTCCGCTCTTCGTCCTTATACTCTGGCTCAGATGAATACAGGTGGTCATCAAATTATGATGACCTTATCCACATTGTCGAAATCAGTTAAATATTGGCACTGAAAAACTTTTAGTTAACAGGAACCTATAATTCCTGTAGCCTACTCCAAAACAACAAACTCCCAGAACGTCTTTTCCCTGACTTGTTACAGCCTACTCCACACCGCTGTCTGACAAGACCGACAAGATGTCACCTCCTGAGCTCGATAATGTTGTTAGACACTTTTAATAACATTCTTAGCCTGTCAGTGGCAAAAACAATCAATTTTAGTGGACAGAAGTCGAGAGTGCACAATTGCCCCATCAGATTGCATTGCAGCTCGGTTAGTGCTGGCTGGTCACTGTGATCTCTCTCAATACTGGAGCAATTTCAAAGATTTTTGGTCACATCAGTCTATTAGACACAAATGCATGGGGAAATGGGGGCCAGGTTGAGAAAAAAAAAACGAAATTACTCTTTAAGTCTGTCAGTGTGGGTAAGCTTCACAGGGTTTTTCCTGGATCAGAATGGGCCTTTGGGGGGGGACTATGCACGGCAGTAAGCATGATCGGCCCGCGTGCAGTAAAGGCAACGAGTCTGTGTTACCTTATTTGACAGAAATCTATGCATTTTCCTGTTATTTCTGACAATTTGATAAACAAAATGTATGCTTGAGTAAATATAACCCCAATTAACAAAACTGGTCAAAAAAATATATTCATATTTAAATAAAATCACCGGGAGAGTCCGGAACAAAACTGAGATTAGCTTTCATATTCAAGTTTGTGTTCTGCTTGTTCAACGATTGTTGCTATGGAGCTAGTTTTGGTTTTGAGATATCCCCGCTGAGACCTCTAGTGCCACATGAGTGCAATTCATGGATTTATTTTTTGTGGTTACATTTGGAAAAATACAACAACAGTGTGTTTTCAGACGCATTGTTGTGGTTACATGTGCAAGATAATCCACAGACCTAGAAAGGACTGCAGCTCCTGATAAAGTGTCTACAGTGAGGTCTGTGGATTATCCGCAGTAACAAGAACTACTCTGTGCCGGCTGGTTTTAGGTGTGCATTAGCATTGCTTAGAATCTTTGAAGCTTCAATGTTTTGCAAGCTTAAATACATGCTAATAAGTTTTTATTCTAAAATTAAAACGTGAGATTAAAGCGAGACTGAATCCAAGCTAGTACTAGCATTGTGTTAGTGCCATGTTTTGTTGATGGTCTTACTGTAATTACATGTCAGCTGTGGGTGGTCAATATGACATACATTTTAAGCTCATAACCTACTGTTTATGAACTTGTAGCTATCCTTTTACTATCTGTATTAGCCACTGCGGGCAATTAGAGTTACAAAACAGTAAGCAAGCGTGCTCTATGGCAATACTGGATTAAAATTGTTTCATGAATGTAAATTATGCAAGTTTCTTAGCATAAAATGGTTGTGGGTGTGGGTGGTTACGTGTGTCTAAAATGACCAATGTGTAAATATAAATTGTAGATGTGTGTTTTAAGTTTATTTCTGTGTGAATGTTTGTGTTTCTCAGTTCTCGCATACTGCACACCAAGATTTAAAATAAGCACCCTGAGAACACCGTTTCATTGAATGATAACCCTGTGATAGTTTGATTATTGTAGTAGTGGACGTAAAAAACAGAGGGATATATCAACTGGAACATGTCCCGTTGGTTAACGGAGCTGAGCTGAACTGACCCTCCTACTGGTGATAAAATGGCAGAGGGTAGTGCCAGTGGAAATTACCTCATGTAATTATATGAGCAGGCCTAATGTGCTCGGCTTTTATTGCTTCCTTTCTCTGTCTTGCTTTAGTTCTCTCTTGCTTTTATTCATATTCCCTTTGACTCCTACCTCTAAACGTCTCTGTATTTCTTTGCCCTTGTGTCCTCTCTGTGCTTTTCTTTTGTTGCCTACTTTTTACCCTTGGCTTGTTGATATCTCCTAGCTTTTTACTATCTCTGTTTCTTACACAACTCACAAGCCTAACAAATGATCACATGGAAGCTCTGTGTAATAGACAGGTCCTGCTGTCATTAGGTTCATTGGTTTTACTGCTACTATTTCCATAACATTTGGTGTGTGTGTGTGTGTGTGTGTGTGTGTGTGTGTGTGTGTGTGTGTGTGTGTGTGTGTGTGTGTGTGTGTGTGTGTGTGTGTGTGTGTGTGTGTGTGTGTGTGTGTGTGTGTGTGTGTGTGTGTGTGTGTGTGTGTGTGTGTGTATGTGTGTGTGTGTGCTATCCTGTTTGAAGGTCACTGCAGAGGAACAATGACTTGCTGATCAATACAGTGTCCCAGCTGCTGCCCTACTTCACACTGGGCAGAGGAGCACACACATAAAGGCTACACACAAACATGCACATTGCAGCAACAGCAGCACAACTGAAAGCTAATGGACTAAGAGATGAACCGCAATAAGTCTGTAATGCAATGCGTTCTTCACAATACCATCTGGTACTCACCAGTACTGGGAAACCAACCGCAATAACAAGTACATCCCAGTGGGGTATATCATACAGACATCGGGAAGTGTCTTATTTCCCACGGACAGATCTTACAAAACTAATAGATATTGAAAATGCAGAGATTTAGTGTCACAAACAAACTCCTGTAGTCCACCCACATGTTTTCACTTTCACAGATTACAGACAGTAATTGATTGACAGCTCTGTCACTCTTCTGTTAGTTGTGTTGCACCTGTTAGGGCAGGGCAGTGTACAGTGTACATGGCATCATTGTTATTAGTTCATTTAGTTAGATGTCACGCTTTTTGGTTTCTTACGTAAAATGGATTAGGATGACAGTGCAGTATAGTCTTGTTTTTTTGTCTTTTAGGACGAGATGGAACAAGCAAACTCGTTGATCGCTTATTACGATATTTATTTAGAAGTAAAATAAGGAAGAAGAAGAATGTATTACCGTAATTGATGGGTATATTGTGTGCCTTTTAGTAGCAGAAAAATAGAAGTAATTGAAAAGTCTTAGTTTTGAATTCTTGGTGATAATTATGCAAGTGATTGAGTATTCTGCGAGACTCTGCCTCATTAGTGATTTCTGTACACTGATGATGATTCATTCTTCTTCTAAGACAGCTACAGGACATGCTACGTGATAATGAATACATCTTGCGCAGTCTTGTCTGTCATAGGTGAGCTCTGTACAACAGGAAATTAAGCCTTTTGAGGCAGAAGGGCTCTGACCGCTCAGAAGCAGAGGTTTCTGTAATTGGGATGTTTGAGTTTGTGAAGAAAATGTTCAAATTAAATGGACCTGTAATTCATGTAACCCTCGGTGTCTACACGCAGTTGGTGCACACATCTAGTTTTTACATCGGTTTCTCTCACTTTACTCTCGTCCATGTCCCAGTTGTTGCATTTTAATTTAGCTGTACCCTCATGAGTTTAGTGGAGTGTGTGAGATTGCGACAGGTGGCATGTGTGTCTTTTGACCAGGCAGCATGTCCATGGCATACTGTGTGTGTTCTGATCGGAGTGCATTAAAGCAAGATGTTGAACCCGTGTTAAGTCTTCTAATATCTTCTAGCAAATTTGCCGTCTCGAACTGTTGATATGTAATTCATTTTCTTGCTGTTTCCCCGAAGGCACTTGGTTCCCAGTACTTAGAGAAGACTACAGTCTTGACCAGATATCTATAATTTAATGAAATCTATTATCTCATTACTGTTCTCCAAACAAGCTGACGCTATCCTCCCTGCTGACACAACATTGGATTAAGGAACACTGTTTATCTAGATTATTTATTGCATGTTACTCTGCCACATAAATATTTGAGCATGCACACAAACACACACACACACACAGTAACATAGACTTTCAGTCCAAATACTCCCTACACATTTCCTGTAAGCACAAGAAAGGGCACAGTAAATAAAGAGTTTTTTTTGTTACAGGGAGGACTGTGACGTTTGAGATTTAGCCACGAACTTAAAATTGTCTTGTAGAGGGGAAATAAGTGAAACAAGTGGGTCAAATCTAGGTCATGTAGAGATATCAGGGCCAGAGTGGAAAGAGTCCACATAAAGGAAAGATCATTTTTAAAATATACAAGACAAAATACAGTATTTGCTCTTTGTTCACTCCAAGTACAACCTACAGAACTACAGTATAATAATTATTAAATACAAACTAACTCTTTAATTCTTAACTCTTTAAATACATTTATAATATCCAGGCCTTATATTTGGCACTGTTGTTCACTTAAAACCCTTTTACAGAACCCAAATGTTGTGAACTTGCAGAGTGAGGGCGGTAACAGTTTAGTTCTGATCAGCTGTCTGTGTAGATATGCAACAGGTTTCATTTCTAAGGCAAGGGTAAAACTGAAGGAACATGATGTTTACTTAACCCTATCTTCCCTTTCTCTTTTCCCTCGGTCTGTGTCTTGAATGGTGTTTTAACATCTGCAGATCGGCTGGAGGTCACAAAAAGCTCAACCTTCCTTTCTGCTCAAGTCAACCAGTGTTGTGGCAATTACTGTAGAGAATGGGAACAATGAGAGGCCAATGTGAAGCAGCCGATTCTCTCTCTGTCTCTCTTTCTCTGAACCCCCTGTGCCCCCACCTTCCTTTCATGAATGGAGCCATTGTCTATGGCCTGGATTGAACAACTCACACAGTACTTTTCCTTTGAGGTCTTAAAAACTTTGCCTGCTTGGATCAGAAGTGATTTGCTTTGCTTGCGTAATTTACACTATGCGCACTCACGCATCCTCACACACAAATATGAACTTACACGCAAATATGAACTTACACATACCAAAACACAACAAACGCATAACGCACGGTCTCACATGTACCACTTAGATAAACCCATACTGTGTGTGTGTGTGTGTGTGTGTGTGTGTGTGTGTGTGTGTGTGTGTGTGTGTGTGTGTGTGTGTGTGTGTGTGTGTGTGTGTGTGTGTGTGTGTGTGTGTGTGTGTGTGTGTGTGTGTGTTTGTTTGTTGACAGCTCCAGTGTGCTCAGAAATCTCAGATTCCAGGCCCTCTTAGCCTGCTTGCCACCCAGCAAAGCCCCACCTCTCTCCGCCTCGGCTGCCCTCCTTCTCTTTTTACCGAGTGCCTAACACATTCAGACCAGCTCCGATCACTGACCATCACTCTGTGTGCGGAGGCCTTTTAAAACAGTCTCTTGTGTTGCTGGTTACCAATCAGCACAGAGGAACCTGTCCTTGATCTCTGCTTCGTCTCTGGATGGGACATGTAAACATGGAGCATATACCTAAGTTGCCAGATTTGACAGGTTTTGAAGAGGCTTTAGGTCATTATGTAACGGAGGGTGCTGGACCGGACCAGGAGAACGTGTAACCATGGCTCAATTTCAGGAAAGACCCAAGGCGGCCACTCTGCCGTCCCGTTCCTGCGCGAGCGTCCCAGGGACTGGCCGGCTGCAAAGACGGATGGGTTTGTGCAGGATGGAGGACTTCACTTGTGACAGCTTTGAGCTGCTTTATAGTGGAGCTGTCGATAAGATCAAAAGCCACAAAAGTAACCTCAACCTCAGTAAGTTTGTCAACTTTACGATCAGGAATGGGCAAGTTCAACCTCGCTACATTGTACTGTAAAATTAAATGAGATAACTACTGTAACTAAAGCCTCTGTACATTAGCCAGCCTTGTTTGGCAACCACACTGTACTGCACACTACAGAGTACACAGAGGTGGTACAATAAACGTCTGTTCTTCATTTGATCAGCCCCTGGGAGGTATACAAAATCAATATCAAGGTATGGTAGCCTCGTCTTTATTGTAATGTCAACATAAACTTTTGCCAGCTCATAGACCTAAAGATGTCAGTCACGTTTAGGCGCCATTTTCTAGATAGCAAATATTAATATTTGTCAATACAAATATGATCAACCTCAGCAAGTTGTAAACCCAACTCTTACTAGCAACTCTGCTCCAGTGGTGAACTATGACCATAGAAACGGTAGTCCCCTCAGCTGAATGTTGAAACCAGTGCAAAGTGCCTTGAGGAGTTTGTCTGTGTCTAGATGCTGGCTTCAAGAAAACATGGCGGAAAAACGTATGTTCCTTCTATAAACTAGGGTCTTCATTTTAGTTAGTTTAGTTTTAGTTATGTGACTTCCTCTATTCTGTGTCATGGTGTCGATTTGGAAAATGATTGTGCAAGGTTTGTGATATAAAGGAAGTCTTAAGTCTCTCATATGACACTCAGCCATGGTGGTTGCTGCATGCTCATGACACCTTCGGTGCACCAAGGCTCCACATTTCCCCAACTTCTGATTTTGTTTTTTGGTTCCAGTAACACACAAAGGTAATGGCAACTTTTTCCAGACCTCTCACTAAGACCATCCAGTTGACGTTAATGTACTTTTGTAAGATAGTCAAGCACAGGCTCAGTAAGTTTTGTTATTCTATTTTGTCTAGATTTATTCAGACAAACTTGACTTCAACCGATGGCAATGAAAAATTATATCTAAAAACTCATCTTTTAGAATATTTTACACAACTTAAATCTCAGCAGAGTGTCTTAATTACAACTTAACTAGCTTCGTCTTCTGACTTTTATCTTATCGGTACTGAATCTACTGTCTTACCCAAACAAGCCAAACAAGACAAACCGTTACCTCCCCTTGGCTTCAGTTGCCTCCCATATCGCAAATAACTGCCTTCAACATCACTAATATTTTCTGCTGCTTTCTAACCTTTTTATTAGCTGATAATGTGGATAACTCTTTTCAAATTTATGTTTTTTAGCGTTTGCTTCTCAGAGATTACAGTTTTATGGAAAGCCTGCATGGGAGTGAAGGTCAACGCTATTAAAAGTGGCATTTAAATAATCCTGTTACTGATAAATGGCCTAGATACTCGCCTTATAATGGCCAAGAAGACCCTGTGATATGGTAACCCAGGATGAAGATTTATATATAGATAATGGCAATCCAATTTTAGAAGCAGAACAGGCTTGTTGACAGTATTATTAATATACTATCTGATGTAGAGGGCCTCTGTGGAACAGGAAAACGATTGTACTCTACCTTTCTGTGTCTGATACACATAGCATATTGTGTCATGCTGTGCCGTATCACACACTTGCGGCTCCACATCTAACAGAAGTATGGACTCTTGGATCGAGGCATCTTTTTCTGGTGTTAGGAAGGAATTTCTTAGTGTGGAAGGCAGTAAACTGGAGAGGAAAAGGGAGGGGAAAGGGTTGTAGAGATGCACATACATAGAAATAATTGCACAAGGTGAATGGGAAGGAGTAACATTCAGTATAGGGGCAGGAAACGGTGGGAGGTGGAGGAGGAAGGGAGTCACAGTATGATGAGGATAAAGAGGGTAAAAGGTGAACAGGATCAGGCGCGTTAGGGTATGGACAACTGCTAATAAGTGAAGGCATCATATGAGTAGTACATCTAATATTTTCAGCACTAAGCACTATGAATGTGTTTTTTTTAATCTTTATTAAGTACAGCTGTAAATCACAAAATGGGACTACAATAGAAAATAATGTCTCATCCCCTTTCATTGAAACCATATTGACACTGAAATTACATTGTGCTGTGCATGGTTTACCGACAGCATGTGACGTGTGAATTTCAAGCAATTATCTAATGCTGCATTTTGGAACCACCCAACATTTAAATGGGCCACTGCAACTTAAATTAGCGTGATTAATATTTGAAACTGCTGTGTTTGTCAACCAAAGAAAGAAGTAAATTAAAGCTGCATGAATATGATTATATTAACTAATAAATAAAAATGATGATTATGTAATGTGAAAGGTGTCGCTCGTAGTGACCGACCCACAGAGAATTATAGATGCCCAGCTTGCAATTGTATGCAAACATGTTTGCCATATTAACTTTATAAGGTGATAATATATTACTGTAATGTTTACAACTTAATGCTGCCAAAGTGGCCAAAAACTTTGTAGGAATATCTCTGAAAATATCACTGACCTATTGTATTCCTGTCACCCTAATTTATGAGCAGTAATAAGTCTCTTTTAGCCACAATACTTTGTTGGATGAAAAGGTATTTCATTTTTAAAGTATTTTTGTCCGTCAAGTGCCACTACTATTGCTGTAAAGCTTTAAATTATGTTCAGTACAGCGTAAACCACTGATCTAGTTCTGCCTACACCACCCAGGGTGCATCACTGCTGCTGTTAGTAATTTTGTCCTATGTTTACAGTTGGCCATGGATCTCCTGACACAGGGCAACCTGACCAGTGCTAAGCTGCCTAGAAACCTTTGGCCGGGCTCTTGCTCACTCTTATGGCTCACTCTCTCGGTCTTCTTTACATACATAAATACAGTCTGAACAATAAACACATTCTTACTGTATGTTAGCAGATAGGAAGACTGAGCCCGTGGAGGGGTGAACGCGTATGAGAAGAGTCATATTACACAGGTGAAGTAACAGAGACTCATACTTTATGTTCATGGTGTTCCTCTTCAACGCCCCGATGCACAAAGTTTGCTAAAGGAAAACCAAAATATGCCTTATTGCTCTTACTGAACCAGAAATGCATAGAGAGGTTATACAAAGCAAGTGGATTACTGTACATGGCATCTGGAGATCCAGTATATGTTCTCTCAGTAAGAGCACACCGTGTTGTTGCCGACGCTTTAGGAGGGGCTGGCGATGAAGCTTTTATTAGTGATAATGGTAGGAGAAAAAATGAGATATGAGATTAGGTAATAAGAAAAAGAAGCTGGCATCTATATTCTTGTAATATGAATCACCTTCTGTCTGTGTGATGACATGATCGTAGGAAGTAGAAGGTTGGACCCGTTGATAGATTTTCTTTTGCAGGGGTTGCACAACCCTGCTTTTATCACTTTCCTCACTGTTAGTTAGGTCCCATCGGAAAATGAGGGTACTACTGGTTCAGGTAATGGTTCTTGTGTTTTACTTGGGAGAGATGTTGATCTAAGTGTTCAGTGGCACCACTTGTACTTGTGTTATCAATACCATATGAAGTTGTCATGCGGCACAATTTCCTATATATCCTCAGTATGATGGTGTTTCCAAATGAAGTGGAACCACATCAGAGTGATGGGGTTTCACAAAGCTCTGTTTTTAAGAAAAGCCCTGGTGGCAATCGCAACATGTGGGTTTTTAAATACATTTGAATGTAATTTTGTGTTTTTTTTTTTTTTTTATATAGAAGGACTTCATCTGTTCTATTGCTTGTTCTTGTTTTTGGTGCCTCCATTCTGTAGCTGCATAAATGTATGCAGGCATTCATTCATTTGTGCCTCTGCACCTGTACACACTTTTATTGCCTCGTCTCCTCCAATATTCATGTGTCCCTTTAGTCAGGGACAATAGACTGAGAGGAAACATCGCTGATGTTGCACCCCAGGCTTAGAAAGCCCTGATACCTGAAACCACTTAATGCTAGCAGCTGATTGATAACAAGGATGAGTGGGTGGACTTGAAGGTGAAGGAGACAGATGGAGGGAAAGACGAAACGGGACAGACAAGAGGCATTTTTAATCTCCAGTTGTAAGACTTCAAATTTGATTCCCCTTTTAAAAACAACCGTTTTTCCGTAATTCCATTATATTGTTTTATAGATTAGATTGTCTTGTCGGTAGTGTGTCTAAAATGCTGTTTGTGATGTTCCACATAAAGGTCGAATAACCTTCTTTCATACTCATCAGATGCATTTTTAAAGACCCTGGATGTGTGTGTGGAGCTCCTCGTGCTGCATTGTTTTCATATGAAAAATGTGCGATACTGATCTCCAGCCTTTGTGTTGTCTTTTGCAGAGGAGGAGCTGAGGAAGCTGCGGGAAGAGACCAATGTGGACTCTCTGCGGCAGGAGCTGGAGAGAGAGCGAAGCAAGAGGATAGACCTGGAGCAGAAGATGAACGAGGTGCTCAAGACCAGGTAAGAAAAATAAAAAGAAGACCGCGAGCAGAGTCAAGCACATGACGTGGGCGACAGGAGATGAGGACGGGGAAGTAATGAGGGAATGACGGGAAACGGTGACACTGCACTTTGTATCATTTCAACCCAGCGGAGTTTATCATAGGTCAAGTCTGATTTTTTTGTGTGTGTGTGTGTGTGTGTGTGTGTGTGTGTGTGTGTGTGTGTGTGTGTGTGTGTGTGTGTGTGTGTGTGTGTGTGTGTGTGTGTGTGTGTGTGTGTGTGTGTGTGTGTGTGTGTGTGTGTGTGTGTGTGTGTGTGTGTGTGTGTATTATTAAAAAAAGAGGCCTCAGCAGCTTGGTAGGCGTGGAATTCCATAAGGAGGTGTGTGTGTGTTGTGAGGGAGATGGAAAGAGAGAGGAAAAACAGAAACAAGTCATGCGCCGGTCTGTGTCGCCAAGTTCACACACTGTGACACCGTAGCTATGCTGGTGTCAGGGAAAGCCAGTGCCTCCTGGCACCGAGCGAGCCACCCTCAAACCCAGGGTGTGTATGTACGTCTCTGCGTGTGTGTGATCAGATGATACTTCTGTGCCTGCCAATGGGAAATTCCACTGGCGCTCTCCAAGTGATTCTCAGCACAGAAACATGACCTCAGCAATGCCAGACCAGGTCAGGGGTTTGTGAGAGGTAAAGAAATGCACCATGACCTGGAAGTTTTCTCCAGTTGGCCTAATCCGTTGTCAGCAGTATCCAGCTGGAGAGAAGAAGGTGCTCTCTTTTTGTGGCTACTATCCAAGTGTTCTTAAGCAAGGCAGTAGACCTACTTAGCTTGGTGGCCAAAATGACAACACTCTGGTTTCACTAGGAAGCTTCCAGGTGTGAATAAACAGTGATGGCTTCTGGGTGGTGTTCAGTGTTGTCTCTGCACTGCAACTTTTCAGACACAACATAATTGTGTGTCTACAGACCCAGAGAGTCCTTTGGTCCGTATGTAGCAACTTAGCTGAACATGCAAACATGTGAAATTTGTCTGCATACAAGCATCATTCAACATACTCTATATGAATACATTGTTCCAAATTATATAATTTAATGTAATTGATATGTACCAGGTTAAAATGTAGCTTTCCCATAAAGTGAAATCCCTGTGTTCCCCATAATTAACTAAAGTTATTTAAAGTTAACTATTATTATTTTAAGGAAACTTTCTTGAACATTATTAGGAAATTAAGAAACACCTTAAAATGAAACCTTACCAACTTATTTCTCAAAGCCTGAACTTTTAGGGACAAATAATTGCTTTGTTTTTCTAGAATATCAACCCAGTATTTCTTTTTTAAGCAAACATTTATTGACCATTAGCCTGACATATGACATATGACATATGACCAGCTATTAAAGATGATAGCGCAACAAGCTTGCCAAAGCTAATAACCTCTTGGAATGTTGTTTCATCTTTTGATCTTTTTTTTTTCTCTCTGCATTTACACTTATTTATTTATGGCAGTGTAACTGATGGAGAAATTTGCTCAATTTCAAAAATTTGCATAGAATCAGCTTGAATCTAATGATACAGAAATAAAAAAGGTAATGTGTAAGGTCTTACATGTATGCTTTCTTAGTGTCAGCATAGGCTCTTTTTTCAAATTTTGTTTCAGATTTTCCAAAAGAAATTCAGTTTTTGTTGGCACCACTGAGATTGGAACACTGAGATTAATCTTCACAAAGGCAGATTGAGACAGAAATAGTTCTCCTCATTCTGTCTCTGTCCCCATATTTGTCCATGGAACTATTTTAACAGTAGTTCCTTTACTCAGTGCAGCAGCTCACCACATGTTAAAACAGAAACTTTCTGAGACATGCCTGCAGTGGGACTGTAGCTCTGACAATAGAGAAGTGAGACATTTGACAAATCTTTTTTTTTTTTTTTTTTTTCTCTCTCTCTCTCTCTCTCTCTCTCTCTCTCTCACCCACCCTCAGGCTGGAGGACTCTCCACCACAGCCTCCCCGGAAACAGCAGTCCCCCTCAAACAATGGAACAGGTAAGACCCTGGAGGAAGAGAGGGAGTGTGAGGAGGGGAGGGAGACTTTGACATCCTCCATGTGTGTGGGAGTAAATCAAGAGCACTGTTTGTGTGCGCATGCGTGCAGGGGAGGAGGGGATGTAGGATGTGTGCGGTGGAGTGCTCGACAGGAACAGAACAGTAAGTGTTGACAGAGTGTGTCGGAAGTGTGCATGGGTTATTGTAGGACATATAGGTGTGTGTGTGTGTGTGTGTGTGTGTGTGTGTGTGTGTGTGTGTGTGTGTACATTTACACGGTGGTTCCTGGTGTGCAAATAGTTGTATCAGGAGTGAGCAACAACAAACTACATCAATGCATCAAAAAGATAATTTTGTGGGGCGCCTAGGTAGCTCACTTGGTAGAGCGTGCGTTTCCCCTATCTCTTCCCTTTCATGTCTAAGCTGTCCTCTCAAATAAATGAGGGAGGGGGGGAGATGTTAGTGAGAGAGAGAAAGGGAGAGACAGAGTGGCTAATTTCGGAAAATGGGTTATGATTGTAGATCACTTCATCTAGGGCAGACAGGCCTGTGCTCTGGCTAGTGACGGAGGTGTGTGTGTGTGGTTGTCAATGTTTTTTTTAGGAATAGTGTGTGTGTTTGGGTTTGTGGATAAAAAGGACAAAGCGAGAGTGAGTATAATCTGTTGGGTAAAGGAGAGAGGATGAACAGTAATTTGGGCTGATGGGACTGTGATAACTGTAAACTACAAATTAAAATGGCTATACACAGAATGTCATCATCAGGGGAAAAAAAATACTTATAAATCTGCAGCAGAAAGAAAACATCCCTGCTAGAGTTTTGATTTTTTTTCAAACTTTATTTGCAAAGCACATTTAAAACAACCACAGTTGACCAAAGTGCTGAACAGGCACAAAATATCAAAACAAATGAATACAAAAGCAAACCGCAACAACAACAACAACAGAAAAAAACAAACAATAAACATAATAATATTAAAAGAATTGCAGCACAACAGAAGATAAAGTCAAGGTGTCAAGCTCAACTCAATCAGACGCCAACAAGTGTCTTCAGCAGCGACTTAAAAGTTTCTGTATGCTACACGATATTTATATGATAAGGTAAGCTGTTGCAGAGATTATGGGCAGCCACCACAAAGACTCGGCCACCACCGTTTTAGTGTCTTGTGGGCTCCCGACTGAATGTCATTCGTCCCCACATGTACTGTACCACTATTCTTTTGACGGAGGTCGGGAGTGAAGGCAGTCAGTCAAGGAGTTTGTCTAAATTATCAAGGACTGTGGCACCAGGGAAACAGTGGGTGATGGGTTTTATGAAGCTAATGTCCCTGGTTATTGAATCTCCGATGATTAATGTAGTAGGGGTGGGGGTGTGGGGGGGGGGGGATGTGTGTGAGGTGTCAGGGGAGGACTGCAGATGCTCAGCTACCTCCGTTCCATGTCCCATCTGGTGGTATTAATGTTATGATGTCCGGGTCCAGTGCAGCAGCGATGCCCCAGCCTCCAGCTCCCGGTCGGCTGCCTGGCCCAGGCGGACCGGTATAGTGTTGAGGACCCCGTAGAAATGTTCTTTGCCTGGGCAGGAGCTACTGAAACAAAGCTTTCAATCAGCTGATCCTTCTTCCGAGGCTCCGATTTCAGTCAGTGGATGTCCTCTTTTAACTGTGAGTACTGAAGTTTTCAGTCCACAGCCATTATAGTTGAATTTAGTCTTAAGAATAACTAGTAAAACAACGCTATCGGGAAAATGGAAAACTTTAAACAACAAGATAAAAGTAAAACTCTTGTTAGGAGCGGGTTTTGCATCAGAGAGTGGCGTTCTTGGACGTGTGCTCTCGCTCTTCCGTGAGTACACCAGCAGAAGAGTCCTCAAAACAACTTAAAATCCATGTCCGATGACTATTATACAGTTAAAAAATATGGTTAAAAGCGTGTATCGTGACGATATGGCTGAAAACAAGATTAAAAATGTCAAATTATGACTGCTCTTATTTAGTTCTTCTTATTTTGTAAGTTCTATTCAGCCTGTGCACTCAGTGACAAAGTGCACAGGCAGCTTTTTTCAGCTTCACATTTGACACAGTGTACTCACAGTCACCTAGGGTAGCTGCTTAGTACAACCACAGTCAATTAGTGTATACTTAGCAGTTACACCAGAGCAGCTGAGGGTAGTGTGCTTTGCTCAGGGGCACCTCAGTATTAATAATTGACTGTTTGCTGAGCCCCGTCCTCTCCACTCTTAAGAGACAGTGTCTCTTTTACTTACATGTGTGCCCATAGCGACAACACAAGTTGTATAAAATGAATACAATTTGGTGAATTTACCACACCTAATCTAGGGTGCCGTTTACACACCCTGTTTGTTCTCTATAGCAGATAAACAGCAGAAGGAGGTCTGGAGTTCACGGCTGCAGAAGTGGCTGTACGAGCGTTTCGGGGTTTACATCGAAGACTTCCGCTTCCAGCCGGAGGAAAGCACCGTGGAGGCCGAGGAACCACTAAGTGCTAAAAGGTGGGGGAATGCTGCTTTTGGAATAGAACATGAAATGTCTGTCCTCAGGTATTGATTCTGCATTTGTTCAAGGAGGTGGGTTTGTCAGACAGCTACACAGCAGCTGGGGACTACTAAAGGTTGGCAGCCAAACAGCAGTTGTGTTAGATTCATAGATTGTCACCTTAGCCAGGATTTTATTGTAGACCTTGGATGTTAGATAATAAGCAAAATGATATACTGGTGTATGTACCTTTGACATGTACAGTACTTTGAACGGTCTACTTTCAGTATGTTGGTTGCTTGATGAGATGTTTTTTTTTTTTAGATGAGAGTTGTTTTTTATTTTGCAGGGAGAGAGGACAGACGAAGTTGGAAGCACTTTTCAAATGTATTTTCTCTGTTCCCTCTTACTCTCCTGCTTTGCAAGTGAGTCATGCCAGGCTGATGAAGGTAGATGAAGGCCAAAGTGTCCCCAGCTCCTCTAGCACATAAAGCTGCTCTTTCCTTTGTGTGCGTGTGTGTTTAGAGCATCTTCGTGTTCTGACCTTCACTTTTTGTGTTTTCCATCCAGGTTAACAGAAAATATGAGGCGACTCAGTGAGTACTCAAAACACACACACACAAATAGAAAACTTTAATAGAAGCACAGTTAAAATAGTAACTCTGCTGTCGGTACAACATTCAATTTTTGGAGCAGTTATTTGCTCCCCAGTAGCCACTTTCAAAATGCTGTAATGCTAAAATGTTGGCCATCCCTTACCATGGATATTGATATTGATATTAACTGGCTTCTGTACATACTTTTCCATTAAACACATTACATTGAATTTGAATGCACTGAATGTACAATTTGACTACTCATAACTGTTTTTTAAAGTAAGAAATGTCTTTCACATAGAAAAACAAAACACTCGCTGTACAATTGAAATTTTTCTTTCCAGTGCCTTGGAATCAGTATTGATAGGAAACTGCCACTACGTATTTGTCCTAAACTACTGAATATATCCCTGTACTCTTATTCTTTAGAGCGAGGAGCCAGACCTGTCACCAACTTCTTAAGGAACCTCTCCGCCTTATCTAATTGGCACTCTGTCTACACCTCAGCTATTGCATTCATTGTAAGTGTGCACCTTTCTTATTAATAACTGCTAATACTCTATTATGTTGAACTTTGTGCCGTGTCGATGAAGTTTTAATAGACAAAAAAGTGAGATCTGTAAAATGACTGATGAACCCATTTGGTTGTACATGACAGTGAAATTAAAGTAATTTCTGCTCCTCAGTGACCGATTACAGTGGCTCTGGCAGAGACCGCAGCGGTCTAATCATATCTTCATTAAGGTCCACAGTCAGTGATTACGCGAAATCATCTTCAACCTATTGATTGTGGCCATACATGCCAAGGCCATCTCAGTATATAGAGATGATCCAGCTCCGGTGTTGACAGGTGGCTCCTCTAATAGCGTCTTCCACCAGCACTATATTGCGCAAAATGAAATGCTTCAAGTCAGTGTGTTAAAGGGAATCTTTATGTTGCCATCAATTTGTCTTTCTCTCATGCATAAAGTCACACAGAGGTCTGTCATATAAAAGCTTAGTTACTGTTGGTGGTCAAATTCTGACAATTCAACTGCATTGTGGGCTAAAATAATTCTGTTTAAAATCAAGCTGACCCCAGTCCTGCAAGGCATTGAATTGAATACATATTAATATCATGTAGATAAATAAACCAAATGTTGAACTGTCTTATGTTGTGCTGTGTTTCCTTTTGCCTGCAGATCTACATGAATGCTGCTTGGCATGGCTGGGCCATTCCTATGTTACTCTTCCTGGCTATCCTGCGCTTGTCTTTAAATTACCTCATCGCCAGGTAAAACCATTTCTCTTCAGTGGGTAGTCCGATATTAGAAAAGCAGCCAGTTTTTACTACATGGTCATAGGCCTGTCACGATAACAAATTTTGCTGGACGATAAATTGTCTCAGAAATTATTGCGATAAACGATAATATTGTCATCGAGAGACCATTTGCATCTAATATAATGATAATGGCATAATAATAATAATAATAATAATAATAATAATAACAATAATAATAATAATACAGGTACACCTTTTCAAAGATCAATACACTTTTATTTCTAAAGAATATTTAACACTGGAACTGGAAGACATTTTAAATACCCACAATATGTCTTTGATCTCCTTTGGTATGTCGTCTTTCACGCTGATGTAGGCTACAGTTGTGGAATTGCCGTTTGTGACACGTAAGTTCTCAGACTAGAGACTCTGTACTACATTTTACAATTATTTAACACTAAATATTACATTTAAATAGTATATAATTAATACATAAAATCTATATGTATGGCTATCTGCCACGTGGCGAGTAAATGTACCAAAATAGTTCTGTTTTTCAGTCTTCATTTTGGCGAAGGTACGGCTTCTGCTCCTCTGCAGGTCGGAGCTTCGTGGGGGCGGGCCGACACACAGACACACACACAGAGCCAACTCTGAATACGTTCCCACCCGCGGTCCGCGGACAGCTGTAGGCTTGTACCGTTAATGTTCGGTGCATTGTCGGACACATGGAGCCACTTTCCTGAAACCGCTTCGAGACTGACGAGTCCACAGCGGCTGTATGTCCGGCCCGTCTCCACAGTCTCCTGCTGCAGGTTGTCAGCTGTGTGGTTTGGAATGAAAGGAGACAACGGTGGCCGAAAGTAACACGGTGGATATCGCTCATATTTTTTTTTTGACGGCGCCTTAACTGCAAAGTGCTGCAGGAAACCCTGCTCCAACTCTCTCGCTCTCTCCGCCTGGAGTAGCCTACCGCCCACACAAAGACCATGCGCCTGACAAGAGGGTTCACTCCTCGTTACGCTTAGGAACCGAGAGTGGTCCTCCTGTCTCTTTGGTAGAGAGAGAGGGAGAGACAAGGAAAATAAACAAGCATGTAAATAAATATTATCGCGGTCGGAAAAATTATCGAGCTCATTTTTTTTTATCATGCGATAACTCGATTTATTGACTATCGCGACAGGCCTACATGGTCAGTATTACTGCTTCCATGGCTAATTTGGAAATTATTTCCGTTGAAGGAAGGTTTACTGTGTGCTTTGTGTAATAAAACCCTATTAAACTTAACTACTGAGGCCGCAGCTGTGCTATTGGTGAACAGATTCACACTGCTGACCTCGTGTCACTATGTGAGCCATACAAACATGGATCTACTGCAGCAGATGTATGTTGACGATAATGGGCAGATTTTCAAAACATGCCTTCATTTATGATCATTATTATTGTTAATACAGGAGACTAATACAGCTCATCGTTGTGCTCATTATGAAACGAGGGCACATTAGTATTTGTTAGACATTTGTCTGGCTTGGACTATAAAACTGGGACACCTGGTGATGAAGATTGTAAAGATGTTGGAGACACAAGCTTTAGAGTTTGAAGAGTAGTTTGGTGGCCCAATTTTACTCCAAACTAAATCTCTCATGAAAAAATGTACATTCTTCTTCCTATGTTCCAGAGGTTGGAGGATCCAGTGGAGCATTGTGCCTGAGGTCTATGAACCCATGGTAAGACAGCTTCCCACTTCCTGTTTGGATAACTGCTTCCTGTTTGTTTCTGTGTTAGGAGGAGGTAAATGTGTAGTATTATTAACTGTTCTCTTTGTTCTATTCAGGAGCCTCCAAAGGAAGACTTGACAGTATCTGAGAAGTTCCAGCTTGTACTTGATGTTGCACAAAAAGCGCAGGTACAACACAGCTCATAGTTCTTCTCAAATCAGTGTACACAGATAATGAAACACCATTGGTTCATACATCGCTTAAACTCTCCTTCCAGAACCTTTTTGGTAAAATGTCGGATGTTTTGGAGAAGATAAAAAAGTGAGTTTAAAAAATGTCAATTTTTGCTTAATGCTGGGGTCAAGTCATATAGTGTATGATTACACATCATAAAAGACCCATTGACTTATATTTTATTTCTCTTCTTTCTTGTCCGTGTGTGTTTGTGTGCATGCATCTGTCAGCCTGTTCATGTGGGTGCAGCCGGAGAGCACCCGGAAACTTTATATCTGCCTGTGGGTGGCTTTCATCACCTCCTGCGTCCTACCATACAAACTTATGGGCTTCATGATGGGTGAGAGACGTGGACACACACAGAAACAAAGCTTTTTTATCTTTCTGACATACTGTGAATATTGCACTGGCCCTTGAAAGAATGCAAATACTCATACTCAACCCAGTGCACACAAACAAATGCATTCATACAGCACTTGTGTAACTGTTCTCCGTCTCCCTGTGAGGGCCAGCTGCAGGCTATTGGCATGCCTATCTGATTATATTAGTTACTGCAATCTCTTGTAAACAAATTGTTTCCAAAGTCCTGTAGGCTCATATATCCTTGGAAGATTCTTACTGCAAAAAACTATTGTTATCTTTATTCAGTCAGCTGGGTACAGTTGTTGCTTCTCACGGAAGCCTAAATACATTTCTTTATACTGTAAATAATGTGGCAACAATGTTCCGTAACCAAATTTGGCCACTAGCAAATTTGAGAGTGAACTTTGGTCTTTTGTTGGTTGGTAGGTCCACTTTGGTCCAGACTGAAATATTTCAATGTGTATTAGATGGACTACCATGAAATGTCTTTTCCATCTTTACCATCCGTCCCATATGTGATGAGCCTCACAGAACTGATAGCATAGCTGTAGATTTTTAGTCAAGTTATACAATTCTAGTAGTAATTCTAGTAATTCTCTTATTTGTCTTAGTTACTGTATTGGACAACTAGTTAAATAACGCAAAGTAAATAAATTGATTATTATTCATCTGGGCCATTAGTTTCATGAAAGATCTCACAAGTATCAACACTATTTAAATGAGTTTTCGGTTTGGAGTCAGTGTGCAGGCATCACAGTAACAAAAGCATTTCAAGTCATTGTTGGCTACCACATTTGGAATTTTTGGTGTTTGGTAATATAAGTGTTTGGTAACTCTCACTGTTATTCGTGTGTTGTTCTTGGCTATCACAAGTTAGTTTAGAGAGCTGACTCCGTTTGTACACTCAGTCCCCATTTCCCCCTGAACAACAATATTCAAGGCTTGTTTTTGTTAGTCCAAACAGAAGTTGGTCCCAAATACCGTATGAATAGCCACTTAAAACTCTTTAAAAAACTGTGATTTAAAAAATATTGAAATGTGAAGGATATTAAAAGGGAAATCATGTGAAATAATTTGAATGATGTCAAGGACACAGAAGTCTGCACCACGAATGGTACTGAGATTTATAAATGGAAGGCCTTATAAAGTAAGATCATTTGAGGACCAGGTAAGGAGGTTTCTTTCACTTTTCCCATCAACAAAACTTTCCGCATCAGTTTTTTCATCCTTTTTGTTTTCTCCCTTCCTTGTCCGTTCCTCTCCAGGCCTGTACGCCGGTATCAAGTTCTTCATCATAGACTTCCTGTTCAAGAGCTGTCCGAAGCTGCGCGACAAGTACGACACACCCCACATCGTGTGGAACAGCCTTCCCACAGACCCTCAGCTCAAAGAGAGGACCAACGCCACTGTGTCGCGGCGGGTAAGGGGGCAGAAACCCCATACATATACACGTCTTAGTCAGCTCTTTGCTGCCACTCCTCCTTTATTGCCTACTCTCGCTGGTTCTCTTAAATTAATTGAGCATAAACACACACAGACCATTAAACACTGCTAAGTCTGAATCATGTCAAAGACAACATTTGTTAGAAATGCATGGGGATTAATACAGCTACTCTTAATTCTTTGTTAAAGCTGACCCTGTTAAGCTAAAGCTAAAGTTGATCAAGTTTATACCCATAGAGGCTTTGCAGTTACAAGGTAGAACGTCAGGTGTTACATCTAAATAACAGACATTTTTTAAAGATCACATTTATTTTTTTTTTTTTTTTTTTTTAAATTTTTTTTTTTCTTTTTTTTGAGGGCAAAGAGAAAAAAATACATCAATAAAGTATCAACATCAATAATAAATTACAACTCAGCCACGGCGCATATGCATCTCTCTCATATGTAGGATCGAGTGTGTGAGCATGTGTGTGTGCCTTTTGCTGTGGCATCAGTCACAGGTGTACTCTGTCGTTTCTCTCTCTCAGCTCTCTGGCATTGAGAAGGTAGGGACTCTGGTGTGTCTCCCTTTGGTTCCTCTGCTGCGCCCGGGTGTGCTGCAAGCTCACCTCAAAGCGTGCGTGTGTGTGTGTGCGTGTGTGTGCGTGTGTGCAAGATGTGTGACACACCTCGGGACTGGCCGTCAGTGTTTGTGGACAGAATGGATCAAAATGTCATGATAACCTCTGTTATGTCATGATTTTATTTTTTTGTGTCATTATATTTTTTTTTAAACATTGCATTGAATTATTTCATCCATTTGCAGACTTAATAAATAACAATTCCCAGATTGTTGACATTTTGGATCCATTGCCATAGATGCTCTGTGAGAAGTAGCAGTGTGTTTACTGAATAGTTAAAAATGCACATAGAGTAGACCCTTGACCACTGTAATATCCTATTGGCTCATTAAATCCTTCCCTTTCTCCATTACACCTGCTCCTAGTGATTAACCCTGAAATGTAAATATTAGATTTTCTTTTAAATGTCAGTGACTACCTTCAACACTTGTATAGAGAGGACTGAACCGTAAAAAAGGATCCCTCTGACCTAAACATGTAAATCAAGGTATATTTTATATTGTTTCCCACAAACTAACAAGTATGTTTTTGCCTATAATTGCTCTGTATGCTGAGTGAATGATGTCCTCACTCTCTGCTTTGCACGTCTCACCTGGGCCTGCTGCAAAGAAGTGCATATGCAGAGAAGCAAAAAAAATGCAATACTGAAAGTTAAGCTGTTTCAATTTTGGCCACTTCTCTCAATAGCCCTGGGAACATGTAGTCTATTGTGTGGAGATATTTGATTTTAAATATTTATCCCTGTCTTTCCTCTTTTCCCTCACCATCCCATTCATTCTTCCCCCTCCTATCTGTCTTCCTCCTTTCCCACATGCCTTTTTTGTGGCGTTTTTTTTTTTTCTTCTTTTACTTCCTGTCTTCCTGTCTGTTTTTTCCCCCGTCTCTTTCTTACCCTCTCCTTTGCCGCCTTTCCCTCTTGCCCTCCCTCCTTCTCCTCTGTCTCTCTCCAGGTTCAGCCAGTGGTTTCCCGGAGCAGCCTCGCCACCATCCCATGTGGGGTGAGCAGGGAGGAGGAGACGGGTCGCTCCCACAGCACCAAGAAGGGAGCCTTTTATGAGATCTTCAACCTGCCGGAGCCAGAGCGCCCTCTGGCGGGTGAGGAGATTTACTGCAGCATAAAATAAACCCATCATGTACCCGTTTTCATTTAAGAATACCAATTGGCCACAATTCTCGTTGCATTTTGCACAATGCAGGTCTTTTAATAGTAGTAAATTAGAAATGCCTAATCCACCTCTGTTGTTGGAAGTTGGAAAAACAGGTTTGAGAATAAGCAAAAATCTCTCGCTAGGATTTTTTTAAATCTCTTATCACTGCAAAGAATGTTGACGCTGTTCTCTGCCCTGTGTTTTTTTTTAGTTTGTGAGAACGGCTGGAGGTGTTGCCTAATAAACAGAGACAGGAAGATGCCCACAGACTACATCAGGAACGGCATGCTCTACGTCACAGAGAAGTTAGTATGGAGCATCTTTTTTATTATTAAATCTATGACTGATAGAGAAAAGGAAGTTACTCCTGTAGGTGGAGCAAAGAAGAGAAGCAGGTAACAGTTTAGGCCAGTGGGTTTGTGGTATTAAGAACCTGAAAAGAGTTAGAGCAAACCTCCCTCTCTGTCTCTGTGTCAGTCAGTCGACAGGGGATCAAGGAGGACAGCCGTCCTCCTGAGAATATCTCCGATCTTTACAGCTCTCCACCTCCTCAAATATGTAACTGACAGGATTCTCCATTTGGTTTGTCGTCTATTTAGCTTGCCTGCTCGTTTCTCCTCAAGACCCCTTTCAGCGAGCTCTTTTCTCTCTCATTCTCTACGTCAGTTACCTGTGCTTTGAGAGCTCCAGCTCCAGATCCAACTCCTCCAAGAAGAATAAAGTTATCAAGCTTGTGGACATCACTGACATACAAAAGGTAATCACTCTAAAAAGTGGACAGTTTTAATAAGGCGCAGGAAACAATTTTTTATTATTTTTTCTTTTTTTCTTTCATTGTATAATTCTGTAAAATTGAAACTAATAATAACCCTCTTGTTTTTTTCTCCCTAGTACAAAGTGCTGTCAGTCCTACCAGGAAGTGGGATGGGCATCTCTATAGCTACTCCTTCCACTCAGAAGGTACAGTATGGAGAGACTGCTGTGCAAGCCTTTGTTTCCTATTTAGATTAAACATATGACAAGTTTGGGATTTGAACAGATATGCTTTATGTCAACTAGAAAAAGCTCATGTTATCAACATCTCTTCAGCACTCTCCTACTGTTACTTTATCGTACTTTATTTTTATTTAACCTTTATTTATTTAGGGGAGGTTCACTGAGAGGCAGCCTCTCTTTTGCAGGAACAGTTCCACGTTCATACCTGCAAGCTGCCCAGTACAACCACAGTCTGATCTGCTGGCCACTGAGCAGCTCCACTATAGTAAATGTCAATTATAAATATACAAAAAGGTTTCATTTTTTTTAGAAAAAGCAACAATTTAACAGGAATAAGCTAATATTTCAAGCACTGGTGGCATGGGCCACCCAGCCCTTAAATTAGGTGGCCAAAGTACACTTTTGGTGGCCCAAACTTCCCCTTCATGCCTCTGGCTCTTTACACTTGATATGCAACAAAGCTGTTCACTTAGCCCAGGTAAATGTCAAGGGGACACACTCTCAGAAGGCTGATCTGAGTGAAGTTTAGGGAGAATAAAGAATGTGGATATCATCGGCATGGGCCGATGATGTCATTCACGTGCATATTAAGTAGCCATGTGCAGGAGGCGCTGGTGAAGAGGGAGGGGCTGGTTTGTCTTTGCCAGCAGAAGTTTACCGACCGCTTTTGTTTTAGCTTTTTTTTTTTTTTGTAAAACGTTGGCCGAGAGACTGCGTGCAGAAGTTAATGTTACCTTGTGTAACTTGTCCGCTCCGTGACACACTGTACAGTTTTGGGGGTTTTTTTGCAGCTTAAAATGATCCCAAACGTTCTGTTGTTTTCTCCTGCCTGTCTCTTCTCTTAGCCCCTCACTATTTTCGCTCTCTTCCTTCATTTTGTAATCCGCGCTGTCAGTCTTCACGGCATGTGTCCACAGCATAGACTGTATATATATTTACAGTCTATGGTCCACAGCAGCGTTAGCCCGTTGTGCGGCAGTAATAATCATCCCTGTGCGAAAATACGGTATACAACGTTAGTTACATCGTTTAAATGACATTTTTACTTGTTCATATTGAGGTAATGTGACTTTTGACATTGAACATTTTATGGTGTATTACTCAGAAAGATATTAGTCACTCTCATGGCCTTCTTACTTTGTGATTTAGACTTACTGGTGCTTTATTGCGTAACATCTTGCAAGGTACTGCAGCGGTAACATACAACAGACATTAATTACCACGCATTTCTGTTCCCTCCAGCCATTGGTGTTTGGCGCCATGATCCACAGAGACGAGGCTTTCGAGGCTATCTTTACCCAATATATGAAGATCTTGACCACCACCAAACCACCGGCCAGCACAGAGCTCTAGGCAGCCTGTATCCCAGCTACAGACCTCCATACTGGGGGCTAAAGTCTGAGGCAGAGAGCCTCCTGAGATTCATCTGGACTGGAAGATACTTTTAAAAAAAAAACACCACACTCCTCTGCTCTGCGTGAGCCTCCTCCTCCTCCCCCTCCTCTTGTGATGGGCATCAGCTTCCTCATCGAAGGTCATCGGCCAGCTTTGATTGGTAGATTTCCTGTTTAGGCCAAGTTTGAGGGGACATGTGGGTGTGTCAGCTACATGTAGTTGAGATTTACTTACATCATACCTTTTTGTGGGTGTTGGATAATGAACAAAATCCGCTTACTGGTTCTGAGGAGGAGTGAGGATCGGTTTGGTTTTTATCAATCAGCAGAAGGCTGGCGAGGGAGCTGGTTCTCCTCTCCCACCTGACTGACCGACTGACTGACTGGTCTGACTGGTTTCCTGACGTACTTGTTTCTGTGTTTGCATGTGTGTGTGGGTGTGTGAGCCGAAAAGATGGTCTTAAATTGCGTCAAGTGGCTCTATTTTTCTCTCTTTTTTTTTTTTTCTTTTTTTTTAGTGAGTCAGTGGAGGGACATCTACTGTGGTAGGAAGATTTCAAGAAGTGCTCAGCCTGGCTGTCAAATGTATATCATAAAACAACTACGTAGATGATAAACAAGAGGTTCTTTAAACTGCCAGACATCTGTAGGAACAATTATGTAAATGTTAGCTTTATAAATCAGTGCAAAAACAACCTTTGAAGTTTAAATACTTAGACTTTTAACTGGCTGATCGGTGTCTTGTGGCATAGCCCAACACAATTATAAATGAGTGTACATGTGTGAGTGATCATATTTGTTTTTTTTAATGTGAAAATGTCAGATCACCACTTGACTGACACAGGGCCTTTCTGTTAGTTTACATTGCTGCTGTCTAATTTCTTGAGTTTTCCTCTTCTTTCTAGACACACTTGAGCAGTGACGGTATGCTTTAGTCTTCTTTGTCAACCTAATGTACGCTGCTGCATTCAGCATCCGCTTCGTAAGTGTTTGTAAGTGTGTATGTGAAACGTGTAGTGATTTTCTTCTCTTCAAAAATGCCTTTCTTTTGAAAAATGTCTCTTTGTAACAAACAGCCTTTGGGATGAGTAAGTGGTGGTCGAGGGGCTGCTGATTAGCGTCATAGACGAGAGCACAACCACTGGAAGATGGTTCAAACACTGACTGCCATTTGGAGCCATGACACAGCAGAGAACATAGCCTCTGAAAAAGCTTCCTTTTTTTCCAAGGCAAAATCAGTAAAATCAGTATATATATATCTATCATCAATGGTATTCTTCCTGCACTTTATTAGAACGTTAACTGGAATTTCTGACATTCGCGTCGCCGACTGGACTTTAAAATGCTCACTACTTTGGCTGGATTCTACGGTCAGTGTAGGCAAATAGTATCAAAGCTACCACTTATGTCCTATGGTGTTTCTCTCTCGTCTGACTACGTGAGCCAGCGCAGATCACATCCTACTGGTCTCAGTGCAGCACATATGCGCTCTGAGCACTTTGTATTAACACCAGATTGATGTCAGCCACAGCGAGCCCGACAACCTTCATACTGACCATGAAAGAAGAATGTAATTTGACTGAAAAATGAAACCACTGGCAGATTACTTTCCACAAAGGCCCCCACAAATTAAAGTGTTGCTTTATTTCAGCCTTTGAATTATAAATCTTAAGCAGCACCAGTGGAGAAATATCCATTAAACATCTCTTTCTGATTGGGTGATCTTACTTGCATAAATGCGCAGCCAGTCAGGCTGTATGAGATCACATCAGCAGAAATATGAAGAAAAAAAACAGGACTATGAGCTATACAAACATGCCTAATGACTCCCTTTTTTGTTTGCTTATTTTTTCACCTATCTGTAATGCCACAGTGAGTAGAGATCGACATTTGCGTGCTCTTCCTCTCGTTCCAGATCATCCAAATGTAGTCTTTTGTAAAACCGTAGACTGAACAGAAAACTTCAATGTCACTTTATTTTAAAGACACCGTTCACAAGAATAAAGCCGGTCTTTACTCTTGCAGAATGGTTTGATACGCAGAAATATGATGCCAAACTACATCAGACACTTTGCCGTGTTTTGGGAGAGGAATGGAGATAGGATCTGGGACTGGAGGTCATGATTTCGCTTGAGATTTTAGTACAAGAAACAGAGTAGCTATTCCTCCTAACCAACGCCTGTTTACTGTACGCCCAGCAGCACAAGCTTTAGTTTCCAATGTGTTAATCTTAGAGAACGCTGTTAAAAAGGGAGACCTTGACATTTATATTTCCTTTAATTCTGGTCATTTGTACACACTGGACACTTCTTTTATAGTTTAAGATACTAAATCGCGCCTGCGTCACCGCTCCTCAAGAAATCCAGATTATTTTCTTTTAGCTGCCCTTCAGATTTAAAATGTCAAGGTTTCTTTCAAAATCTATACAAGTCCTCTTATCATCATTACCAATTTCAATCAACTGAGCTGGATATGAAGTTGCCAGAGAAGCAATGGACCAGTTCAAAGAACCACTTTATTATATGTTAGTTCAAACTACTGTAATTAAGGATGGAGATTTTTCTTTGTCATCCATTTGTATGATTTGGCCTGTTGTTCAATAGGCTGCCTTCCCAGAAATGGATTTTCTATTTTTGTTTTTGGAATAAATTGGATCCATGAACGGGGCAAACCTGTGGGATGTTAGAGCAGGTGAAAAGTAATTAACGCTGTCTCACTGTGTGATTTGATGGCTCGTTGTAGTCCTTAAAGCTTTTACCTGAAGCCTTTTGTAATCTGTTAACTCTGAAAACCAGCTCTCTGGGGGTCTGGGAGACCCTAACAAGGCTGCACTCAGAGAAAGCACAGAATGTATCATGTTCGAAATGTCTAAAAAAAAAAAAAAAAAAACATTATTCTTTTGCCAAATCTCTGATTTTCTGTCTGCCATATTCTGCCTATGCTTCATGTTTACAGAAGGTTGTAACATTGTTTTTTTGTTTTTTCTTATTTCTTAACCCAGTTTGAATTCCTTTGACTCCGGAGTTATGAAGACTGGACTGCTGTTGTTGAATTAATGTCTCAGATCTCATTGGCTCTGCGCCACTGACATGAATATTTCTGCTCACCTTTTAACCAATAGGAAACTCAAATCATGGTGACAACAAGAGCAGTATTTTAAACCTCATACAGCATGTACATTGTCATATCCAACATCACGGTGTAGTGGAAGTTGCAGTAAAACACAGGCTTCGTACGGAGCAGAGATGGTCATGGTGGACTGAAATGGCAACATCAGTGTTTTTGACATCTAGTTTGTCTATCGTGACTTGAGGCAGAAATAGAAAAAAGTTTGATTCACATTGTTTTAAAAAAAAAATGTAATAAAATGTGAGCACTCGCATAATTGTAAGGCACTATGAGAAAAGCATCCAGCAAATGTCAAAGGAATGGTGCGGGATTTTGGGAAATTGGATGAGAAGTTTAATACCACTCTCATGTCTGTACTCTAAATAAGGAGCTAATGCCAGCAGCCGCTTAGCTTAGCTAAGCTTTGGACATAGCCAAGCTAGCTGTTTCCGGCCTTTATGCTGCCGGCTGTTGTTAGATATTTACCATAGAGGTAAAACGATCAATCACGAGTGTCTAAAAACGTTGACACACATTGTTAAACCTGCAATAGGAAATGGTGTTTGATAAAGGCCACTGAAAACATAAGTATTCAGTGAAGAACACCATTAGATTGTTCTTTAAAACATTACCGTCCTTATCTAGACATACGATATTGTGGATTTATAGTTCTTTGCATTACAACAAACCTGTGATGTTCAGCAGTGTTTCAGTCTGGCTGCAGTTCAGTAGGGCGGTAGGTAGGGTTGGGCATCGTTTGGATTTTAACAATTCTGATTCCAATTCCCATTCTTCCTTTCGATTCCAGTTCTTATCTGTTACGATTCGTTCGATTCGGCGTTGAAACGGGTCACATGCTTATTTCACAGATAGAAGATATTTTTGATTCAATGGTGATTTTACAGTTCACAGGGCTTTTTCAAGGTAAAATAAGCCATGCTTTAGAGCACCGCGCCTCTGCTCCACGGCTGCAACACAACAAGCCAACGCTGGAAGTACAGTGGCCGCTTAGTTGGAACCGATGATCGTATTCGAAACGATTTTTTTTTTTTTATATAAATGATTCCAAGTTGGAACCGGTTCCCGATGCCCAATCCTAGCCGTAGGTGACGAGAGCAACCCATTTCATTCAATTGAGTACAGAATGAGGCCTGTACAATAACTGTTTATGCGGCTAACCGCTCAGCAGCCAAATATTCAGACCATATATAAAGTTGACACTACTGGAAAAGCTTATGAACATATTTCCTAAAATGTCGAAATATTCCTTTTTAATTTTGTGACCGGTAAATTGCTACTGGCAAATAACACAGAACAGTTCGAGGATTTAACTGCCGTCAT
Source organism: Perca fluviatilis (assembly GCF_010015445.1). Taxonomy (NCBI): domain Eukaryota; kingdom Metazoa; phylum Chordata; class Actinopteri; order Perciformes; family Percidae; genus Perca; species Perca fluviatilis. The sequence goes on along the minus strand of NC_053134.1, from coordinate 18,363,795 downwards.
AAGTGACCGGGGGAGCTTGTCAAAAACAGTGGTGTTGTCCTCTCAACGTTCCCCTGCGTTTTAAGCTGCTGTCCTCACTATTGTATTAAACATGTAGTTCCTCCCATCTGTGTAATTGTTGATTTGAGTTTTTTTTTTCAAAAGCATTTTCAACATCCGAGCGATCCACGTCGAGTGAGCGTACAGCACTCGCTGTACCAGAGACAAATCAGTTGTCTCAAGGCTGCACACAGCCTTAATCTGACATTATGACTGGGGAGAATTGAAAAGGTTAACTAAGTAAAATAATCTCAAGGATTCAGTCCTGTTTTAGGTTCAGCCAGTGAATTGCTAAATAAAGGCCAAGTGTTCCTGGGGTAAACACTGCAGTCATTACAACAAGGAATTTTTTTTGTCACCTGTGACAGTCGACCTCCTCTGTTTACTTTCTCCTTTTCTTTGTCAAAGAGGTATTTCTATTCAAATTATTGAAATGTACAGTGAAGAAAACAAAACAAAAAACCACTGAGTTTTTAAAAGACATGTCTATTGTAAAGGATAATGTGATGTACATTTTTTTTTTTTTATTTAAGTAAATGAATTTAAGGTATCTTGCTGTTGTGGCTGTCTTCTTTTGTTCAGACAGTGGGACAAACATTTAAAAGGGAATTTATTTTGGGCTCAAACTGCAGTGCCTCTTCACGGCCACATGAGGTCACTATGAGACCTTGTGTGTCTCGACCAATCAAGACGGGAGACTATTCTCTTTCTGCTCCCCCTGTGCCACGCGGAGGTCAAAGGTCAGGGATAGCTGCTCAAGGAGATTTCAGTACTTTTATTCCCTGTGTAGGAATAAGAAAGTGGATGGTTTGGCATGGTAAGCAGTCCTACTCGATCTAACTAGCTGAAATTTCCCAATTTGGGATCAATCAAGTCTATCTAATCTAACTCCATTTCTATGGTGATTGTGTGGACAAAGAATCAATAAGGAGAATAGACAAGGGCTCTGTCTTGCACTTGTGACCTCAGTGAGTCCATGCAACAACATTTTAAGACTAGTTGTTATAAGTGACAGGGGTGGGGGGGCTTCTGGGTTTCCAGCCCTGAATGTGTTCTTAAAAGTCCCATGACATGGTGCTCTTTGGATGCTTTTATATAGACCTTAGTGGTCCCCTAATACTGTATCTGAAGTCTCTTTCCCGAAATTCAGCCTTGGTGCAGAATTACAGCCATTAGAGCCAGTCCCACAATGAGCTTTCCTTAGTATGTGCCATTTCTGTGTCTGTAGCTATTGAGGAGGAGAGAGGGAGGGGGGGGGGGGTGTGGCCTTGACCCACTGCCACTTTGCTAGTTTGAAAGCCATGATGTCTCTCTCTCATGGGTGGGCCAAATTCTCTGGGTGGGCAAAGCCGAGAAAGGGGAGGTAACCTTAAGGAGAAGATTCCAGATCGGCCCATCTGAGCTTTCATTTTCTCAAAGGCAGAGCAGGATACCCAGAGCTCGGTTTTCATCTATCACCATTTCTAGCCACTGGGAGATCATAGGCAGGCTGGGGGAACGCACATTAATGTTAAAAAGCCTCATAAAGTGACATTTTCATGCCATGGGACCTCCAAATCCCAATCACTTAGGAAGACTTTACGGTCTTTTAGAAGCTTTAGAGCTGCATCTTCTATTTAGAAAAGAAGATAAAGAAGATATTGGTATCATATGAAACCTGACGGTCTAAGGAATTCATTTCTACCAACCGTGTCATGCTAGCCTGTCGGGAAAGGGGCAAAAAGAAACACTCCAATGTTAGGCTACATTTTTTTAAGGAAAAAGTGGCATGGCCATTTTTTGGGTTGTTAACACATGAAATGGTTTCCTTCTACAAGTTCATCCAGTGCAATTTTAGCCTAAATAGCCACAATTTCAATTCTAATTTCCGGTAGTGGTTCCCTTTGTGCTGCAGTGGAAATGACGTCCATATAGCCGATTCAAGCTGTGGAGCTATTCATCTGTCTGAGAGCCCTGGTTGCGAGGTAACGTGACGCACACTAATATTTCTGTGCAGGTGGAGGATATGGTTGGATATTATAAAAAAAAAAAACGGGGGTAAATCTGAGATATGTACTTTTGTAGTCTATACACAGAAAAAGCAAAGAGTTAATAAAATGCAATGTTACATGGAATAGTGCTAGTATTATCAGTTGTAAGTTGAAATGTTTAAAATTCAAGAAATCTATTTGATTAGACGTAGATCTTAAGGATCTTAAGGATTCAAGTAAGTGTTAATAGCATGACTGAGATTATTTGCGTTGTCTTTTCGTCGCGCTTTATCTCCATTTCCATTGCAATTTGTTTGTAAATGAGTCACCAGTCAATGCTGTCATTCATCACAGTGGGAGGTGACGTTTTAAGATGCCTCAGTGACATTTTGATTGAGGTGTGTTTATCCAACCACACTTGTAAATAAACTTGTACATTTTTTTTTTAGCAGAGAAATATTGAAATACAGCATACTAAAGGCTAAAATGTATAATTTATATTAAACTGGATTTCATTCCAAACCTGAGAACTCGGTAAAAGATCAACAACGAAAATCAAGATAATATTGTTTAGCTTTACAGAAATCAACCCTGGCTCATAAACAAGAAGCGCAGCATTTCCCCAAAAACGATTTCCCGCTGAGAACCTGTCAAAGCTCAAACGCATACTGTTCCTGAACCCAAATGTGTTTTTCATTGAAACCACGTTGACTGATCTGTGTTGACTTGTAAACGCGAATGAATTCCCTCTGTAACACACACACAGAAGCTCTCACTTTCTTTCTTTCTTCTCTTTGTTGTGATAAATGCTTTATTTCAAGACAAAGCGAGAGAGGGAGTGTCACACACTTTCATAAAGTTAAAGGCAGTTTAGAGAGACACTCTGTAAATGACACCTCAGAGGATTCTGTCCAGCCCACCGCTTTGCTTGATTGATTCAGTGTATTTTTAGTCAACCCAAAGGAGACATCGCCAAAGGTGGCACCATTTACCATTCGTACGCCATGACAAAATGGTGACACAGTTTGACGTATAAGCTCTGTCTCCTTGTCCATCGTGGTGCGGGTGTTCACAATATGAACACATTTAAGACCCTTTCCTATTGGCATGGTATCTGCATACTTCACCTGTCGCATAAAGCAGCACCCTGTTGTAAAAATCATTAAGCTTAAACTGCTTAACTTGACCAAGGACTTGTTCAGCATATCCAACCCAAATCAATTCATTGCCATTATCTTGCAAAAGCAGTATATAAAAGTATTTTTGTTTTTAAAGATTATTTTATGGGACTTTTATGGCCTTTATTGACAGGACAGCTCGAAGACAGGAAAGCGGAAAAAAGGGGGGGACATGCCGCAAAGGGCTGCGGGTAGGATTCAAACCCGTGCACGCTGCCAAGGACTCACCATGCGTTCATGGACATCGGAAAAACGTTTTTCCGAGTGAAAACGTCACCATTCACGTAACGTCCTGTGGGAATCCAACATGGCATCATGACTTTCATAAAGCCAAATGGCGTGTTATTTTACGCCATTTTCAGCTATCCACGAGTATGGTACACGCTGGAAACAGCTGATGTAAACAGACCCACCACGTGGCCTCGCCACGTTGCGCGTTATCGCGAGAACGCAACGTACTATCGCGAGAACAACGTCACACACCTGGCAAGAAAAAAAAATGGTTGAGTTTAGGACAAGAACACAGGGAAAGGCTTTAGTAACAAAACAGTGACAAAAACACGGAAAATAACGACTAAAACACGCTTACGACAACAACAAATGGTTGGGTTTAAGAAAGAAACATTGGGTAAGGCTTATTAAAAACAAAAAATTTAAAACAAAAAACGGCCGAAAAATTACCACACACGAGGCGCAAACCCAGCTCTCCCAGGTGAAAGTCCTGTGTTTTACCCATCCGCCGTTCCTTTATACCACTCACTACAGTGGAAATGGACTCACAATATAGGCCAATGGCGGCCGATTTGCGTTGATATACACGCAAAAATGCGATTATGCGTCTTCATAACACGCAAAAACGGAATACAAATTGGCTTGTCATACATACGCCAATTCATGAGATCCGAGGTGGGAAACTCGGGCTGGATTTTGATACCCGAGTTCCCCAGTTGGTCACGCGTTGTTGACAACTGACGTTTGATGGAGGCGACTTTGGTTCACTGAACATATTTCAATGACAATAAACTGTTTATTGTGGACAAATGCTTCTGCCAAGAAACATACACAGACATAATATGTTTCAAATTATTCATAAATAGGCCCATGTATAAAAAAAAAACACATTATCCGTGACCTTTCCCGTTCGTCGTCCTGCAGATAACACAAACAAACACCTGGCGATGTGCCGTTTGGATGCTCGCATAAGAAAACAGCAGAAAATCTTTTGATTATTGTGGCCTCCATGTTTTCACACACCTGATGCTCTAGGCTACGGCCAACCGTTGGGGTCAGTCATGCAAAAAGTTGTTATGCCAAACGCCAATATAACAGAAGAAGAAGAACACGCATCCCGACCATGTGAACGCTGCCAGTCGGAAAAACAACGTAACCAGGGGGGCGGTGCCTGTTATTCCGAGGTGGCATGAACGCACGGTCAGCCTACATGGGGCGGACACTCTACTGGATGAACTAGAGGTCGCCCCAAAGCAAAATAAATTTGCGTGGCGATAATGAGAAGTGTTTCAATTTGACAATTGCAAACTGACCTTAAAGAGAAGAATGGGTTAGAAACGGGGAGTCCAAAATGGAAGGAAGCTCTCATATCATATTAGCTGTGTGTGTCAACCTATCCAAACATATGTAACCCTGCTTTGAACTGTAAACTGAGCAGGGCCTCTAGTTGCACTATTTTTTATGAAGACGAGATGAATTTAGCTGGGACACTTTCTGGTGTGACACTGCTTACCCCTTGTTTGATAACGTTGTTACCAAAGTGAGACGTTTCTGAATCGTATTTAACAAAAACGTTATAGGATCATCCTATTATTCAATTTAATTCAAAGGGGTTTTATTGGCATGAAAGTTTCAATAAAAATGGGCCTCATTCACCAACCGTTCTTGCGAAGAAATGTGTTCTTAAACCCTTCTTACGCACTTTTTACGAAGATTCTGGCATTCACTAATGTTTTCTTAACTTGGATTTGTTCTTAGCTAAGAACAAAATCTACGAACACTGAAAAGCACTTTACGCACATTTGAGTGATGACAATTTGCTCCAAATGATTGCTTACTGCATTTTATTTAATTCTAAAATGCAGTGGTAGAATGTGACAAAGTATAAATTCGTCGTAACTGTACTTAAGTACATTTTTCACGTATCTGTACTTTACTTAAGTAGACTCAATAGTGCATAGCCTACTTTTGACTTTTACTTTGTTACATTTTGCAGTAATTATCTATACTTTCTACTCCACTACATTTCTACAATGTTCCGTTACATTTTCTGATCAGTTTCCCCCCTGCCAAAACGTCTTCCTGACCGTCACACGTTTGTCTCACCAGTGAAGTTTGGTTGCCATAGATACTGTATATATGGGGCACCGCCGATCCAAGCCGGTGTTCTGTCGATCTATGCTGCCTTGTCGAAAAATGATACCGTAGCGCAAATCGATAGTAGAGTCTATCGAGTCGCGCTGCCCTATCGAAATGTGCTTCCTTATGTGTTCCCAATTCCAATTGTGCAGGCAGGCTGAATCCCATAGAGATATAACTCTAACAGTATTGACATCTTATGTTTATTTGAGAATATTTTGATACTCCATTATATCTTTATTGAATATTTCAGTGGTAGCATATTCTGATAGACAAATATACCCTATCAAATAATGCTCCCCCAACAGAATCATTATATATTGCACCACTACTCACCCGTATGTGCCGACATGGAGTGACAGTGCGCACTGTCAGGAGAAAAGGAGCATATTTTGATATTCTATTAAATTATATGTATTGAATATTTCAGTGGCAGTGTATTCTGATAGACAAATATACCCTATCAAAAGGTACAATGAATAAATTATTCATTAGATATTACTCCATTAACCACAGTATCGACCGTATGTTTCGACCGCAGGGTTGCATAGATTTATGGGCGGGGAATCAGACCATGCTTGTGGGTCGTGCGCATGCGCAGAACCGCTAAGTAGCACATCTCGATAGGTAGCATAGATCGATAGAACACCCGGCTCCGGTGCGCCAGAGCCCGGGCGCAGCGCCGCTGACCCTCGGTAATACAGCCCCCGGTAAAAGTGAAAATGAAAACGTTTGTTTTTATTATTCCCGTTTTTAAATCAAAGTTGCATTCTATTTCTCTCCACAGCGTCGTTTACTCCTCCGCCAGGCTGCGTAAAGACGCGTTCATTTATTTAGCTGGACCTCTTCACATCTCCCCATTTTCGCTGCTTCACACACTTTATTTGCTTACTTGCATGGTTAAAGAAAATAAATAAAATACATCCATGAATAAAACCAACCGCATTCCGATTCTAACAACACATTTCCGTTTTATGCTGGTTAGGATAGGACCTTCTTTTAAAAGCCAGGCCTTGTTTGTGGTAGAGGACATCTTCTACTTTTACTAAAGTAAATATGTCTCTGGTTATTTGTACTTTTATTTAAGTACTGAGATTAGGTACTTCCTCCACCGCGGCTCCGATAAATCTCCGAAAACCTGTCTCCCAGGAGGTGCACAGGAAGTGTCATGTCCTTATATGGGAATTTGCGGGGCATTTTCTTATGCTAATTAGGAACAACCGGCACGCGCTTTCAGTTACGAAGACGTGGGATTCATCAATCCTAAGAACATAGGTGCGAACAAATCTGCTGTTTAAGAACACGTCATGAATCCGACGTAGACTTCTCTTAGGAACCTTCTTAAGAACATATTTAAGAGAAAACTTAGGAAGATATTGGTGAATGAGGCCCAATGTTACCAAAGCATCTCTCATATGGGAGCCGTCTCCCAACATTCACTTTAAGGAGCCAAGCTGACTCGCAAACAGACTGTAGCCTACTCTCCTGTTCCATTTGTACTTGCACTTCTTAAGGTAGGATGAGCTGAAACATTTGTAGTTCTTATGTAAAAGTTATGTATTCATAATATAACAGTTCAAGGGGCTGTACTCAAAATACTGAACAAAACAGCGGGCTGCCACATAACTCTCACAGAACGTTCCCAAAAAGAACAATGAAGCTCAAATCACATCACACACACAGAGGGAGTGTGACTTTATCCTCCGCTCAGGACCTCACGACTTCCGTTATATCTTTACATAGCAAATATGTGTTTGCTGCTATATTAATGTGTTGAATGTTGAGAACTGAGGGTTATTGCACAAAACCAGGATAAGGGATTAAGCCGGGATATTCAGGTTATCCTGGATGAATTTAGCTTTGACTTGGTTGCACAAAAGCAGGTTGAATTAAGCCCAGCCAAGTAACCATGGCGATTTATTCTTTGCAGCTAGCCTGGTCCAGAGCAGGCTAACAGCCAGGCTAAGATTAATCCTGGAGTCTGATGTGTTAAATCAGCTGCCGCTCTGATCGGAAATAAACGTGTTTAACAGTTATTCCGTTGTTTTCTGAGTTGTTGAGATGGTAATGGTAAAAAGTGGGAGGATACGGAGGAAATGGGCTTTTCCTCCGCTGCTGTCCCCGTGAAATGTGCCCCCGCCCGTGCAACACGGGGAGGCGGGGGGAGGCAGGGGGATCCTCCCACACCGCGCAGCGGACTCTAAAAGCGGACTTTTAGCGTCAATAACGACGACAATGGCACCTGATCAAATGTCCTTTTTTTACCAAATGGGAGTGAGAATGTGTTGGAATGCCACAAAGCGTCTTAACCCTTGTGTTGTCCTTCGGGTCCCAGTGACCCGAAGGACAACACAAGGATTATGTACTTCCCTTTACTTTGTTGAGAATTGCTCTCTAAACAAGGGTTAATACAGCACCTTAGTTCTTGTTTGTACAGCATTTTGGTCAGCTTAAACTGTGTTTAAATGTGTTCTAGAAATAAACTTGACTTACTTACTTTACAAGAAACAGGGTTTAGAGAGCAATTCTCAACAAAGTAAACGGAAGTACATAATCCTTGTGTTGTCCTTCGGGTCACTGGGACCCGAAGGACAACACAAGGGTTAATCATTTTATTTTGGGGCTGTCACTTGTCATCTTCGAGCTTGGGAGTGAGAAAAAAAAACATGAATAATAACAGGCTACATTGTTTTACAGATATGCTTACAGTGTGTATTGAAGTCACTTCTTTTTCTAGTTTTTGTCCAGTCATGCTTGTTCTGTATGAACATTAATTGTAGAAAGATATTTAGAATTAGACATAGCTTATGGAGATCTGTGAATATGGTTGTAAAACATATTCTCGCATAATGAATAAGCTTTGAAATTAAGCCTAGTCCTTATAAATTTCCCAGGAACAAGAATTATTATATTTTTAGTTATATAGTGCTTTACAGGCTACTCAAAGACACTTTACAGTAAAACCAGCACATTTAGCGCATAAAAACATATACAGCAATAAAACCAACACATAAAACAAGCATATTAAAGCAATTAAAACGTGGAGTGACTAAGTCGATTTTTTTTTTTAAATCCATACGTATTCAGTCGGTCCGCTATTGTCTGTCGGGCTTTTTTTCCGTTTGATAAGAGCTGTATTTCCCTTTTTGCATATTATATGTTTCACCTCCTCGTAAATTTCCATTATAAGATGCTGCTCAGCGGGTGAAACATATGCTGCACGCGTCTTCTCCATTTCTGCATCAGTAAATCTGTGATCGATACCGTGGTCTATTTAAGAAAGCCGTGAACGTGCACTTATCCCAGCTATCTACTCCTGGCTTGACATAGCTTCACCTTCTTATCCTGGCTCGGCAAACGTGCAACCGATTAAGCTGCGATGAGCGGATCACACTAAGTCAAGCTGCGCTTTTTCATTTATCCTGGATTTCTTTATTCTACTTTTGTGCAATAGGCCCCTGCCCCTTAAGTTAGTGAGTTTGATGATTTCACTTAGTTTCCAACTTAGCTGTACTCAGCCTCAACCTGAGTAGAGTAGTCTAATTACCTACAAGATTGAAAACAACTGTGTACAATGAAGCGCTTGAGTCTAACAAGGAGAGGTTAGGGACGTACGGAAGTTGTTCTTTATCTCAAGAAATGGAAACAACTGATTAACAAAGGTTCCACTTGACAAATTGCATGAATTATAGTGCAACTTTTTTAAGCCAGCAACTTGTGTTTTTAAATATTTCTGATAACACACACAGCAGGAGAAAACACCTCTGGGGGATGTGTGTGTGTGTGTGTGTGAAGCGGACAGTTACTAGCTTGGGTGTGTTAAGGTGACCTCTCTCTCTCTCTGTGTGTGTGTGTGTGTGTGTGAGTGTGTGTGTGTGTGTGTCGGTCGGTCTGTCTGTGTCTGTGTGTTGGAGAGGACAGGCATTTGGCTGCCCGGCCATCAGTCATTAGTTAAATGTTGAAATGATGCTTCCCTCTAAAGGATAGCAGGCCATTCTGGCCATAGCTCTCCCCTCTACAGCTGTCAGCACCCAGCATGACACATCTGCTTGTCTTACCAAAGCACTCACCATGGATGTTAATGACAATTATTATTATTATTATTATTATTATTATTATTATTATGTGTACACAAATAGAACCAAGTTCATACAGTGCATTTGTGTAATAAAGATTACGGAAGAGCAACGCAGAAACTATAATATGAAATGATTTTCTTTTGGGCAACACAATGCACAGCATTATTAATGCAGCAATATCAGCTGCCTGGCCTTCTCTCCCTAATGTCATTTTCATCTTTCCCTCTCACACATCGCTACATATCGACTGTTACATTTCATCTGGATCAGAACACCGATCAACGTTTAGTGAGCACACAGTTCAATAACGCTCTCGTAATTGGATTCTCGCCAAAACCAGCTCCAAGGAATGGCAGCAACAGCTCTTTGTCTTCGTGGATGATATGTCCTTTATGCAGATCCGGTGTCAGCTTTACCCTCCCAGTGAACCTTTTCGCTTGTTCCACGATGTAGACTACAAAGCTGCGTCGAGAGTGTAGCATGCCCACGCTGAGAGGAAGCAGCTATTTCTGTCTGCAGGGCCACATTGTCTGCTAATTCACAAAACGCACCACACACTGTTTTAACTGCGGCCAAATGAGGCTTTTCGAGCTGGGTAGGGCCTTCCAGAGAGCATGAGGGACAAACACACCAGCCATAGAAAAACTATAAAAGCCTCTGGTTGATGATAATGGCTAATGGAAGCGTTGTCCATAACTATAGGTAATTAGAAATTAGTCTGCCTCTTTTTCTCAGTATGACTGAGGTCATGAGTAAAAGAAAAGTACACCAACCCCCTACACGGATGCTACGCCTGTCAAGGGAAATTCGTAGACATTTTTTAACAAAGACAGCCTTCTCGTTTCTAGCCGACAAATGTGTATTTATTTTAGCTGTAGCTAGCTTGCGTAAGTTAATGCTAAAGCTAAAACTTTGTGACTTAACGTAACGTAATGGAACCCCCATAAAATATCCTAGTTAGCTAACGACATGCTCCTTGCCTACTGCTAGGTTACTGCTATAGGTAGAAAGCTAGTTAGCCTGGCATGCTAATTTTTGCTGCTTACGTTGGAGCACACAAACACAAAGTTAAATCCTTTCTTTACATGTATGCTCTTCTGTTTTTTTGTTATGGAAAGATGATTCAAAAATAAAAACCACCCTCCAAATGTTTATGCTTCAACATGGGGAAATCCAAAGCTTGACATACCTGCTGTGCGTGGATGCTAAGCTATGATCGGACAATTCCTCTAAATATCTACTACTACCACTACTACTACTATAAATGCTTACACAACACTAAATGTTTTAGAACTTTGCCTCCATTTCCCATACAATCAGTGCCAGATTATAGAGTTTCCTGGAATCGTACGAGAAAATTATTTGGAAATTAGAATTAGATTTTATTTCCCAACTTGAAGGTCAAAGCCCTCTCCATGCTGAAGAAATATTAAATGCTGATAGAAATAATAAAAACATTTGAATCTGCATGAAAAATGTGTAAGTAAATAGAGTGAGTACATAAAGTCCCCTACCCAGTTTGCTAAAACACACAAAATTCCCAAAAGAAATACCAAAACTACCTCACTGTCTTCAGTGGTAGCTACGGCCATGCTAATGCATTTATTTTTTTACATGTCAAGGACCTTGCACAAAGATAATTCATCCAAACACTAAGGGAATGACGCAATTTTTCGGTGTGGGGAGTGGGGTTTAAACTTATTTTTAACCCTACACATGGTTATAAATATTTATTTGTACCTTCCCTTTGACCTAGAAAAAAACTTTAATACTCTCCCCCCAATATCTGAAAATAATATAACCGTACTGGTTCAACTCGATTCACCAATAATAACTAAAAAAGGCTAAATTAATTAATTAATGTGCAGGGGGGGGGGGAAATTAAATAAAGTACAAGTCTAGGTTGAGAAATTAATAGAACCTCCCCTGCTGTAAGACTACCCTCATTTTAACATGAAGAAAACAATACATGATCCTCCCCCTTTGCTGAACCTCTCGCTGCCTACTAATTTTCATACAGTCCCTAAAAATAGAAACACTAACATTAGCCTGTGAAGATTAACCACAAGTGCAGAATATGTATGATAAAACATCCTAAAAATGTGAAATTAATATATATATGTGTCAGTAGAACATGTCATAAGATATTAAAATATGCAATATAAATTAGGTGGACCCATAATAAATGAGAGGCACTTGAGCTGCTTAATGTCCATAAACCATATCTCTGTGATATATTGAAGATAAGTAGTTATGTTAATGAGGTCATTAATTAAGCTAATTTGCATTCATTAGCAAATAATTCCATGTCAGCATACTCTTCTCCACATAATGGCCAGTATTAATGGGAGCTCTGCATCTTAACTCATTAAGGAGTTATAGTAGTTTCGAGAAAATCGTTTTTTCTTCTCATTAATATCTAAATTTATCCAGCGAGGTGTTTCAAAGTCTAATCAGATCATTGACTTTGCGGAGCACGTAGTGTAGGGATGATGCTTTATATATATATATATATATATATATATATATATATATATATAGTATTATTCCAGTCGAGTTCGTATAAACATAGACACATCATGAAGAGGCAGCTTATTATGGTATATGTAGCAATGAGAGAGATACATGTGGCTTCACCGTCACCAGAAAATCATCACTTTATTGTCGTTTTAGATGTGTGCATCCTCCCAGCACTCATTTTAGGCTATGTACCGGTCGCAGTATGTTTTGTATGTCCATTTTAATAAACTGATTTCATATCCGTCCAGCAGCACTCTGCCCTCATTGCCTGCAGCACTGGGATGCTAAAAGTCACTCAGGGGTCGGCAGACTTATTCTTATTCATGCGCCGCTCCGTTTGTTGGGAACGGGGAGTTTTGACGTACTGGGGTGCCAGCTTGGTTCACGGGACAATTTGACACGCCGGTGCCAATTAGGTCCAAAACCTTCCCTCAGGACTCACACACGCACGCGCATAAACACTCACGACCTTCCCCGAGGCCTCCAGCTGTTTGCTGTATAATGAAAACTGTGAAAGTGGAGAAGGGAAAGTCGGTGTGCTGTGCTGCTACCTGGGGCGGGCCCTAATGTAGCTTATTTGATTTACAATTGTGGTTGTACAATTACGATTTATGCTGCAAAATGCATTTTATATAGGATGCAATGTAAGTCAAGCTCATGCTGATGTCTCACACAATCAACCCCTAATACTTGAACAAGTTATGCAATGGTTTGTTTGTACTTTTGAGTTCTTGCTGCGACCCGTCTCTGAATTCGCTTTAATGAGCCACTTTTGTTTGCTCTGCTCGGCTGTTATGTTAAACTGTCTTTGGCTTTTGTCTGGGAAATCTGGATTCACACTCATCTGCCGACGATTTCCTCACACATTATGTAACTATAGGCCTATTGCATTGTCCCCATATTTTTAATGGGTTAGATTTTTCTATTTGTATCTCCATTTGGCATAGGCATATTCAAATAATGTCCTTACTTGACCTGACAAAATTTGATATTGTTCATTCATTAACTTTAAAAGAAGATATAACAGTTTTCTTCCTGTAAATTTAAAGTTTAATCCATAAGCAATAAAATGCACCCTTGCTCATTTACAAAAAAAAACACTCTTACTGGGTGTGGTATGACCAGTAGCTTATGGTTACAAATGTAAGCTTATGTTAGCAAATATTGCTTTGTAACATACATTTATTAGTCAGTTTGCTGACTTATTAATCATTTCTTCTTGTGCTACTGTTATACTATGTTTTAGCATATCACAAATCCACATTTCAATGGTTTTACCGCAAAAGTAAAACAAGAAGTAAACACACTGGACCACGTTCCAAGATGGCGCCCAGTTATTCTAATGAAAGATGCTCACCTGCCAAACACACCAACAATGTTTTTCAGGCTTCTGCATTTTTGGTTCCATAGAGCATGCTTATGAGGATGTTTTGCTTGCTGAGCCGGCTGGCTTCCTGCTGGCTCCCTGCATTTTACAGCTTTTCAAGACTTTTTCAGTTTTTATTGGACCTAGCGTTGCAAATTCAAATACTAAAATGTGTAATTTTGGGATGTTTATGATGCTCGGGAAAATGTATTCGTTTTACATCATTTTACAGGCCATTTCTTTTGAAATGGCTGTGTCTGGACCAAGCAGCAACTTCTGGTGCTAAAAAATGAAGCCGATACGGAAGTGCCAAAAACTGCAGCTCATTAAGTTGGCTCCCTGTGTGTTTCAGAATAGATTTTAAGATTTTATTGTTTGCTTTCAAGGCCTTAAATGGTCAGGCCCCGGAGTATTTGTCTGAAATTTTAACTTTGCGGGAGCACAACCGCTCATTGCGTTATTCAAATCAGCGAGTTTTAGAAGTGCCAAGGTCAAGGTACAGTATAAACGGTGGGGTGATCAGGCTTTTGCAGTTGCTGCCCCGAGACTCAACAACAACTGAACAAGTCACCCCCCTGATATTCACACTATTACAGATGTAGCTCTTTTTAGGTCCAAACTCAAAACTTATCTGTTTAGTCTGGCTTTTAATACGTAGCAGTGGTGTGACAATTTCATTAGCCGATATCAGGCACTGCCAAGATAGCGACAGCCGGAACCACCAGGAGCCATGCACTTTAAAGAGCCCATATTATGCTCATTTTCAGGTTCATAATTGTATTTTAAGGTTGTACCAGAGGTACATGGTTTAATTTTCAAATAACACCATATTTTTGTTGTACTGCACATTGCTGCAGCTCCTCTTTTCACCCTGTGTGTTCAGGTCTCTGTTTTAGCTACAGAGTGAGACATCTTTTCTTCTGTACTATCTTTGATTGCACTCGCACATTCGCAGTAGCTCAGATCGTAGATCATGTCAGCTAGCTCCATAGACAGTAAAAGAAAGGCTGTTTCTCCAACTTCAGTCAGTTACAAGGCAGGATCAGCTGGGAGACTTCTAAACGAGGGCGCACATGTAAATAGTTCTTTTGTAGATTATGGTGAACTTGTGTGTGTTGTAGCAGTGCTTTGCCATTGGGAACGAGGGAGCATGCTAGCGCTAGCTAGGTTGCGTTTAGCCAGCTTGTTTCGGCAAGTGACGTAAAAGGCCGTGCAGATTTTGACCAGCTCACCCGGAGACTGAAGGCAGGACACGTTCAGAAACCCGTTTTTCTTTCCAGGTTTGTATGCGTGTGGAAGCACCAGAGACCCCAAATCCCAGAAAAAGTGACGATGACGTTTCATTTCTGGCATTGGAAATTTCGCCCTCATTTCGGCCAGATTTCCGTCACCTTCTTACTTTCTTTGTGTTGGAAATCTAAACTCCGGTGGATTTCTGAGTACTATGGCTAACTGCTCCTCAGATCTCTGCAGGGTAAATCCAGACAGCTGGCTAGACTATCTGTCCAATCTGAGTTTTCTGTCGCACGACTAAAACAACCTTTGAAAGTACACACGTTGCACCAAAACAAGTTCCTTCCCGAGGCTATTTTGCGGAGGCACCGTTGCTCCGTCCGCAAATTAAATATGCTCTACCAGACCTATCCGAGGCTTTTTGAAGCATTTCAAAGAAACCTTTTAAAATGTTTTCTCAACATTTGCATCACTGCTGCGAAGGTTTCAAAACCACTGACCTCAACAAACCGCTGCTCTCTGTAGCCTCCTCTCACAGTTTCGCTCACTCTGCTGTTCAAATGAGCTCAACCTGACTCAACCTGCTGCGCCCCACTGAGGAGGCCACTCATGAATATTTTAACAGAAGTTTGCTCATTGCACAATGAACTGTTTTCCCCATAGCTCAAAGCCACATACATGCAGGCGCTCATGCATGAAGTTGAGTGAGTACACACACACACACACACACACACACACACACACACACACACACACACACACACACACACACACACACACACACACACAAACGTACATTTCTCCTTACTGTACCCCAGCTACTGCACTGTAAGTATAGGTACATAACATACACAATCATCGTCACACTTTCACTTATACACACATCCAACACACTGTGATTTGATGACTTTTGATGCTAATGAGCTGTTGTGGTGTTTACCCGACACGCATGGTGGGTGTCGCATGGGGGGCTGCTGCCACCTGTTTTTAATGATGTTTATTTGGCACACGTCTGAGGAGTGAAAGGGCGGATGGGGTGTGTGTGTGACTGGCAGATGTTTAAGATGAGGGAGGGAACGCATCAAGCAGATAACTCCCGCAGACAACCGAACAGTGTCACGACCCGGCGTTCCACGAATGATGATAACACGGCCGGGGCTTTGTATCTTTGCCGTTTGCATTTTTAAATGGCATGTTCTAATTTCTACTCTCTTATCTCACTGACTGTTGAAGCATGTTTGCCTCTTCGGAACAGAGACAAATTTGTTAGGCCATCAAAGGACGGGGCTTCAGCTCGCATTAATGTTTCGGTGAGCTGAGCGCTGAAAAGAAAAACCAACCCTGAAGATAACTATCAGCCTGGTTTTCTTTTTTTTTTAGACATGAATAAATCTGCTTGATGAATAAGAAAGTAGTTGTGTTTCAATAGAAGAGGTTGGAAAGTTGTTTGGAGAATGAACTGTCCTGAGTGCTAGTTACCAGCGCGTCCTTGGCAAAGGGGCCTGTATTTTATTTTGAAAGGGTTCCACTGGCGTTCATCTAACATGTCTGTGTACGACTGTATTTGTATGTGGTAGACAGCAATCAGTTTTTGGTGGATGACCTCTTTTTGGCATATGACAGCGTTAGCCAGTGAATCGCAATCAATGAACCTTCAAATTCTACTTATCATGTGACACCAGCCGGTGAGTCGCAATTAATGATTAACAATCCTTCTAGTCTCTGAAATTTGGAAAAGGCCATGAGGTTTCTGGGTATTATATATGTATATATAGACAGAAAATCATGAATTTACAATAAGAGAATACATCACAGATGCATGATTGAATTTCATATATATATATATATATATATATATATATATATATATATATTGATTGCTCTCTCCCTCGGTTGTGCTGCTTCCAGTGCATCTCTTTTGGTCCAATCAGGTTTCCCCCTGTGCTGTCTCCGGGTGAATAATCTACTCTGAGGCCTTCACCCACACAGCTGTTTTAATCTAACCTAGCTGATTAGACCTCTTCCCAGGTGTGTGTGTGTATAGATGGACGTCTCCCTAAAACTCTTGTTAGCTTTTTTGCCCCTGTTAGGGTGGGAAAATTACACCTTTATTATTCTTATTGGTTGAAAAGATGTGTGAACTTATCATTTCCCATCTAAACTCTGACCCACCTTCAACCTTAGCAGAGTCTAATTAGCCAAAATAACTTAAATCACCTGTGTGGGTGTTCAGAGGCTTTCAGGATTTTGAGTGAATCCCTCTGCTGATCTGCTGTCTAAGCAAATAGGGACGATATTGTCGATTTGTCTTATTGCCCTGTCGGGATTGCCCTGTTGGGCATATTCTTTGACAGGCCGGAGACCTTCCAGCTGGCCTAGCCACCTACTTTGGCATTTTTCGGACCAGTTTGCCAACTGAAGCAAAACTACCTAGCATCACATAACCGTAGCAGTTATGTTAGTTCAAGTTCGTTTAGATTATTAGATGCAAAGTTAGTGAAAGAAAGGAGGGTGTACATTTTCCTCAAATGATGAGCAGCTTTGGTAAGTTTTTAATGGATTTTTTTTATGCATTTTAGTAAAATAAGTTTGCTAGCTATATTACTGCTTGCTTTAGATTGTTGCTGCTGGTGTTAAAGATTTGAGCAGTGTCAGTGGCCACTGTGCCTCTGTGTGTGTGTGGTGGCATGTGTACAGTAGGCTATGTTGAGCCCCAGCAGCTTATTGGCTGGAATTTGTGGGGAAGCCTGTTGATTCCTAATTGTGTAATTTGTATTTTTATTGCTTTGTGGTCGTGGTATGAGTAAATGCGACTGGTTGTTGTTTTGTTTTTGTTTCTATGTTAATTACATTCATTTTGACTATATGTGTAGCAGCCCCCTGTCATACTGCATGAAAGTGATTGCTTCAGTCACCGTGTATTCATGTCTCTGCAATAGTGTATTGACACTCTCTAGGTTGTGACCTTTGCGTTAAATCACACGATAATGCCCTAGTGTCACTGTGAGGTTATTCAAAGGTGGTTTAATTGCCGTAGGATAGTCTGGGGGCGATTCTAGGATCATGCATACAGTGCCTTGCAAAAGTGTTTAAACCCCTGCTAAATCAGTAATTGCATTAGCCGATAATCTCTGAGCTAACTACAACAACAACAACAACGTCAGCGAACGTTTTTTGACACTATTAACAGTATGATGGAACTAAACCTGACACTTTATAAGTCACAGTAATAACAACCAGTCTGACACAATGTTCTAACATTCAGCAATTTTAGTTGCTTACGTTTCAATTTGGGTTCTAATCTGCGCCATGAAATTAACCAACTTCTTCTCAACATTTGGCAAAACCACCTCTGATTGGCCAACACTACTTTCTGTTTCTGTTAACCCTTTCCTTGACTGGGTTACAGGTGGGTAGCATTGGCAACACAGGATATTAAACCTGTTTCAAGCCCTTTGAACCTGTTGTTGTTTGTCCACTGTCACTAACCGACAAGTTCACAAACTCTAACTTGAAGCACTAAAAAGGGTCTAAAATTGCCAATGAGGATAGTACTGAAGGCCCAGGTGTAAAATACATGGCCCGCTACTGGTTTGTTATAGCAATCAACATAATAATTAAAACCTTTTATAGCGCATTTCATGAAACCAAAGGACGATTCACACAAATACAGAGGGATTAAAAAAAAAGGTACGCTAATACAAACACTAGGCACTAAATGTAAGGGGGATGTAACTTCATGTACGGTAGGCTACTGATGTTCAACCATGTCTCGCATTGTAAAGTAATTTTATTAATGACAGACATATTACATACCTGTCTAGGAGGAAGAAGGCCAATTCAGGGTGGGTTTTGAATCTATTACAATTCCGTAATTTTCTCCATCTGTTGAAAGCCCAACTGACGTCTGTCACTCTCCCTTTTTAGCTTGTAGTTATTTTTCATTTAATTTCCTTTTTTCTAACTTTTTTAAAATAAAATTTAAATACAATTAGGCGGCCTATATAAAGAAATCTTACACAGGCTTTTCCGGTGTTGCCCCGAAATCTGTGACCCATCAGAATGTGTGACTGTAGCGCTGTCTACCTGCCGCAAATCATTTTGTGACTTCGTGGGAAAAATTGGACCCGGGCAGAGGCATTAATAAAAATGATATAAAAATAGCGTTCATTTCACTGTTAGTCTTGTTTGCTAATACAGGTAATTTATGATCATCCGATGGAAAATTAAACTGTTTCAGAAACATTTAAAAGTTCCTCGTAGCTACTTTAAAGCTGCACTAATAATTTTTTGTATTAACGATGTGTCAGATGACTTTGTGTAATATGAAAGGGGTCCCTCATAGTGACAAGCCCAAACTCTAAAGTATAAAGTGTGGAACTGCTTCATAGACAATGACTTGGGAAAGATGTTATAGATGCACCCAGGCAAGGACGTGCACAGGTACGGGCTATTGTTGCCCGGGCAACTGCCCGTTTGCCCTGATTGGCTTAGCTGCCCCTCTGGTGAAAGAGCCTAAATAAACTTTTCTTTCTTTTTTGCTGTTGCGGCTGCATCGTTATGATAATGCGACCATCATTACCAAATTGAAATCAAATTAAATCGCTACGTCATCCAATCTTGCCCTCAGCGATGCCCACTGCCCCCAGTCACGTGACTTTGTTTTCTCACACACGGAGCACCGCAAGAGGGAAAGCCAAGCCCTTCTGCCTTCACGTGAGTTTTTAATGACAATTGCCCTGTGAATAGTAACCCAAAAATCCACTTGAGCTTTGAATAAAGTGCAGCTTCAGCTTGTAACGTTTGCATCACGTCGCGCAGCATTACCTTAGCTATAGTAACGTAAAATGCTACGTTATTACTTTTTTTCTTTTTCAGATTGGAGCAATAGCCCCTTCAAATGTCTGTGCACGTCCCTGCACCCAGGGGAGTGAGTATATGGGTAAATTTTTTGGTTTTCCAACTAAAAACACTACAATAGCATAAAGCTCATTTTGCTATTCAAAAACAAAACTCTCCCATTCATTGTCTTTGCAAGAGCTCCAAACTTTTATACTTGACATCACAAGTTTGAGACTTACTTCTCTGATTTGTAACTTTGAGAAAGATAACTCATGTTCACAAAAATTGATTCAACTTTCCAAGGCCACGGAAATGGCTCTTAACTTAGGTGGTGTTCCCCTTTTTAAAGGTGCACTATGAGTTCCTGCATGGTTTCAGTGCGATTTCATTTTTGTCTCAAATCGTAGGCATCTCTCCTTGATCCGCTAGCTGCCTGCCCCCTGAATACACTGTGAAAAAGCCCCGTCTCGCGAGACAACACAGGGGTCGTAAACATCAAACACTAGGGGCACAGGCTGTGCACCAAAATACAACAAACCACGTTCCAGCCAATCACCGACAAGATGGTTGGGGGAGGGGGTGGGGGGTTAGTGACAGTTAGTCATGACAGTTACGGAAACATGGGGGGAGGGGCGAGCTTGCTCTGTTTTGTTTGGAATTTACTACGTCAACAGAAGTGACCATGCAGGAACTCATAGTGTAACTTTTAAGTTGCATAATAGCCAGTTAAACAAAAATCATGTGTTCTAATGCTGAAATGAATACTCAAAGTTTTTCCATGTGTGCTGTTGCTAAGGCATTTGCCTTATCAATTTTTCTAAGGTACTATGTCCACTTTAAAATGCTTTAAATGTGAAATGTAGGTGTAAATTGTATATGGCTTCTCTACAGGTGACAAAGGTCATTTTTCACACATTCTACACATTTTTGGTTATATTAAGTTTTATATTATAGTAATTTCTGTCAGCCAATGCATAATTTTATTTTATTGTAATGCAGTTAATTTAGTGAATTTAGTCTTTTCACCTGGGGTCCGTTCCAGGAAGGAGGTTTAGGCTATGTTTAGACGGAAACGATCTGAAGAGAAAACGCAAAAGTGGCGTTGCGTTCTCACTTTTTATTCCGCATTTAGACGAGAGTTTTGAGGGGGCAATCTGCGTGCATATGGTGACGCAAAAGTGTGTGAAATTCGATGTAGTATGCACGCCAGGCGGCTAGGTGGCACTGCCACACAACAGCACAAAGTCTGCGCGTAGAACCTTCTTTCTACTTCTCTCCTTAGTAGCGCAAAACCAAAACATGTCGAAGCGAACTACAAAAGCTTGTCTGGAAAGATGCGGAGGTGGAGTTGCATGTTTGTCTGATGATGACCGGCACAGTTGACCGTGATAAGTCACAGCACAGCACCCACGGGAGCACTACCAATACCCTGAGCCTCGCGGCCCTTCAGCCGCTGCTTATGCAGACCCTCGTCTGGCTCAAATGAATAGCTTACATATCGTCATCGAACTATAACAACCTTATCCACATTGTCGAAATCATTAAAATATTGAGCCATTACATTGAAATTATTTTAGATAACAGGAGCCTATACTTTCTGTAGCCTCTGTAACCACAGACTACCTGGACGCCTTTTTCTCGTCTCTCTCCACACCGCTGTCTTCAGACTTTTGCGTTTTTACCCTTTAGACGGTAACGCCACGGTGGAGCGTTTTTAAGATTTCCACTCTGGAGGGTGGTTTCACTTTTTTGCGTTTTTAAGCCCCAAAAACGCCGTCGCCGTATAAACGAAGGGCACATCCGATAAAATATTTTTTCGTTTTCACCCGCGAGCGACATCATGTAAACGGGGCCTTAACAAACTCTGAGTGTAAGTAAGTAAGTAAATTTTATTTATATAGCACATTTAAACATAGCGGAGCTATCCAAAGTGCTGAACAGGGTAAAAGCAAAAACAAATAAACAGTAAAACAGCCAACAAGACAAAAGACAGCATCAGAAAACAATTTAAAATGCCAGGGAATACAGATATGTTTTCAATTGAGATTTAAAAATTTAAATTGTAGGTGCAAGACGGATGTCGAGGGGCAATTTGTTCCATAGGCGTGGGGCGGCAACAGCAAAGGCTCTATCTCCCTTAGATTTAAGACGGGAGCGAGGGATCGATAAAAGAGCCTGATCAGAAGATCTTAAAGATCTAGTGTATGCCAAGGGTGTAAGAAGATCAGAAATATATGAGGGAGCTTGATCATTAAGAGCTTTAAAAACAAACAGCAGAATTTTAAACTGAATTCTAAAATGGATCGGGAGCCAATGAAGCGAAGCTAAAATTGGGGTTACACGATCATATTTCTTAGTCCCAGTCAGCAGTCTTGCAGCTGCATTTTGCACCATTTGAAGACGAGCAAGCGATGATTGAGGAAGACCAAAATACAAGGAATTGCAGTAGTCTAAGCGTGATGTAATAAAAGCATGAATTACTTTCTCCAAATCATGGAATGACAGAAATGATTTTAGTTTGGAAATTGACCGCAACTGATAAAAACTAATCTTGTTTGAATGAATTTCTAATAAGGGAAGAAGTTCCACTCTCTCGTTACTTCCGGCTCCTGAACTGGTTGCAGTTCCACCAGAGTTACATATAGGGGGCGCTCACAGGCCAGTGCAGAATGAATGGGACTCTATGGCGCTATACCCCTCAAAATCAACTATTCTCAGGATATAATTTTTGGTCTAGTAATTTGAATGTTGCATTCGAAAGGGGTGGCGAAGAACATACACACTGATGGGTGTTAGATTTTTTTTAAAGTGGCTTTTTTGTTCTAAAAAGCCTTTTTAAAATGTCAATGACGTCATACACATATACGGCCAGAGATGCTGCTTTACAGCAAGCTCTGAGTCGCTTCCTTTTTTCTCTCGAGGCATCGACAACACAGCTGACAGGTAAGGCTCTCCCTGTCGATACACATGCTACAAAGAGGTTTGCTAATGTTTTTTAAAGACCACGCCGAAATATTCACTCTGACATTCACGCTCTGCTTCGGATGCCATCAAGCTGAATCTCCGATCGTAATCAGTCCTTCACTGACCAATCAGCATTCATTAGCAGAATGCTAGCGTGTTATGGGCAACAACGACACACCCTGTAAGAAATCAAAAGGACGTAAGTACTCGTTCATTCAACTTTCGACCTATAACCCATGTTGAACTTGCAAAAACTACAATCAAATCTGAGGTTTCTCAACAACAATCAGGCGAAGGAGACACATTTAGCCGTCTAGCTCCATAGAGTCCCCCCCCAGTGGAACTCTGGTGGAACAGCGAACAAATCGGTACAATGGGGCTGAATAGGGAGTGGAACGGCTTTCCGTAGACCGACTTTGGTGTAACCCTGATGTCTGAGTTGATTTACCCTGAGATGGGAAACTCAGAGTTTTCGGTTCCAGAACAGCTGATATGAGTTGGTTCAATCAACTCAGAGTAGGTTCACGCGCGTGCACCACCACAATAAAAAGGCAGCATGAATGGAGCCATGATTCTATGATTCACCATGGTAACAACCACAAACGGGTCGGTGGAAATACTCATGTGCAAAAACAGCGAGTTTGAACATGCATTTCGTTTAAAAAGCAAGACAGCGGCTGCTGCTACAAAAAAGAGAGAATTGGTGTGGGAGAAAATTGCTGCTTGACTCAATGCGTAAGCATTAACAGTGTATTAATTTCATATTTAATCACAGTTAACTTATAATATTACTGGTGAAAACTGGAATTGTTTTATACCTATAATTTCATTTAGGTGCAATCCTGCGGGCGAAAAAGTAAGCTACTACTTATGCCATTCTGAGGCTGCAGCACCATGATCATTAACAGAACTATAACGTATAATCATTTATTTCTTTTTAATGGCTCTCACTGGTTTGTGTCCAGGGAACACTACAAAAACGTTTAAAAAACGTTTCGGAGCGAGTTACACTTTTCTGACGGCTCTACATACAGTGGCTTTACTATTACAGTGTGATCCGCTACGCTGTTATAAAGAAAACTGCCGTTTGCAAGAAACGTAATGCGACACAAAGAATCTGCTGGAATGTTAAAGTCTGTCCACGATGGTGGATGTTAGTGATATGAGGACGGATAAGGTATCTACATATCTAATGGACTGTGATTTAAAAAAAAAAAAAAAAAACTCATCGGTTATGTGGAAATGAAAATACATCTGTAGTCGGGACATCATCTCCCGATGTAAACTCTCTGTGAATGAATACAGTTTTTTCATCAACGGGATCGTCGACAAAAGGACATGACATTTTTGAGAAAAAAATATAATCTGCCTAACATAAACCAATATGTTTTTTTTTTATTCATGCAGATAAAAAACTGCATTAAAATGCGCCTGATACTGAATGAATGAATGAATGAATGAATGAATGAATGAATGAGGAAATGGAGACTGAGAAAAACTCAAGGTTTCTTGAAGAAAACCTGCTCCCGACCAGGTTAGGTTCTCAGACTCGGTTACCATAGTAACTGACTCTGAGGTTAAGTTACCTCTCTTTCTGAAACGGGCTGGAGTTCCCCCTCTCTCTCAGGTTTGATTAACCTCTCTTTCTGAAACAGAAAACCCAGAGTTTCCCTCATCTCAGGGTTAACAAAGTCAGTTTTCACTAAACCTGCTTTCTGGAACGGGCCCCTGTTTCCTCTCTAGCTAATTCAGCACGTTTGTTTCTATTGGCTAGTTGGAACCAACGGAGCCAGGTGACACTTATAAAAGAGCACCGGGGTGAGGTGCTCAGTTTCTTCTTTCTCTGACACAAGACAGTGGAGCTGTGCAGCCAGACTGAAATTGTATGATTGTTTGTATTCTCTTTGTGGAGCTGCCATCTAGTTCTACAAAATTGCCACTTAAGAAGCTTTGATTTGAGTTTGTTTTTCTTTTGAGCTGAAAAAAGAAGTAAATTACCAAAAACAACTTAATGTCTAATTTAGTTTTTTTTTCTTCTTTGTGCCCCTTTTATGCCCCATCCACATTACACGAGACAAGTGTTTGTGATAATGCAGGCAGTTTGAGTTTACACACCTAAATCACAAAGCTGCAACAAAGAACAACATCTCACGCCCACTAATTGAGTCCTTTGAGTCTTTTCCTTAATTTAGTTCCAATATTGAGTTTGGCCACAGGCAGAAAATCCACTCTGTGCACAGCAGCAAGTGATGAAACAAATATGAGAATGAAGTACAAAACTTCAGGGGTAAGTCCCTTAATGAAAAACTAGCTCAGATGACACAAATCTCGACACGCATTAAATTCCTTTTTGATGAGGTGAAAAGAAGTATATGGTAACTTGTGTAGTAATGGGAAAAACTGCACAGGGAAGACAAGCAACTCTTAAAGTAGCAGTAGAGGTTTTTTTTGTGAGAATAACCAGTTCTTGTTAAAGATGATAAACATGATTTTCAAGTGCCAAATTAAAGTCATTTGTCACTGCGGTCATTTGGGGGTGAAAGCACAGTGCATTTTAAAGTGTCCATCCTGCACTGTCCATCTTAGTTTTCTCTCTTCTCTCACAGTAATCAAACCAGAGGCTCCTCGCACCCTGCCTCACTTCATCTTCTTCCGTCTTTCTCATTTTTCCCTCTTCCGCCCTGACACTCAAGCTTTTCGCTTGTATTTAATTACACAAAGTCCTTTTGAGTGGGAGGCCTGTGCTGCATCACAGAGCTGGTGGTGATCATAATGTGGTTATTCATGTCACATCCAGAAGGAAGGGGGAAGTAATTGAGCCCGCAGCAGATCCACGGCTGCTCTGCCGAGGCCAGAGGATAATGAGCAGAAGTGTTGTGAATGTTTATCAGCACGTCTATCCCTAAGTTGTCTGGGTTTACCTGTCTATCAATGGTAGGGGGATATGTGCAGTGCGCTTGAAGTCCAATTCATTCCTCATTGAGATCCAACAGATCATGTAGTGTGAAACTGAAAGTTTTACGTTACTTCACTTCCAGTTTTGCGTGTGATGCAGAACATGACGTGGTTCAATTTTGTTCGGCAAAGTCAAAAAAGTTCACTATTTTTACTTTTCATTTTGTGATGAAAGTCCTGTGTTTATTTGACCCATCCACAACCCCATCCTACCTCCATATGCAGAGTTTGGTGCTTTTTATACTTCGTCACCTTACTTCTAGTCTTGCATTGCCAGACCCATCTCCACAGCGCTGTTGAGTACATTCTGGGATAGGAGAAAACATGCTCTGGGTTGTTTGCATTTCTTTAAACCAATCACAATCGTATTGGGCGGCGCTAAGCTCTGGACGAAGCGAGGGCGGCTCTGCAAAATAGTCTCAGGATGGAAATTGTTTTAGTGGAATATTTGCGCACTGCAAAAAACCCTGCTACGTATAATATTAGGAGAGGTTAACTGTTCACACAATACATTAACGTGAGCTATTTAAATTAGCTGGATACATGGTTAAACATAATTTGCTCTTACCCACCAATCGGTCACAAAATGTCCTAGTTGGATAGTAAATGCCGTAAACCTATTCTTTACATATTCTTTACAATTATCCCCCGAAAGAACCAAGCAGGCCTGCCACTTGGCAGGATCCAAATTCTAGCTAGCTCGAAGTTTGTTTTTCTTTCACAAAGCGAACTTATTTTTGAGAACGGCAACAAACGGACATCCCATGCCGCATGTCAGGCAATTATCCTGGAATTATACTTTCGTTGATCCAGACTACCTTACTTCCTGCTTTGCTCCCATTATTACTACGGCCGCCGGATGGCGCCGCCTAACAATAAAACGTAAATATGGGTCGCAATTTCTGCTTGAGCAAACGACTTACGTGGTCGTTTTTCAGGGGAGGACAGTCGCGTGTAGCACAGGGAAATTGTCTAGTCTCAAAATCGTCACATATGTCCAAGTGAAGTAATAAACAAAACACATTGTTGATTGGAGGGAAACTTTTAATCACAACTTACTGTAACATAATCTTCCAGCAACCATAATTCATACCACTGACCAATTTGAATCTTGCTCCCTGTGGTGTCTCCCAAATGCTGATTTCTTGCTCTACTTTCTGAAGTATCCTTTATCTGTGAGAGGTAGCAGGATTACTGCCCACATTCCCCAGAAGACTTTACTGTATTTTTGGGCTTGCACTGGCAGGCTTTATATCCGCCTCAAGGATTGTTCTCGCCATTGGAAGAGTCAGACAAAACCAGGTCTGGCTGAATGGTTAGAATTAGCTCTAATCGCAAGGACTCCTTACTACCTTTCACCTCCCTTGATTGTGAAGGCCTATGTAACATCATTTTTAAAAGTGCCTGTAATGTCTCAAATTATAGTGATAATGATTTATTGACGTTAAAACTGCTACTCCCAGCTTTTTTTTTTTTTTTTGCTCTTTTGTGTCTCTTACAAAGCCTTAGTCAGGAGTAGGTTGCATACTTCAGTCAGCTATTTTCACATCTCTCGGCAGCGCTGTAATGCACACTGTACTGATGATGGTGATAAATGATCTAATCCAGAGAAGACCAACATTTCAGTACTCCCCCCTGGGCTGCAGATGAGACAATCATCTCCTCATATTTATGTCTGCATTATGATTTAGTGAAGAGCAGGCTGCCCACTTATAACTGCTTACCTTTTATCCTTATGGCTGTGTTAGGTAGTCAGCATTTGTCTGTGCCAATGTGTATATTAGGAAGTCACTGCTAGCCTTTGAGTTTTAAACCTTTTTTTCTTCCCTTTTCAGTGCTTGATGGCCTGCCTTTCTTTTGTCCCTTTCTCGAGCTAAACCAATCCTTCTCTCTTACTCATCCCTCCTCCGCACCTCCTCTCACATGCCCTCAGATGATGATTTTAAAAACAAATAGATATGATTCCAGTATCATTTTCATTAGTGTAGATTAATATGTTCTTTGTAACTCAAAGAAAACTGTGAAAAAAATGAGCAAAGTTGCATTCCCATTACCTCATCTCAACACTTGGTGGCAGTCTTAGAACACAGCAGAGCCTGTCAGCTTAAGACGTCCATGTGCGGACATACCTGCATACACGTGTGTGTGTGTGTGTGTGTGTGTGTGTGTGTGTGTGTGTGTGTGTGTGTGTGTGCCGGCGTGCATGCGTGTGTGTGTGTGTGTGCGCGTGCATGCGTGTGTGTATGCGTGTGTGCACGCATACATTTTATTTTTTTTGCTTGTAGTGGCAATGATTTACTGTAGGAGAGCTGTGGATTGGGTCGTGGATTTATAAATTTATCTGAATAAAAATATGCCTGTCATGTACTCTGTGTGCGTTATGCACCTTTTGTGCATGCTGCAGCTCCAAGTTAGTTTCTTGTTAAAAATCTTCAGATCTATCAAATGCAGCACAGATTGATTGTAAAATGCATGTGGACCTAAATATTAACCTGACATCTTCGTAACAACTGTAATCAAGTATGTTTCTACTGTCCAAATGGTTTACCTTGGTCTGACTCTCTTCAGAAAAAGTTCTAGAAAAGGCAGAGTTTTCTAAAGAAAATGTACGCGTGCTCGCTACTGAAAACTAACTATGAAATAGGTGAAATACTGAAAGGAGCTGAAGTGAAGTGTCAAGAGTGAAGTTGAGGCAACAGTGGTGAAAGTGTGGTGAAAACAGCTGGAGATTCAGTTCAAGTTCAAGCACTGAAAGGAGTTGAAATGTGACTCGAACAAGAGGTCAGTTCAAGTGTGGCTGAAGTGTACGCACTGAAAGCTCGTAAAATTGTGTATTAACAATTAAAAGTTGTGACCAAGAAGAGCTGAGTTTGTTTTTGCTATATTGTTCAAAGCTGAAAGTGTCGCATGACATGTTGGCACTGAAAGGAGTTGAGGTGATCGGTTGAAATGTAACCTCTGAAAACGGATCATCCGAAACAGTTGAGTAAATGTTAAAGGTCCCATGGCATGAAAATTTCACTTTATGAGGTTTTTTAACATTAATATGAGTTCCCCCAGCCTGCCTATGGTCCCCAATTGGCTTGAAATGGTGATAGGTGTAAACCGAGCCCTGGGTATCCTGCTCTGCCTTTGAGAAAATGAAAGCTCAGATGGGCCGACCTGGAATCTTGCTTGTTATGAGGTCATAAGGAGCAAGGTTACCTCCCCTTTCTCTGCTTTGCCCGCCCAGAGAATTTGGCCCACCCATGAGAGAGAGAGACATCATGGCTTTCAAATGAGCAAAGTGGCAGTTGGTCAAGGCCACACCCCCACCCTCCACCTTACCCCTCCCTCTCTCCTCCTCAATAGCTACAGGCACAGAAATGGCACATCCTAAGGAAAGCTCATTGTGGGACTGGCTCTAGTGGCTGGAATTCTGCACCAAGGCTGAATTTCGGGAAAGAGACTTCAGATACAGTATTAGGGGATCACTAAGGTCTATAGAAAAGCATCCAAAGAGCACCATGTCATGGGACCTTTAAACTATCCAATCTACATGGTTGTCTCACAGTATTCTCTCAAGAGACAACTAGGTGATTGGATAGTCACTGGCTCGTCTTTTGAGAATTGTTTGTTTTAGACTAGTGACGTGTCGTCTCTCAGTGATCCAATTGAGTTACAATTGGATCACTGAGACGACACGTCACTGGTTGATGACAGTCCCTCTCTGTCCCTTCTTCTGTATCCACCTTTTTCTGTCTAAATGGGAGTTTCCTTGTGAGGACAGGACTCTACATGAACACACCATCAGCATGTGTCCACCTCTACCTTCGACATCAGGCCGCCATTCCCACTTGGCTTCTTACCGGGTTTCAGGTTACAATAGTGAGATGACGTGGGCGAAAGTGCGTGCGAACCAGCAAGTGATGAAGATGAAATAAGGTAGAAGGCAGTAATCGGATTGTCTCCTTCGGTCACGCCTCGGATCCATCTTCTCCCCTCCACCGGCCCATGTCCCGCACACCCGAACCTACCACCACATAAATCACAATCGGCCACAAGTCACCTCTCGTTGCTGCACCCAACCACAGATCCACAGAGGAGGTGGGAGAGAGAGAGAGGGGGCCTTCACTATTGGCCATGTCCAGACTTGGGCTTGTGGGTTGGGGGTTCGTGGCCTAGTACTAGCTCCCCGCCCCATTTCCACAGTCAACTTCGAGAAAGTCCATGGTTTCTTTGCTGATATAGTTTCTTACAGCATGATCAAATGAAGATGGATTGGGGGTTAATGCCGTAATGGTTCTGTTTTACAGGCAGCTCACTGGCACTTTTCTTGGTGGAAAACCCTAACTGCAGCTGAGGGAGGCAGTGTCTCTCTGTCTCACGGTCTTTTGTTAACTTCTTCGTCTTTACTCTCCCCACACGTTGTACTTTTTCCTTTTCTTTCTCTCATTTCTGAACTTCTCCAAAAGTTTTCTCAAAGACTATACCGGCTACCCCCCCCCCCCTCCCCCCTACCATTTTCCTTTTATTCCGCTTCATTCTTAGTTGATGTCCCCGTTTCTGCAGGCTATGAAGTAAAAAAATAAAATCAAAGATTCAGTGGTCGACGCAGAACCACCAAAGTGTTTCATAATTAGAAAACGGCTCATAATTACAGCGTGGTCACAGGCTGTTAGCTCGCTCCCTCAGCTTCCCTGCGTGGGATGGCGGCCTTCTGTGATGTGTGTTTGTGTGTGTGTGTTTGGGTGTACGCTTTCCTCAGAGAGGTCAGGCTGAAGTTGAGAAGGATAGCGGATGCGCTACGCCATACTGCCGAAACATCAGCTGGGTGCTCTGTCAAAATACAATATCAAAATACACATATCATGGAAGCAAAAACGTGTATTTTACAGTAGAAAACAGTGCTGATGATACTATGAATTCTTCTTTCTTACTCTTTTTCTGTTGTTCTGTCTAGCCTCTTAACAAGGAGAAGTCTTGGGCATTTGTAAGCCCTCCAGTGATTAGGCTTTTGCCAAAAGGCCATCTTAATGTGTGGAGTTGTATTTGGCCAACATTTTCATTATCATTATCTTAACAAATGTTTTACGTAGGAGCTTCTAACATTATTCTGGGACTAGAAGACAATTAGTGCTTCTGTGAAATCACTTACAGAATGATAACCTTTTTTATTTGCATAATCCATCACTGACCTTCATTAATCAGGTGGAGGAACAAAAAGATTTTCAACAACAAATCACTTGCCTGTTTGTTGCTTCATTCCAGTCTGTAAAACCTAACCCGAATGCTTATTCACTCTCTTGCTGATAGAAAAGATTGATACCACTCATATCTGTATGGTAAATATGAAGTTACAGCTAGCAGTCGCTTAGCTTAGCTTAACACAAAGAATGGAAACGCAGGAAACTGATTTATGTAGTAGTGAGGGTAAAAGTGTAGGTAGGCGGATCTATCTATCTATCTATCTATCTATCTATCCATCTATCCATCCATCCATCCATCCATCCATCCATCCATCCATCCATCCTCATTTTCTCTAAAATAAAGTTTTGTAAAGTCACCCAAAACTGAGTAGACGTGTAATTGTCACTCAAACATGTCCGATATGAGCACTGCATAATCCAAATATATTGGTATCCTTGTCATTCAGAGAATTTCAGCAGATCATCCTTGGCATTAAACAAGAAATTGAGTTTGACTCCAGTTTGGCCTTTTCAAATGTTGTGAAATATTTCGGGCTTGCTGAGATGTGAGGTGTTTACCTGGGTCACTTGCCAGCAGGCGGATGCAGCCGGCCTCCTCTCAGTCTCCACGGCCAGACCCAGATACGCTGCTTTCTGTGTCTGCCATTTGGCCTCCATCCCCTCCCACGATAGCGGAGTATGTTAGTGACAGTGACCACAGGAGTGGAAAGTGGACATCTGGTGCACCTGTCCAACACCGCACACACTCATACACACGCACTCCACAACATTTGCATCTCTCTTTTCAGAGAGCGTACGTTCAGGTCGTGTGTGTGACGATTTGGCGGTCATGCGTGATGAAGCTCAGGATCACTGAGACCTGACTGCTGGCCCACCAACCAACAGGCTGGCCATATGGATGGAAACTACAGCCCTACACTGTGCTCTGCACTCCTTCTCTTCTCTTCACCACCACCACCCGTCCTCACTTCTCCCCAACATCCCCCACCTATCCCTCCTCACCATAGCACTCCTGCTGACTTGCTCGTTCTTTTTAATGAATCAGTGGGTTCACCTGCACTGGAGTGGAAATTCCACCCTCGTCATCCCCCATGTGTCACACTGGGTTTTATTTCGTGCTCCTGGTGGAGATTCAGAGGGACAGGCAGGCGCATGATGCATGGAAACTAAGTTGACATTAGATTTTAATCATTCCATGGCTGAAAAGGGGCTGTTGCATTAACAAATGGTAATTGGGGAGGGGGAAGAGTTTACTTTAAAAAAAAAAAAAAGTCCTATACCATGAAAGAGGCTATATGGAGTCCTAGCGTCGTAGCCTTGCTAGCCGCTGATAGATTTCTCTAACAAAGTGCATCTCTCACTGAGGCTTTATTTCATCGGTCTGAAAAAGACAAACTTGTCTCTTGAGTTGACTATCCATATTCTAAACAACGGAAATCTACTATAATACTTGCTATTAGAATTTGAACCTTTTCACAAGTTTAACAAAGTTTTTTAAACCATTGATTCACTAGAATCTCTAAAAAGCTGAAGCTCCAGTGAAACTTTTCATGTGGTGTTGTGCACTTGGACCTTTTTATGGTAAAATTGTTTCCGTTATCTATAAAATCCATCCCAGCTCGACTGGAATCAGTCTGTCAAGCTGGTGACTGTCTGGGGTTTAATAAATGTTTATTAAAGGCAGGTTAAAAATACCAAACTACAATGACAAACTACAACTATGTTTTTATATATATATATATATATATATATATATATATATATATATATATATATATATATATATATATTAGCAGGGGCAGAGCGAGGGGGCGGCTTTTTGGGCTCCAGCCCTGAATGTTTTCTCAAAATAATTTCCTCAGTAATGCCAACTCTACAAAAAATAGGTTTCAACATTAGTAATGCTGTTTACGCCAAATTCCTACCTACGTAACTTCAAAATAGTAACATCAGACAGTTTTTGCCTCTTGTTAGGTGACAGGAGTGAAAATGACTCATCCTCATATGTTGTGTTCTGGTTTAAGAATGGTGAAGACATTTGGTGAGCAATTAGATTAAAAAAGGATGTCGCCTCTACAGTATGATTCTTAGCATCTATTGTCTACGACACAAATATAAATTAAAACCTCCTCCCATTCTTGTGCTTCCATCTGTAACAAACCTTGGTTTGTTTTTATACCAGTGTTCACCTAAATGAACGATCTGCTGTACATATACGTATATCACAAAGTGTTTTTCTATGGTTTGAATAGAAAAAAATCCTTTTTCCAACCTTTTTCCTCATCTGTCTGTACCCAAACTCCCCTGACAGTGTACCTGTAAATCCACAACACCTCTCCCAATGATTCCTCTGCCC
Source organism: Perca fluviatilis (assembly GCF_010015445.1). Lineage (NCBI taxonomy): Eukaryota > Metazoa > Chordata > Actinopteri > Perciformes > Percidae > Perca > Perca fluviatilis. Next base: position 18,330,734 of record NC_053134.1, on the reverse strand, counting down.
TCTTTATGACAAAAGTAACAATTAGTGTGAGTCCCATAGCAGTGCTGGCTTCATACTTTACTAGCACGTCACCCTGGGCCTATTCCCAGGCTGTACACACAGGCGGCTTTGGCACAATGCTATTATCTAGGCCAGCCCATAGGAAATAGACTGAGAAGAGAGGTTATTGATTGTCTGTGTGAGAGGTGGTTGATTTTCTCTCTCACCTGTATTTTTTTTTTTTTTTTTTTTTTTTTTTTTTTTTTTTTTTTTTTTTTTTTTTTTTTCTCTCTCCTCCCCCTCTCTTCATGTCTGTTGCTCTTCTCCTTTCTGTCTCCCCCTTGCATTACAACCCAAGGCTGCGTCTGAGGGAAGAGAACACACAATCAAACAGAAACGCACAAACACTATACTTTGTGTTCATCTTTACCTGTTTGTATTTCTGCTGCCCCTCTGCATTAAATGTCTCAGCATGGACACTTACACACACAATGCAAATTCATGTGCATCTTACAGCGTGTAACCACATGCTAGCAGAGTGGAGGAATGTGTGTGAGTGAAATGAGATCAAACGTACGTGTGTGTGTGTGTGTGTGTGTGTGTGTGTGTGTGTGTGTGTGTGTGTGTGTGTGTGTGTGTGTGTGTGTGTGTGTGTGTGTGTGTGTGTGTGTGTGTGTGTGTGTGTGTGTGTGTGTGAAAATCGAAGCCATTAGGCCTCTTCAACACTTTCCCGTGTAGTACTCTCCCTGTATCTTTTCACGTGGGGAGTAGCTTTTTGGCAACGGCTGTGAAAATAGTCAATTTATTATCTGCCCCTTCCCACCTAATTCTGTTTCAGTGCCCACCACTGTTTGATTTACAAGAGGCCATTTAATATTCATTCGTGCCTGCGAGACATCCGCCAAACTCTCCGGAGACAGCTGGAGATGTATTGGGCGTGTGTGCTTTTCTGGTTTGTGTCTATTTGCGATCAAACAGCGTAGCTGCAACTTCGTTGTCTTTCGCATCTCAATTATCTCACTTTCTCATTGTCTTTCTATGTTTGCCTACAGGCCTTCTTCAGGCTCCTATCCCCACCCACATTCCTGATTCTTAAAGCCTCTCCGACTCACAAATACAGAAACGTATATCTCCGACGCCGAGACGGTGTCCTTCCACATCTCCTGCAGGCGTCGTGCCATATGCCATGACTTTTAATGACCCACCCACTTCTCCAGGGAGTGCGGAGGAAGAGATTAGAAACCAAAGAACATCCAATATTTTTAAATGTCATCAGCACTAAATATCAACGTCCTTTAAGTGCCCCAAAAGGAATGTATGTCAACCCTAGCTCATGCTTCTGTGAATGCATGATGTGAAGGAACGAGTGCGAGTTGTGCTGTAAGGGGGAAAAATTAGGTCTTTCTCTTCGTGTGTGTGTGTGTGTGTGTGTGTGTGTGTGTGTGTGTGTGTGTGTGTGTGTGTGTGTGTGTGTGTGTGTGTGTGTGTGTGTGTGTGTGAGAAACAAGCCATATGTGTGCGTTTCTCCTTAATACGTGTCTCAAAGGTGAAGTGTATTCAAGATTGGCTGGTGGTTTGCAACCAGTTCCTGCGCCTCTTGTTTGCACTGGCATCAGGCGTAACCTTTTCCACGACGGATCCTTACACACACACACACACACACACACACACACACACACACACACACGACTTAGAGGAGAAGCCAACTGTCAGCAACAAGAAATCATCTGTGTGTGTGTGTGTGTGTGTGTGTGTGTGTGTGTGTGTGTGTGTGTGTGTGTATAGGGGCTGAGTTGAGTGATTGCCTTGTTTCTGTGGGCGGCAAGCTGTGGCGGTTTGTTCTCACTGTAAATTTAGAAGAATTCTTAATGGAACTCCAGAGCTGTCAGACCTCAAAGTGTTGACTTTTTTTTTTCTTCCCAATGATACGACACATACCTAAATCCTCCACATACAACTTTATTGTATGAGAAGGATGACCGCAGCGGATGCATATGTGTTGTGAGACATACCACGTGCTCTTGTAAGATGTGTCGGAAAGAAGTAATAACTTCACCACAATGATGTTATGAGAAGGATGCTGCTTTAAACTGTATCCGTTAAACTACGGAGGATGATATCGCGAATAATTAATTAAATAAAAAATGAATTCCATATTTCATCAACAGTCTGTCGTCTTCTTGATCAGGCAGTTGGAGTGTGTGTGCAAAGGATAGGCTACACACTAATAGAAAAGTAAAAAAGATAGAGTCGAAGATAACCTTTTACTTCTCACCAATGTGATCATTTTCACAGATGTTATCAGAGCCTGCCTCTTACTCTGCTCCATCTGATCAAGTCTTCCTATCATGCGTCCTGATAATCTAATTTTCAGCCAGGGCCGTAAGATATTTCAACTTTTCTTCAACAGAAATCCGCTTGTTTTAGGACCTTTTTGAGAAATTAGAGGAACAAAGAAGAAAAGCTGCATTAAGCTCGACTTATGCTTGAATCAAGGGGTTAACCAGCACATCTGCTTTGAGATCTGTTGACTGTGAAGGCCATGATATATGATTTCCATTACTTTAATTAAACCATTCAGTGACCCCCCTCATGCCCTGTATGGAAACATCTGCATTCACTGTTTCTCCACTCATTTATTCAGGTCTTCCTTTTAAATTGTTGCCCATCAGTATGTGGCAATAGGAGCTGCATGGTCTAATATATCCCACTCAAGTCACTCTGGGTATGTCCGCTGAATCACCAAAAGGTAGATGCAGTATTCCCCCACCCCCACCCCCGTTTGTAAATCACAAGCCACAGATCTAAATCGTGTGAGAGCCAAAGACTTTCGAGTGGGAGCGAGGGATGATGAAGGAACGAAGGAACAGAGACATGGCAGGCGATTAAAAACGGGGCAGCAGATTAGATTTTGATAGTCTGCATGGAGCAGAAAGGTGACAGCCAAAGATGGATATTTGATTGGCTAATGTGACGAGGCGGGTAGCAACAGAGGGCATCCCGTTCTGGCCCTGCTCTCTTTCTTTCTCCCTCTCGTTTTCTCTCAGCCTTGACGGAACAAGACCACCCATTGGGGACGTCTCTGATCAATGCAGTCATTATCCTTGCTGTGCGCGCACACACACACACACACACACACACACACACACACACACACACACACACACACACACACACACGTAGGGGACAAATGAGGGAGAGATGTGCTATGACTAGGTCAGAGCGGCAGCAAATGTAAATGCGTCTGGTGAAATATGCTGGTGAATGTCGCACCATTAGCCAGGCTGCAGAGCGAGCCGACTCTCTGGCCTCAGGTACAATAACAAGTGGAGATGTAGGTTTGTCTCTGCCTTTCTCTTGGCTTGCTGCCTTTGCTTTTCCCCCTTTACCAATGCATCTTCTTGGCTTGCATGTCTTCTCCCTCTGTTCTTATTTTATTTTATTTCTTCCGGTTTCACCTCATGATCGAATGCTGAGACAAAACCACAATAATCCTCACCGACAAACACTCACTTCCTGTGTGTGTGTGTGTGTGTCATCTGGAGGGTGTGGAGGCTCGGTCCCAGTGGAACAGCAGCTTTCTGAGTGGAACAGTGTAATGATTCCTGTCTATTAGCTCTGCAGCACCTGTACGCACACCAGTGTTTGCAGACCCGACATGTCTGTTTGCTGTTTCTTAATGGCTCCCCAACGGCAATGCTCCGTGGATTTCCTGAGTCTCACAACAGAGAGAGAGAGAGAGCGAGCGAGAGGAAAAAAGAAATGTTGTTGGGATGGAGAAGGAGGAAACAAATGCATGCGAAATTGAAGATGAAAGAGATGGAGAGAGGGTGGACTGGAGATGCAGGAAACCTCCTGATGGTGGCACTGGAGGACCTGCTATCACATATTCCCAGAGAGCTCATTGGAAGCACAGGACTCGGGCACATGGCTCCATCTCACATACTCCAAAAGATCTATTTGTGAGAGAACTTCACATGAGTTTATGGGAAATACAAATTTAAGTCTGTTTTTTTTCTTTTTTTTTTTCTTTCTTACATCCTGCACGGCAGCCGTTTTGATGTTGTCAGTCTTATGAACAGCTATCGGGGAGCACTCGGGTGGCTTAAATGCAGCTCAGAGAGCTAAAGTGATGCTCCGTGTTGATCATTCTTTTGAGATGCATAATTTTGTTGTCGGAAGCAATGACCACTTGTCTGAATAAGCTGTTCAAGAAGGGTGTAGGGAAGTTTAGCAGATAAGAGACTGAATGGGGTCTGTTTTTCACAGTGTAGGTTTGTTTGATCATGCACATTTTGGGGAGCAATTTTAGCATGATGAACAAAGGAAATGTTTACTAATCAAACTGTGGCTGTAATGTAGACACACACACACACACACACACACACACACACACACACACACACACACACACACACACACACACACACACACACACACACACACACACACGACAGTACAGAATGTGTTGTTATTTAAGACCAGTAGAAGCAGAAGTCGTGTCCAGAATGATCATCTTCTGGTTCCATCATTGGAGTTTATAACCTGGCTGTGGCTATTTTTAGCCGGATGGATGGTTGGAGTGACCATCATTGTGGCAGGTCACCCTCTAAACCAATATACTGCCTTTAGGGGATGAAGCCTCTGCAAAATTGCAACTGTAGATTCAGCAACACAGCTGGAGAGGTGGGAGACCTCACTCTGTCGTTCCTCTCATGGGACCGAGGACTGAAGTTGTCAGCGCGCTTCAAACTAAACGCTCGTAGAATCGTCAAAACAAAGCAGGATTTTAACGTCTATCTAGCTCTTTTTTTTCCTTCTTCACACAGCATCGTTTGTGTGTGCAATCCAGTTACTTACTAACTTACTCCTCTTTGCCCCCCTATGGAACATAAGGCTTCAATGAGCACTCTCCATTGCATTCGGCCCCTGGCAGCATGTTGGGCCCATGACAGGTTCATCTGTTCCAGCTCTTGTGTCACAGTTCTGCGCCAGGTGGTTTTGGGCCTCCCAGGTTTTCTTTTGCCAGGTGGTATCCTTTGTAGGATTTAAATTCTAAAATGTGACCGATGACCGGTCTGGCCCTACAAAGGCCAGACTTAATCTGACTCCAATTCTATAAATATATATATAAATAGTGTTCGTTTACTGGTAGATCAGAGGAAAAGACTCAGGATTCAAAATAAGACTCAGGATTTGTTCAGTTAAAGTTAATAACAAGCTTTAGTGAATGATATTGCAAAATACAATAATCCCGATCTTCTGGCTCCAGCCGGCTAACGATATGTAACACACTGTATGAAAATATGACCTCGACTTCTCAGCTCAAAAAGACAAGCCACTATTGTTGGATTAGAACACCTGTGAGTTTTCATGAGAGCCAGGTCATTCCCATACTTTGTGTCACAAATCACGCGCTTGCAAAACACTGACCATTGTTGTCTCTCCCTGTTCATCTGGGAAAGGAATCCTCCTTTTTTGTTAAGTTTTAATTATCTTTGTTGAGCAAATGATGCATCTTCAATTTAATAAGTCTTATCACTTCCCAAGACCAGATGGCTTCCTTGTGACCCAGAAGAACAGAGAGAGACATGTCAGGTCATGAAATCTGAGGCCTTATACTATACTCTTAACAAAATAATCCTACACCATCTTAAGGCGACTTTTGTGATGCAGTCCTGCTCCATCCTCAACACATGTCCTAGCCATCTAAGGCGTCTGTGCGTAATCTCCTTGATGATGCTCCGGCTTCCCGTTTTTCTTGAACAGTTCATTGTTGGACATCTTATTAGGCCAAAAGATCTGGCATATTCGTCGGAGGCATCCATTATGGAAAACTTCCATTCTCCTCCATGTCTGTTTTAACAACTCGCCAGCTCTCTGAACTGTACAGCAGAACACTTTACATTGCAGTTGTATAGGAGCATCTTCGTTTTAAGGCTTTATTGTTTTGATCTCCAGATGGGACGGAGTTGGGGAGAAGGCACCCTGAGCCTTTCCCAGCCTTGCTTTAATGTCTTTATATACCCCGCTGTCCTTACTGATGAGGCTGCACAGATAGGTGAAATCTTCCACAAACTCAAGTGGTTCCTCATTAACAAGGATGGGTGCTGTGGGGATGGAGTTGACACACATCACTTGTGTTTTGGAGGTGTTGATACTGAGCCCAACTTGTCTGGCAAAGTTGTTCAGCCTATCAGTTTTAGCCTGCATGTTGTACTGGTTGGTTGATAGGAGAGCAATGATCGTCAGACAGTACAATCCAGTGCAACAGCATAAATGCCATTGTTTGACTGTCTGAAAGTGTGCCCCATTATCGCCTCTCTGACAGCTTTACCTCGCCTTTTGAGCGTAGCCGTTATGATGTACAGTGAAGATTTCCTGCGATTGAAAAAAACAACAACTTATTTTATTTTTATTTTGATATGTTAGACATTATCAAGTCGTGCACCACCATTTCAGCCACTTCTCATCGTCAACACTTGCAAGATAGCAAGTACTTTGTCAGCAAGTGATGGGTTAATAAGCAACGAGAAATTGACACGACTCTTAGCAAGCCCAACTACATGAATTTCCAAATCTTATAAAAGACAAATTCCAAAACACAATGATCTGGGAGGGAAAAAATATCTTGGCCTGCCACTGTGTTTCTTTTACTTTGTCAGTTTATTTTTTGGCAAATCATTACAGAGCTTCCAGCCTTCAATGGATTGAACTCCAAATCTTTTAACCCTCCCTTTTCTAGTGTCACTGGGAAAATCCCCACTCCCCTGTAATCCCACAGTTATTTGAGAAGTGATTCCCTTGCATCCCAAAGAAAATGAATAGGACAAACCATTAAAGGACTCCCATACTGTAGTCTTACAGAGATGTTGTCCACCATAATGGTAGAATGGGTGTATCATGACTGGCTGAGCACATTCATGCAGCATTTAGTGGACAAATTGACAACAGTTGTAGTAAAAGTTATAAAGAATGGCAATGCTTGACTACAGTATTTATCATGCGTTATGATCACACTGGTAGGGAAACTGTGTGGATTTCTGATGTGCTGTTGACAACCAATGAAATGAATGGACTTCTAGTGACTTATTGATTGTGCTGCTTGCAACACTAGCTCTGGGTTAGAGAAGCTGGATCTCACAGCCTATCCACATCTTTTAGGGAATGCTTGAACACACTTCTACTTGTCCGTCTATGACAGCAAGGTTTCTCACACAGATACATGACATGCTATAATATTCTACAGAATGTATTTTCCTTCCTCCATCACTCCCTTCTCTTCTGTCTCCTCTCTTTCTTCACGTCTCTCAGAGTTGGACAGCGATGGCTGGTTGCACAGTAAAGTAGGACGCCCTATGGTCCTGTCACTGCGGGTAAATCAGAAGGTCTTGTATCCGTTCTTACCCACGGCACATCTTTGCACCGACATATTGGCCCGTTTTTCTCCCCGACGCCGCTGAGATAAGATGTCTACCCCCAGGGAGAATGCTACACACACACACACACACACACACACACACACACACACACACACACACACACCTCTCTCAGGCATTCACACTCATCTCCCAATGTCAGTTGAACCCCTCTTAGAAGGTGACAGTTTTGTTTGTCCATGTCCTGCTGCGTTCTACCCTGGAGCATGGTTGACACTGGAGCAACACGCCTCAATCATCCACAGTCATAAACAGAAAACAAGTCTGTGCCATCAGGAAGAAGGGGCAGGGAGGAAGGAGGAGAGGCATAGACACAGGAGAAAATAACTTAAACAAAATATCCCTCAGGGGGTTTGGAGACTTAGGTCGTAAGGGTGATTGGAGACTGGTAGAGACGAGGTATCAGTTAGAATTTTCTGGAGGGCAAACTGCCTTACAGCGGCAGTCATTTCAGTCACACTGGCTGAGGTGAATTAATATTGGATTGTGCTGCATTTTGCCTCTGAGAGACAGAGGAAAGAAGCATTTCTAGCCTGTGCTGCAGGAAGCCAATACAGACAATATTCTGCTAAGGCAAGGTTTAAGGTTATACAGAAGTTGTTAAAAAGAAGCGATTAAAAAGGCCTCCAGTTTAATTAAAGCCCCACTAAACTTGGTTTCAAATTCTGTGTATACTTTAAAAAACTGGATAGGCATGATTAAATGAGCAAGTTTGATCAGATTTGACTGACTGTGCTGGCGCCACAACTGTCATCACAATTTAATTCAAATTTTGATGAACTCTGATTGATGCACGGAATTTTTTTTTCCTACTGAGATTTACTCGCTTCAAACTAGTGAGAAGAGCGCAGACGAACATAAACAACAAAACGGCTCATAAATATCCAAAACTTTTGAAAATATGCCCAGATATTTTGTCATTGAACAATCCTGTCATTCATAATGATGTAAACATCTTTTCAGGGTCTTAAAGCGCCCATATTATGCCCTTTTTCAGGTTCATAATTGTATTTTGAGGTTGTACCAGAATAGGTTTACATGGTTTAATTTTCAAAAACACCATATTTTTGTTGTACTGCACATTGCTGCAGCTCCTCTTTTGTGTGTGTTCAGGTCTCTGTTTTAGCTACAGAGTGAGACATCTCACTTCTGTACCATCTTTGTTGGCAGTAGCACATGCACAGTAGCTAGGTAAGGATCACATCAGCTAGTCAGATCAGTTACAAGGCATGATTAGCTGGGAGGCTTCTTCTAAACGAGGGCGCGCTTCCAACTGCGTGGAATACCTGCAGAACAGGGACATGGAAGTAGTTCTTTTGTAGATTATGATGACCTTGTGTGTGTTGTAGCAGTGTTTTGCCATTGAGAACGAGGTAGCATACTAGCGCTAGCATGCTAGCGTTTAGCCACCTTGTTTCGGCTACTGACGTAGAAAGCTCTGCAGATTTTGAACAGCTCACCCGGAGACTGAAGGCAGAAGTCATTCAGAAACCCGTATCTCACTCAAAACTGCATGGATGGTTTTTTTTCCCAAGTTTGTATGAGTGTGGAAGCACCAGAGACAGAAAATAACACCCCAAATCCCAGAAAAAGTGATTTGTTTTTTTTTCTTAATAATATGGGCACTTTAACATTTTAGCATAATTGATTTGAAACTTTTTTTCCTTTTTGCCCATTTTGTAAATTAGAAATATAATCACTACTGAGCTACTTTGAAACATTCTGCGGTTTATTTATGAATTAATTATTAAAGGTCCCATATGGTGACACTTAAACTTATATTTGTACCGTTCATATGTGTCTATTAAACACTAAATTTAATAGTGTTACCCCAAAAAAAGAGTTGGGTTGATTTTCCCAAACTTTTCTGAGAGCCCTTTTTCTCCCCTCCCACACACGCTTGGATTACCTGCTAGATGGAATGTTCAGCCTACAACTAAAGAGCAGAACGCTCTGATTGGCTAAGCACAGATAAACATAGAATGCGGCCTGGAATCAGAATCCTACTATGAACATGGCTGCAGGATCTGCAAGACCTTACCAGTTAGAGCCTGAATACTCAAGTTCAGAGGATTCAAGTGAAGAGGACCAATTCATTTCTTTTTAAGTTTAACACACGCACCACTCTTGTTCATAAACACAAAAAGCCACAGAAGAACACTGGTGAGTTTGGCCGCTGCTTCCTCTGTGGCCAATGAAAGAACTTGACGCCAGGTCAGCAGACCACAGCTTCACCTCTGTTTTACTTTCCTGGCCTTTCTTGTACAGGGTGACAAGATGAGGATGTCAGCTGCAAGGATAAAACAAACACTTTAACATCTGCTTCTATCAAGTCCTTTTTGAAGGCATTGACATGAAACAAAGTCGTTACATCTGATTTAATGAATTAGATTTGTAAAATTTAAGCTTTGACAAACCAAATTCAGTTAATGCGAGGTCAAAGCAACAGAACGAGTCGACTTAATGCAGTATGACTGAAAATAAGAAGGTTAAAACTTGTAGTTTTGACACACAGACACAACTTTACCTCCAAAATGTCAAAAGTTTAGGAACTAATAGAACCAGCCATGTTTTTAAGTTGACAACCATTCAATACTCAGTTTATTCAACAAGTTTCCATGGCTGTAGAACTTTCCCAACCTACACAAAGAGCATGTAATTCTTTGATTTAATCTCCTGCATGTAAATTGCCAAAATTTGAGTTTTTACCAAACATCTCTCTCTGGATGTCTGCACCCACACAATGCCACACATACATGCAAAAGCTCACTTCCTCTTCATATCGACCAGGACATGGTGTTCCTAAAATTAGATGAGACACTCACATGCTAACAGACACATCATTTCTCAATTTAGCTGCAATGTAACTAACCACACTCACTTAAGTATCCTTTTGAAGCACTTGTATTTTACTTTTTGTATTTAAATGATTTTATGCTAACTATAGATTTGTTGATGATAGGCTAAAATGTCTGTCATGGGGGCTTATTCAGGCACAAATAAAACCAATAAACAATGTTCCCAACCTTTTGGGAAGAGTCGACAGCAATGCCAGTAGCTGTGTGAGGCTGTCCGTAGGCACAGCGGGGCTTTGAGCTAAATGCTAACATCAGAATGCTAACACTCTTAAAGTGACAATGCTTTATTCTGGATGCAGATCTTTCACACACACACACACACACAACCTTACAACGCTTATTACTGATAACTTGTTTGTGTGTTTGTTACCACTGACCAACTTGTATGCAGTCAGTTAGGCTGTTGGTGAAGCATGCCTCATATTCTCGCAAGAAGAAGCGACTGCAGATGCATTCTGGCTAATGGAGTCATTTAGAGGAGAATGGTGTCTGTGTATGGTACTTCTGAGCTACCATGCTGAGGCTTGCTGGAGAGGACTAGACGGCAAGTAACATTACAGGGTGTAATTACTTCAAGCACCATTAGGAACACAATAACATCTGTGCTTTGCAGAAAACAAAGTCCAGCATGCTCGCCGAATGTGTTGACTCGGTTTATGTGTGTCTGCACAAACAGGGACTCTGTTGCTGGAGCAATCTACTCATTACTTGTTAATCACTTGAATAGGAGGACCTGTTTGCTAACAAAGCACCAGCTGAGGTAATGACTTGTCACTGCGAAGCCTGCTGGCAGAGGCCAAAGTGCAAGCACTGTGGATTCAGCAGGTTCCTAACCTAACTTCACACAGAGGATATTGAGTTTGGTGCTGTGGTCAGTCTTCAGCAAAGTTACTTGTAAAAGTAATAAGTGAATATTTGGAGGGATTTGAATTAACCATCTTCTTAACATTATTGTTGGAACAGGTCCTCCTAGTGTGTGTGTTTTATTTTTTATTTTTTTTTCTTCAAAGAGCCAGTTCACTTAAACGATCAGGTAACACTTTACTTGAAGGTATCTACATAAGAGTGACATGACTCTGCCATGAACACATGACTCTGCCATGAACACATGACACTGTCATGACACATGAACCCTAACGCTAACCCTAACCATAACAAAAACCGAATGACACTAAAAGAAGCGTTATGTCAAACGTTTGACTTGTTTATGTTTATGACACGTTCATGACAGTGTCATGTCACTCTTATGTATATACTTTCAAGTAAAGCGTAACCAAAAATTGTTTTACGGTTAGTAGTGCTATTAGATAATTTTGTTTTTATTTGTCAAGATTTTCAGAGATTCCCTCTGAAAGTTGTTGGGACAGCCGCGTCTCGGATCAGCGCATCCCAAGTTCTTATTGATATCCACAATTTCCATTGGGACTATTTCTTCTGTGAGTGTGTAAAAAAATAAAAATAAAAAATAAAAAATAAAAAAGTCACAAATACTACACATACTAATCCTCATACTACTGTTTTAGTAGTTAATATAAAAAATTAACATACTTTACAATTTTATACTCGCAGGAATTATACAATGTGTGCAACATTATATGTCAATCAAGCTTCACAAAGATAAAGTTTGATTTTCTTGATTTCATACTTTTTATTTTATTTTTTTCTGAAGCCGTTTAAACACTCTTCATAGTTGTTGTTTTGTTTTTTTCCAGCTGTGAGCAGCCTCTCAATTCCCCTTGTGGGCGAGTAGTGTACATCTGCAGCACATTCAAGAATTGACCGTCTTTAGTTATGCATGTGGTTTGAGTATACTTCATTTTATCAACTTTCCATTGTGAACACACTGTAAGGATGAAGGTCTATGGAGTGGCATCTCCATGAGTGACAACTGGTTGGACACGGGAAGACAAACCTGAACGTGCATTGAAATATTTATGTCTAATCAGATTTGAAGGCTCTCTTATCGATTATTTATCTGCTACAGTGACCAACCATCACTGTGATTGACATGTTTGAGTGACTCTTCTGTTGTATATATTGATAAGGGCCCCTCCTCACTTGCAGCTTGGTGTTATTTTGATCATGTACACATAATGGCATATTGACACATTCTATCTTTTGCATATGATTACAAAATAGCGCCGTTACACTATAAATGGTGGCTTGTCAGAGTAAGGAGAGTTTTCTAATTATTGGATAAGTCATTAGTTTATAATTGCCTGGTTTTCACGGTCTGTTGATGAATCACTTTAATGCTAATTATTGTGAACCAACTTTTTAAATATGAATGTCAAAAGAAATTATTTTAAACAGTAACTTACAGCACAAATAAGGTTCTACACCTTTGGTCCAGCATAACCTGTCATCATAGGTTGCATATTGCTACAGCTGTAATACTATGGTACAGTGCCTGAAATGGGTCTGCACTTAAGATTTTTGTCCACATGAAAACCCTTATTGTTAACAATATTATTAATAGGATGATATTTACACCAAAATGGGCTATATAGCATTATTTATTGGGAGAAACCAAGCACTTCTATGTAAAATCAGACATTCAGCACCCTCATGTAGCCGGGGTGGACAGCTCCTTTATTTCATAACCACATTTTCAGACACTGCGATGACTGCGGCAGTCGAATCAGGCTCCTTAGATCGAATCGTTGACTATTCAGGGTCACCCCTACAACATATACATATGAATATAAATATGTCCAAGACACATGCAATGCTCATGTCATGCAACTGTTGAATTAGAGTACTGACACTTTTTTTTTTACTAATTCAGGCACTGCTATGGTAGAAAACAACTAAAATATTTTGACATTTCTACACACACACACACACACACACACACACACACACACACACACACACACACACACACACACACACATACCTCTATATGTAGAATACCTGTGCAATGGTCTTAGTTTTACATAGAATCTGCCTGGAATCCTCTATATTTTCCGTCTTATTAGAAAACAAGCTTTGTCTGTGCTTATCGGAGAGACAACCACTGTAACATTATGGTTTTTAATCATGTTGTAACTTGTCCGCCCTCAACATGTTGATGTATCATGTTGGTCACTTTACAGACATCCTGACAGGCTGACTGGAAACACTCTTTAATGTCATGCCAACGCGGGCCGACAGTCTATTTTACGCATTAATAATGCACTGTAGTGTGAAAACCCAACTCATTCAAAATAAAAGCTATCTCTGAAATGAATGAAATGTGAAATAAATCGCATATCCCAGCATGGATTCCAGACCATAAGTAAGATTTGCAAGATTAAGAAGATGCTGGGTGTATAGCTTTGCTAATGGCTGTATTATTGCTGATTCGAGGGCCTCTCCTTTTGAGTGATGGCTTTTACTCAAAATTCCCATAAGGAAAAATGGGTCCTTTTTACAAAACAAATTACAGTATAATGAGCTGAAATTGCTAGCACAGAATAGTCATGATAAATTGGTGATAAGTGCTTAAATAATACCTGAGTCCAACCCAAACGCAGTGGGTTCTGACCAGACCTGTTTAATCCAATGCTATTTTTTAGGTCTCAGGAATAATCATCCATTTTTTTTCTCTCTTCGCTTCTTATGAAAAAGTGAAAAAGTGAAATTTTTCAATAACTGGTGGCAACCTCAAATTTGTTATGGGTTATAACTGATATATAAAGCATTAGTAAATGTTGAGCAATACATTCTTGATCTTGGTAACAGCAGTCAAAACAATCAACTCGACTCTTAATTGGAGGACTTGTTAGTGTAAGTGGAGCTTCAGTTGAGATTGGTTTATCAACATTAGTAAATACCGTATATTAACCATTTTTACCCACAACATTAACTATTAAACACCAACATGTATTGATCATTTTTTATTTTTTTATTTTAATAATTTTATCTGATAAAAATCGGAAAATAGTTTTGAAGTTGGAATAGTTTTCAAACTTTCTGAAAATGAAACATTCAAACCGCAAAACACAAATATTATCATTATCATATAATCCTATTCTCACATTTTGAAAAGCTGGCATTTTGCTGGAAAAATTACTTAAACATTACTTGAACTAAACTTTGAATTGATTATGAATTTATTTGGTGATTAGTTTCTTTTACAACTTATAAACCATTCAAAATGGGTACCTTATTAGAAAATGGTACCAAAAAGCCATCATGAGATCAGGTCATTTGAATGCAATCGTATGTTTTTGTTTTTTTCTGTGTGAGAATGTCAATTAAACGGGTATGACACGATAACTTGAATTTAAAAAAGCACGGAGAACACCTCAGGCAATCTAAACTGCAGTAGTTCAGCACACTCTGCCATACACATGATGATATGATAATAATATATTGATTGAAAAACCTAGCATGGTTCCAGCTTTGAGGGCTGACCTCCAGCATGTGTGAGTGCATTAGTGAGTTGAAATGTGTGAGAGGTGTGTGTGTGTGTGTGTGTGGGCGAGAGACGAAGAGTGAGAGATGAGAGGCCGGTAGTGGCTCCTGACTGGGAAGATAGACTGTTATGGCCTCATTGATCTAAATCTCTCACAGGGAGCCCGTTCCAATCGATACAGAGAGAAGTAGGCAACAGCACTGCTGCTGTTTGGACCACCACCCCTCCATCTCTGTTTCTCACTTCCACTGTTTTCACACCACCCACCTAATTCCCCTTAGTCTCTCTCACACAAGCAAATATTTCTTCTTTAGTCTGGTTCTTGTTAGCTGTTGGAAAACAGCAATTTTCCAGATTTGGCTGCTGTAATTACTGGTGTCACACAACCGCGGCTGGTATAAAGCTACTTTCCACCGCAGCATCTTTACCTGACCTCACCTCTGACACATTCCACCATTGCAGAACAGCTAGTTTGTGTGGGTGTTTCTGCCATTTGACAAAGGTTGGGGATAAAAATGTCGGTAAAGGTACAAAAAAAATCTGTGATACTTAGCTCCTGATTGGACAAACTGGTTAAAAAGGCCAAATCGGGCTAATAATAATAGTATTATTCTTGAAGTAACACACTGTGTGTGTGTGTGTGTGTGTGTGTGTGTGTGTGTGTGTGTGTGTGTGTGTGTGTGTGTGTGTGTGTGTGTGTGTGTGTGTCAAAGGGACGCAACAGCATCATCTACTGTTAGGCACTTTTTCTTTGTGTAAAGACAGTGAATTGAGGACAGAGGCCACCGTGTGTGTGTTCGTTCAGTATAGAGGTGTTTCCGCCGTTTTGAAAAATCTCTTTTTTAGGGGCTGCGGATGAAGCAGATGGAGAATAAATCAATAAGGAAGTAGCGCATAAAAACAAGAAAATCGTGGAGAAGAGAGAGAAAAAAAAGCAATAAGGAAGAAAAAAACAATTTGGTTGCCACCGCGGACAAGAGAGGCTGGAAAATCCCTCGTCTTTGCGGTCATACTAGACCTCCTATCAGAGTAAAGTACTGCCATTTTGAGGACCGACTGTCGCCACATTTCAGATTACCGTACTCAATACCTGCTTAAAACAGCGGGTCAGCACTAATACATAGAGATTTAAAAGTGATCTACAACTTGTGGCTGCCAAAGTGTGACTGTGCTGCACACTCACACTTTGGCGGCCACAAGTTGTAGATCACTTTTAAATCTCTATGGATTAAAGGAACACAAGTGACAAGGATAACTTTTATTTAATTCCTTTTCCTTTGGAAAGTAGTGTCATGACACACACTCAAGCACTACAAAGTATACAGTCTGTGGGACTACATGATTGCTCTTCTGGGCTCTAATCTGGCTCTGACTTTCTGCACTCTGACAGAGCTGAGACGTTTTGTGACACTGTAAATTACAGATCATAAATCCAAGTCAAGAACCATTCTATCCCAAATGCCTAGTTCCTAATAGGTTTTGTTGTTAGATTTGTACTGTTATTGTTTCTGTTGTGCTGGGATTTAGATAGTCTTTAATTGACATTGAACTGCCATTTTCTTTGTGCTATTTTGCACTACTCACATATTTGTTCAATCATTGTAGACTTTTTGGTGAAACTTGCAGTGGCACACAATATGTGGGGCTACTTTTGGAAATGGTGCATTCGTTACCAGTGCATGGCCTGGTAATAAAGGTGCTGTGGGTTATTTCCACAGAACAAACTCACAGGCACGTGAAACATTGCCTTTTTTTTTTTTTTCTTAATCACATTGCTTTTTATTTTACCACTTGTACATGGACAGAACATTGCAACAGGTGTTTGCTTTGACTTTATGACATCATTTGTAGTTAACTAGGACAATGACAACCTGTATTGTCTGTACCTTTTTTAGTAATATTTTGCATTACTGCAAAAACACTGACTACAGTAACCAAATTCAGATTACTTTTCAGCACTTGGAATTGCCTTGTGGTATCAAAAAAGAAACCAGACTGTGTGCAGAATGAGCCCAGCGTGAAATACCACTCCATCTCAGCAGAGACCTTTCATGTCTGATGTTCTTTAATGAAACATCTCGCTCACATCAGAGAACCCTATTAAATTCTACTCATAGATGGACCGACAGACAGACAGAGTGAAAGATTGAGAAAGCCAGAGCAAGGGAGTGCGTTGACCTTTGTGTGTGTGTGTGTGTGTGTGTGTGTGTGTGTGTGTGTGTGTGTGTGTGTGTGTGTGTGTGTGTGTGTGTGTGTGTGTGTGTGTGTGTGTGTGTGTGTGTGTGTTGGGAATGAAACGTCACTGGTGTCAGGCACTCCATGAAGATCAGTCAAAGGACATGAAAAGGACCACATTTTAAAGGACTTTATTGAGCATTTTCAGAGAATAAATCATTCATGTATCTAATCACAGTTTGTTTACTCGAATATGCAGAGCAGCAAGATTAAAGTCAAACTCAAGTACAACTGAAATTAGAATTAATTTTTGCAAAGAAATCATAACAGTAGGTACTCACTCAGCAGGTATTGAAATGGCAAAAACAAGAAGCAATGTCTGGTAATCAGTGCTAATGTTAGCAAGCTAAGCTAACTATCTTTAACTTTCCTAGTGGAAGCCATGAGTCTAAGCTAGTTTTCCTAGCGTGCTAGCGTGTGTGTCCTTACACCAAATAGTGGGAATTCAAATTCCAGTTCAACTTTCTTTGCATTGTCACTCATGAATTGCTAAATTCTTTAGCTTTTTCAAATCTTTTTGGCCATAGCCTACCGGAAAACAATTCTCACTTTCACAGTTTCTGTGTGTGTCTGCATACATTTCAGTGTGTGTGCACAGAGGATTTAAAAGCATCCAGTTCTTTGAAAGAACATACTCTATGCTGACAAAAGTGAGAACTGAAGGTGAATTACAACAGACATTCAGAGTCAGTATTAACACAGTTAGACACACATAGACAAGGAATATATGAAAAAGCATAATAGAAGAAAGTGTGCGTCTGTGTGTGTGTCTTTGCTCATCAATAGGTGCTTGT
Source organism: Perca fluviatilis (assembly GCF_010015445.1). NCBI lineage: Eukaryota > Metazoa > Chordata > Actinopteri > Perciformes > Percidae > Perca > Perca fluviatilis. Next base: position 18,313,027 of record NC_053134.1, on the reverse strand, counting down.
GTTAGCATTGTTTTGGCTGCAGTGAGAGAGCATCTGCAAAATGGCAGTCATGAGGCTAATTGTGATAGAGCCAACTCATCACATTGGCACCTTCACAAATACATACATACGCACGCACACACGCGCGCACACACTCCAATGATTGCACGTCCCTAAAGGGATTGTGGAAAACACACTTAACCCTAAACAGACACACACAAACACAACTTATAACGTAATATTATTGTGCATGTGGTTTTTAAAAGGGTTTTATCATTGCATTTTCCAATGGTCTGTCTGGCTTTATGAACATTTTCAATGGATTATCATGAATAAAGTTAACAATGTATAATTCTGGCTAATCCCAGGTGATGATGATTCAACTGTCAGTAGTTTTCGGCAAGAGAGGAACAAAGCTCAGAGCCACAGGTGCACCGCAGCAGTGCTGAGACACACCAAATCACTTAGCAACCACTTTGCCTTATTACCCAGAATTCACCGGGGTCCTGTTAGTGTATTAGCAGTGTATTCAGCTCTTTTCATTAGTGCCCTTGGCTCATATCTGCTTCCACCTGGGTCACAGATTAAATTTTTTTTTTTTTTTTGCATTATATGTCTTTTCAGTTCATCGGTGTACTTCACAGGCCTTTCTTCTTCATCCTTGTAACAAAGCAGTATCTCCTTGGCTGTCTCTCCTTGCTATACAGGGAGAAATCCTATTTGTGTTCTCCTTCATGGTAGGATAAAAACCTTCCGCAGATTGTTGCGGCTGAGTCCAGCTCAGTCCAGTTCAGCTGTTTCATCTGGCAGCTTGAGATCCTTTTGAGCTTCAAAATCTTCCATTTTTCAAAAAGTACAGATAAAAAAAAAAAAAACTGACACTGAGGTTTGAATATGGCAGCGCTGGCACTAGCAGCTGTATCATATCATATTTTGGGGTTAGTTAAAGCTGCATGAGGCAATTTTGCACATAACAGCTCCACATGGCAGCAAGGACATAACTGAATCTCTTCAGTAACAGATCCTGCAATGTAACTTTTTAGCCATAATTTTTTCTCTTTGAATGCCAAGCGATGGGAGCCTTTTCAGCTTTAAAAAAAATAAATTTTAAACACACTTTCTTGTGCATTGAGAGGACTTCTTGCATTTAAGCAAATACACTAAGGAGGGATGGGTCGCCAGCGTTTGGGATTAACACTGATGCTATGCATGTATTTTTCCAGGAAACTCTTGCCAAGTGCAACTCAGTTTTTGTTTTCTAGCAGCTAAATGTCCAGTCCTCAGTCCACTGACTGGTATGTGCTTTGCTCCAGGGCCCACAGTGTACAAGGATCTTCTAACACACATTGCTGCTGCTCCTCGATACCACGGGCAAACAGCCTGATCAACTGGCCATGGACACTGCAGAGGGGAAGATAGAGTGAGTGAGTGTGTGTGTGTGTGTGTGTGTGTGTGTGTGTGTGTGTGTGTGTGTGTGCGCACACACACACACACCGCATCATTTAGCCTGAATAACAAACCATCAACTTAATGACTATGCTCTTTTCAATGAGCCTTTACTGTCCATGTGGCAGATGTAAAAGCAATGGAACGGCACCCCTGTGTGCAGACTTAACACGCAAACTTGAAAGTGAGACAATCTTTGTGGAGTGTTGGGTATAAAGACCTTTTAAATGAGACACCTTTAACAGATGTTAGAATGCAGATGGGGCTGACGCACTATAATGACACGCATAAGACATCCTGATGCATGCAAGGTAAAAGTATATGGGCAGAAAAATAAGCTGTGAACAGGCAAGATGACTATTGTGGTACAGTAGTTTACTGCCTCAATTACTGCCTGTGCCTTTGTCTACTAAATATCACCTGCATTTTTACTTGAACACCTGTTACAAATAGCTAAGATGATGGAACAGCATGGTAACTTATAATTTTCAACCCAGTGTAGTGGTCTATTATTATTATACTGAATGCCAATCACACTACAATACATATAACTCTAAAATCAAGGAAGCACTATGATTGGGTTATAATTACATGAAAGGCCCCTAGCTTGTTTTTAATTGTTTGGTTCAATCATTTTGGCAACTTGAGTTTCACTTTTTTTTAAATGTGCATTTCTCACTTCCAAAGCAAAACTCTTCACTTTCTTTTCTAGCCTGGGCTATTACCATTAATTATCCGAGCAGCACTCTGGCTGGCTCACTCCAAGAACGATTAGCGGTGAGGAAAAGGCAATAAAAGGACAGACTTCTGCTTTAATTAAAGGGGAGTAGCCTTTTAACATGGGGAGGGCCGTTAAATTAGCAACATTACAGCGCCATGCATCATTGGCAAAGTACAATGGTGCGTGAAATAAATGATGCGTCCAGCAGTGCCACACCGGCTGTATAGAGATCTGATAGTGGGGAAAGCTGAAGTGCGGACAGGGCCAGAATAATGAGAGGGGAATTTTGCCGAGTTTCCAAGATCGTCCAGCAGGGAACAGGGAAAGAGTCTCCTGACCACAGTATGTTGGACACTAGCGGCGCTAATGGCACTGCTGCTCTCATCTCTATCTAGCCAAGTAGGATAACTTCTTTATCACTAGCTACTACACTACTAGCAATCAAGTTGACTTATATTTTACTTAGTATTGACTTATAAGTTACATATTGTTGGGTGGTGCTTCATAAGCAACCATGTTCTTGTTGATGTATATTAAGGAATAGTTCAACATTTGGCTCTGTCAAAAGGTATCAAAAACCACCTACCAGCAACTCTAAAGCTCACTAATTAATTAACATATTGTTTGTTTAATTTGTACAAAAAAGAATTTGTAAAAAGAATTTGTTGTTTTTTGGGGTTATGTTCCAGATTATTTCCAGTAACCAAGACCAGTAACTTCCTGGAGTCTCCGCTGGTTGCCCGGTCAGGCTAGCTTTTCCCCGTTTCCAGTCTTTACGCTAAGCTAAGCTAACTGGCTGCTCCAGCTAGATATTTACCATAGAGGTAAGGCGGTAATTATTGCCTACATACTGACCTTTTATATTGTAAAGACTTTAAACTTTGAAGTGTTTTTATTTTATCCTTTATGATCCTTTTGTCTGTTTCCAAATAGTGTACCAATGTAACAACCATGTTAGCAGCTCTGTAAGACTGTACTGTTCTAAATGCTAACCTGTTGACAATAACAATAATTCTAAGGTGATGTTTAGCAGGCATAATGTTAACCATGTTCACTAAGCTTAGTTTGGTAGCATACTAACACTTCCTAATTAGCACTAAACACAGAGTACGAACCAACCAACCAACACTGTAGAGCCACACTGCTAACAGGCTAAGAATTGTATGTGTGAGTGTAACTTGAGTGAAGTGTGAATACAGAGCTGTCCGGCATACAGAACATGATCTATTTCTACTTAGGCCTTAAGTCATGACACTCAGAGACATTTTAGAGCAACTTAAACTGGAGATTATATCTGTAATATCCAGATTGCTGTGAATTCCAGCACCATGGTGATGCAATAAGTAGGAGCCAAGTATTTCAATGCTTTTTCCATTCTACCTCTTCTGCAATATTATGTGTGCTGATTCAAAGCCATTTGCCAGTCTTCATCTAAACTAAGAATGATTCTGCCTGTCTTCATCGCCTCAAAAAGTAAATTCCTTCGTCAAGGGCTTCATAAAACGCAAAATAAGCTGGCACAGTGGAAAAGTGATTGAACCATGCCGGTCTTCAGCAGTCAAAATGATTGTTTCAGTTTTACAGCATTAAAAAGCCCTATATATGGGCAAAACATTCATCATTACTGGTAAATGACAATTAATTTCTTTGTTTTTGCCAGTGCTGAGTCGAAACTATGTCGGATTTGTTTGTTTGCACCTCAGTATGACTTTCTTTAGTTTTGCGTTGAACAACTTCTTTATTTCTAACAAAACATGCAAATGCATGGACTAGAGTGCTTGAAATAACAGTAAGTTTGGCGTTGGATTGTATATTCAGGTGATTCTGGGATTAGTTACCTGACTTGGATGGCAGCGTGAGGCAGGATCTCCCCATCGCTGGTCCAGCTGCTGTGGGAGGTGCTGTAGTTGCAGGTTGTTTGGGCGGAGCATATGGGCCTGAAGCCTGTCTTCTTTGGACTGTCACTCAGGTCCTCTAGTGACTCCAGCTCATGTTGCCGCGGCTGGAAACGAAACTTCCTTACCCGGTGGACCTCCACAAACGAGTGGTCAAACTGGGGAAGAAAGCAGAGATGGGTGAGAAATAGATGAAAGAGAGGAGGAGGAGTAGAGATGGACAGATAGATGAATGAAGGAACAGATGTGTCCACAGATGGTGCAAAGGTTAAGACCGCCACTCTCCAGAAGCACTTGCAAGCACTTTGAAAATGAGCAGTGCGAACACAAGAGTCCATCTTTGTTTTCAATTCAGTTTTTATTTAGTGTCAAACCATAACAGGAGTTATCTCAGGACACTTTACAGATAGAGTACTGTAGGTCTAGACCACACTCTATTTAAAAATCAAATGGATCAATTTAAAAAGACCCAACAATTCCCACAGTTTTTTGATTCACCAAATTCAATTTTGTGTAAAATTGTTTTTGATAAATAAAAATGCTCTTTAGAGTCAAATGCATTTTTTTTTTTTGTCTTTTTAATGCATTTTCAGGTTTCCACAAGAGTACTTCAATCAGTTAACAAATATGCAGAACACAATTACAGACAAGTGATGAAAGCACACACTTGTATTCTGAAGACGCTAACTTTTCAGAAAATATGCTTTTAAGTACCTCGGCATGAAGCTCCATTACAGTAGCTGCACTTCATGGATTGAGGGCAAACTAAAAAGAGGGTGAATATCAATATGCTGCTTGCTAGTGTTGCTAAAAACTCAAAACAAAATAATCCATCAAGAATCAACAGTCACCACAATTTGTCTTTGGTGGATAAATGGATTAGGGTTCTACTCGGGTTCATTCAAAACTCAGGCTGCCTTTTAGAAACAACATGAACTTTTTGACCATTTAAATATCCCGAGTTGACCATAAACTACTTAATCATATACACAAAATAGAACTGAATGGGCAGTGGCATATTTATCTGAACTATGATGATCACATCGGGTGACAAAACGATTCCTGGCATGCCATTCTTCTTTAGTTTACTTCCAGCTCCTAGCGGTAGGTAGGTAAAAAGTTAATTTCTCCTCCATTGTCTTTCTATGGACTCCTGATGATTTTATAATGAAAAGCAAAACTACACGTCGGTTTATTTTTCTTCCTCCCCATTTACGATAAAGGAAAACAGCCAACAGGAGATCAAATGCAAAATGGAGGGAGGGAGGGAGAGTAGAGGTCAGATGAAATGGAGGTGCATACAAACTGTGTAAATGGCGGAGGAGTGAGGAGAAGAAAGAAAGAGATGAAAAGAAATTATTTTGTCAAAATCGCCTTTCATCTCACTCAGTGTCGCAGAAAGGTTGAGCTCTGCCTGGCGCAATACCTCCTTCTACTTCACGGGGTGCCACTTTCTCTCTATTCCCTTCTCTTTTCCTCTTTTTTTCCCCTCTCTATCCTTTCGTTCTCTCTCTTTCTCGTACTCTGTCATCCCGAAAGTGGAGTGACAGCCATTTATTTCACATCAGACCCACTTTATGACTGCAGCAGCTTTGCATTCATGCTGGACGGTCTGCCTAAAAGGCTTTCTGACAAGGCCATGAATACGCTTAGTGGCTTCTCACTCCTTGTTTCTCTGCGCTTGGCTGGACAGTGATGCTGATATTAAGTGAACTCCGATGCAAAGTCCCACTCACCGTACTCATACGACTACTTGTCTACCTTTTCTGTGTTGCAAGTTAAGCAGCGACCTCAAGCTAGAGACGTGCCACATCGTGCCTTTTTACTGCCAGTACCACAACCCACTGAGATCTGTGGTCATTGATGCTATCATTTGGACAGCGTCCCCATAAGAGAGTTCTGACATCTGAATGACGAAAGGCAAAACGCGGTAAAGACCCATTGAAGTTCGCCCGGGTCATTTTATTTGGGACACAAGCCAATCTTTTTGAAAGGCATTGTGGGATTCCAGGCCAGACTGACAAGTGACATGAAAACTGAATTCCTTTAGGAACACATTTTCCTTTTTATGCAAATGAGTATCACCCCTTAAACTCAAATTGTAGATGGATACAGTTACATCTTGGTGATTCTCAGTATTGGATTTTAATATATTGGGCAACTTCTCTGTCGTCATGAAATCTGTTTTAGGCCTCTCTGCATTAGCATCACCAGAGAATGCTGGTAATTTGATTTTTGCCCACACACGTTGGTAATTTCATTCAGTCATCTGGATGTAATATGCTTTATTGGGGCCGTGGTATTGCAGGGACACGCTTCATGTCACACAGAGCAGCAACATCTTTCCTCAAGTTGCTACATTTCCCTGTAATAACAGCAGCTCTGGTAACATGTTCTATCGTTTTCTTAATTGTTCTTGGTATTAAACTGTCCGCCTTTTCTACTACTAAATCCTATTAATTTCAAAGCTGCCAATACATAATCTCCCAATCTAATCAAATCTCATCACAAAGTTAAAACTCACCTCAGGATGTCAGTGTTCGCTCAAAACACACTTTGCAATTGAACACTTTTTTACCAAGGCAGCTACTGTAGATAAAATGACTTACAAGATCCTTCTAAGTGGGATAAGCTTCCCAAGGTCCTTCCTGAGGTAATAATTACTAATCACTAGACTTCCCCTGGCAATACTTGTGCTTTCCTGAGAGGACATTAGTCTGGTATCAGCCTGTTCTCCCATACAGCATATCCCTGATGCAGCGATTACCGGTGCCTCTCTGGACTGGGGTGGAGGTTATTTATGATACGTGGGAAGGCACTAGGGCTAAGGCATTTGAACTAAAGTGAACCATAGTTGGGAAATTGAGCCGAGTCAGCAAATGGAGGTGCTAGCACAGCAAGTGGGCAAACTCCTGCCTTCTGCTCGCTCCTTTACAGACTTAACACCCTGTCAGTTCATCTGTGCACAGATCGAGCAACTCCTGATGATGAAAACTTGAATTTAGCAGGAAAGTGATTGACGGGAGGCTTAAACGTCTTTTTGCTTTATTTTGGTGAATTCCTTCACTCTTTGTGATGTGTTTTTTCTTATCTCTGCTGGATACAAATTACATAAATGTCTCCAGCTCATTTCAATTCGGAAACATACTCTACAGCATGACTCGTACACGGTTTATGTACACTTACTTTAGAAGTATGAAATCATAAAGTGAGTAGTATTCCCATTGGGTAACGTCAGCTGAGCTGAGCTAAAGATGCCATACTTTAACACCGCTCCTTCACTCCTACCTGGTCTTCTTTGTTGGTGTGTCGCAGGAGGTGTCTGAGGAAGTTCAGACGGGAGCACTTCCTGACGAGGATGAGGTCCGTGGTGCCGTCGGCGAGGTGAGCAGAGGGCGACAGGCCTTGTGGACTGCGGGGACACGCGCAGCTCATACTGGCCGCGTTAATGGCAATAAACTTTCCACGGATCACACTCCAACCACCCATGCCATCTGAAACAGAGGTGTCAAGAGTTGGGAGTATGACCACACGTACAGCTTGCTTAGCTGTACTTTTGGGCATACGTCTCTTCGACTCACTAAAGTAAAAATCAATCAATCAATGATAAATAAAATGCTGACCATTAGTGATGCACCTGAAGATGGGACTAATACAAACCGTAAATCATCAAAAGTAACCAAATGTTGAGTTTCCAACCAACATCAAGTCCCCTCCACCCCCCCCCCTCCCAGCACACAATCACCTGCAATTGATAGGAATGCCTGGTTGTTTTATTGGTTTTTACACCTTTCTAACTACATTGGTTTCTGGTTTACTTAACTCTTCTTGTATTGTTTTACTGCAGTGTTAAATCCTCTCCATCTGCTATCGACACTTTTTAAATGAACAGACCTTGAGCTGCAGTGAATACACTGTACTGCCAGCTGCAGTTCTGCAGCATTTGCAAACATGCCACATTAGATTTAGTTTGTAGTATTCTTCCGGCTTTAAGTTTCTTACTTGTGCAAGTAAGATAAGAGATGCATACTGTGTAAGCTAAAAATTCAGATTCCTTTCAGGCTCCAGTTTGGATGTTCCAGAAGTGCTGATGTTCGACTGAAACAAATAATCTGTGTAGCAGCAGTAGCGGAATCTGGTTTTGAAATGATCCTGTGTGTTTTGCTTTATGAGACCTTAAGGTTAAGTTCCCCAGCTTGTTACACATCAGCAGTGATGCTGATGAGGGTCCATTAGGATCCAGATGTCTTGGCAGGAATTCTCAGAGCAGCTTTACCCTGATGATTGAGCCAAGATGAAAACTTTAGTGCTGAAAGTAATGTGTGTTACCCTTGTAGAGAGAGTGCTGAATGTCTTATGTTTTAAAATGCAATTAAATATGGCCAAGGAAGGTTTCACAATATCTAAAGCGGGAGTCGTATAGATAGAAGACTGATTAGATTAACCTTGGGTTTGCCTTTTTATGATTGAATGCACACGTGGCCTCTAAATCTGAAATAACAGACGCAACGGTTACACTTCACAAATCACCGCTCTGTTCCTCGGAGATTAGCGAATGTTCGCAATGATGGCGTATCAAAGACACAAAATCCCCCGCAGGGGGCCGCCAGTGCCTGTCACCAGCTGCAAAAAAAAAAAGTGATCACAGACGTCCAAACCTCAGAGGGAAAATTATGTGATCTCGGAAAGCAAAACGATTCATTACCTTTCCCCCTCATTTTGCAAAACAAACTTACAGAGGTGATAACGCGAACCGATGATAACAAGCCCGCTGAGGCTACATAAAAACAACAATATTCTAATTGGGAAGCAGTGATTAAAGCTGAATATATAAAAAAAAAAAATATTCCAACTGGACTGTAGGCTCTGCATTAGGAGTATGTTTCCAAATGAGTATTTGCTTTTGGAGGCTCATTTGCAGAGAGAGAGAGAGAGAGAGTTTGTCGTGCCTCATTGATTTAGCAGTTGTCTGAGATTTCCCTCGCCAGAAAGTAGGGGGGAAAAAAACACTAAATCGCAAAACAAACGGCAGCACTGGCATGAGACAAACCCCCTGTCAGAGCTGGCAAAGCTAAATTCGTTCCTGATTAGTGGGAGTCTGTCACACATCACACGCAAACAGGTTGCGCTCGCTTTCATATTTACACAGGAAAAACATACACACACTCCATATGAAGTCCCAGATAGCCAGGTCAAGAGAGAAAATGTAAAATTTAATGTAACGACACTAATTAGACGGGAGAAAAAAAACCACACTCTGCGTCTTTGAAGGTCCAATTACACACACACACACACACAAACACGCACCGGTGCACACACACACACACACAGGAGTCGGTGTTTCATCTGCTTCCAGGGAGGTGCTTGCTGGAGATTTGGAAATCGATAGGCAAAAAAAAGTCTCCGGCGGGGCACGGCGGGGAGTTGTGCAGTGTCATTAAAATCAGTTTATATTTTCTCGTCAATAACTCATCAGGAATCTCATCAAGAATGTTGCCATGCCGCCGCGGGAGAAAAACAACCCCGACTGAAAATGGAGATCTTTGAGAAGGGGAAGATGATGTTGTTATTTACACTCAGTCCACCTTAGGGGCCCGTTCCGGGAAGGAGGTTTAACAAACTCGCTAACCCTGAACTCTGAGTTGATTTACCCTGAGATGGGGTAACTCTGACTTTTCGGTTCCAGAACAGCTGATTTGAGTTGGTTCAATCAACTCGGAGTAGGTTCACTCAGGGTTAAGCGCGTGCACCACCACTATAAAAAGGCAGCATGAATGGAGCCATGGTAGTACAATTCACCATGGTAACAACCACAAACAAACGGGTCGGCGGAAATACTCATGCGCACGTATGGCGAGTTTGAACATGTATTTCATTAAAAAAGCAAAAGCACAGCGGCTGCTGCAAAAGCGATAATTTGCGTGGGAGAAAATTGCTGCTAGAGTAAATGCGTTAGTTCCAAATATCATATTTAATCATAAGTATAATATTACTGGTGAAATGGTATTGAACCTATAATATATTTCATTTAGGTGCAATCCTGCCGGCGAAAAAGTCCTAACCCTACTAATCCCATTCTGAGGCTGCAGCACCATCATTAACAGAATTCATAATCTTTTATTTCAAAAGGTTTATATCATTCACCTGCAATACTGTGGGACTCCTTTTTAATGGCTCTTACTGGTTTGTGTCCAGGGAACACTACAAAAATGTTTAAAACACGTTTCAGAGCTTCACGCTCTTCTGTCGGCGCTTTGCTATACAGTGGCTTTACTAATATGCTCCACATCACCAATGTTGGAAAGAAAACTGCCGTAATGCGATAACAAAGAATCTGCTGGGATGTAAGCGCATGTCCACGATGGGTGACGTTAGTGATATGAGGACGGAGAAGGTTATGTAGGCTAGAAGAAAAACAATACCGCTCAAATAGGTTGTTATCTATATTCTGGGCCTCAATATCGTCTCCAGACGTATGTTTAACTCCCTGTGAAGTAATACAGCTTCTTCATCAACAGGATCGTCGACAAAAGAACATGTCATGTTTTTTTTATTTTTATTCATGCCGATAACAAACTGTGCTAAAATGCGCCTGATACAGACTGAATGAATGAATGAGGAAATGAAAGAGCGGGAGGAGACTGAGAGAAACTCTAGGTTTATTGAAGAAAACCTGCTCCCAACCAGGTTAGGTTCCCAGGCTCAGTTACCATGGTAACTGACTCTGAGGTTAAGTTAACCTCGCTTTCTGAAACGGAAAACCCAGAGTTTCTCTCATCTCAGGGTTAACAAACTCAGAGTTTTCACTAAACCTGCTTTGTGAAACGGGCACCTCTGGTACTGCAGAATGTAAATCTCCCCTGATGATTTGTGTGTGTGTGACTTCAAGGGAAAAGCGAGCCAGTGTGGGATTGTCTCATCTTCTCTGTTTTCTTTGTTCTCTCAAACGACACCCTTTAGAAATACTCATTTTCACACATCTCAGAATTCTAGAAATGGTTTCAAAATGGACAAACAAGCGGATAACGAGGCAGAGAAATGACAAATATGCTTTTCGGTGTGATAAATCTGACACATTTGGTGTACCCATACCTTTATCAGACTTTTCCTTCTCCTCTGACATCTCCCACTGTGTGTCCTTTGATGAGGGCTTGGGCTGACAGATGCGGCACCTGAAATATCAGCGTAACCTTGCTTTACAATCATCAAACAGTCAGCTCTGCTGTGACATTCAAGGTTTTAACTAGCTTGGATGACTCATCAGGAGTGAATAAATTCAGTCCAGCTTAAAATGATTTTTATTGTGTTTAGCTATTTAAATATTAAATTAACAATATTAGTTTTTGTTTTGTTTTTGTCAAAAATGCTCAAAGAAGTCTACACCCAGAGAAGCCTTTTGTGGTATCATCATTTCTCTTTTAATGGTTTAAATAAGTTGTCAGGAAACATGGCATTTTACAGATTAATGGTTTTCAGCACCTTTCAGTCCCCATAACAAATGCAAACAATGTCTGCGCCCAGCATCTCAAAAACCAAAGCATTTTATTTTGTTGGTAAAGACTGAATGGGCTCTTAGTCCACAATAAATCAGATGGGCTTCCTGACAAAGTAAACTATCCCATTTAAGCTCTGGCAGGTGCACTGCTACCATTGAAGTGCATCAGATAAGTTAGCACATTGTGAAAAAGTGCCAGAAAGCTGTAGAAATGGATATCTCTGATGCTTTATTTACCCGGATCGACACTGCAGCTTATCCCTGGGGTCCCCCTTGTTGTTCTCAGCGGGGAGGAAAGAGATGCTGCCTTCGTAATAGTTGTGACTCAGAAAGGTTTTTACCCCTGGAACAAAACAACAGTATGGGCCACAGAATGCCATGTCAATATATTTTACTTGTTGTGTTTGATTTAATTTCAGTTATACCTAACAAGACAATAAAGAGTAAAATTTCCTAAAGCGACACATCTGCAAAACTAAAAAATTTGACTACTTTTTTTTTTTTTTATTCTAGTTATGTGATTCTCTAGAGGCTGTTGTAGGTTTAACTGGGTAAAAAAAAAAAGTTTGGTGATAATGCTCTAGTAAAAGTAACACACAGTGTGTGTATTTAAAAGCCGTGTTGCGTTTGATAGCCCTAGGGCCTCATTAAAAAAAAAAACGAGGCAAGTTGTTTTTGTAAAAAAAAAAAATTAAAAAAAAAAATTAAATTATTTTTTTGGGGGACACAAACACAACAAACATTTTTTTTGGGAGGAATATTTTTTCTCTTTTTTTGCTTTTACCTCTAGTGCCACCATGGGATTGACACTTTGTGCCAACTATTGGATGGATTACCATGAAACGTGGCAATAATGTTCCCATCAGCCTCAGCTGTGCTTTAGGCTTTGGGGGACACAACCAGTTTGGGGTTAGCATTTATCTCAAAGCACAACTGTGCCTAAATACAGCCTCAAAGAGCTACTACTGTCGCTGTAGTTTCTTGGTGTTTTGTCAACATTAGCCTGTAAGTGCACAAGCAGATGGATTTAGAATAGGTGAGATTTATAATTAAGCATTGTGTAAAGGTTTATGTTCTTCTTACACACAGATTCAGAACTTGTTCTATACATGCTTCAAATCATTGTCATCTGTGCAGTTGGCCCCAGTTTAATTTAGCTCAGTTTCATAACTTAAATCATAAGGCTGATGTCTTTGTTAAAGCATGTTACCGTACAATGTGTGCAAGTCTTTATGTGCAGCCGCAGTGGGAAGAGGTGTTAGTGAGTCCCACTTCTGAGCTACACAAATGCTTGCACTAAATCCAAGTCTAAGAATGTGTGTTAGATTTTTATCTTTAATCCTTGGGCCCGGAGCAGGACCACTTGAACCGTAACCAGGTTACGTCACATTAAAATAAGCAGGTGTGAAGTCAGTTATCTCATATGTCAGTGAGCCAACGGTTATAAAAAAAATAAAAGGTTAACGTGTGTAGGTAGACTTAGCCTGAAGAGTCATTCAAGTTAAGAAAATCATGGCCCTCATACCTGACAGGTCATATCTAGCAGGACCCAGCCATCTCTTCCTCTCGCTGTCTGTCAGTATATCACCATAGAAACCGTAGCCAAGCAATGAGACGGAGTATCTAAGAAAGAGGTCATTGTGGTGAACTGAACACACGTCCATCGGCTGGGAATCACCTGTTAAGAAACACCCAGTAGAGTTGTAAAAAGCAACTCCCTGCTTTGTTACCACAACAAACAAATGGACATGAAACTGAAACCAGTTGCTGTAATAACCACTGGTTGTTTGCAGCTTCCTACACAACACTGGTAGCATCTCAGAAAATTGAAACGGCATGCCACCCTGACACACTGCATGCTGTAAGTCCTATGAGTCTTTCAGTTACTTACTCACCCACAATGATGTGTAAAGCAGAAGTAACTGGATCGTTGGTTCCCACTGTGGCAAAGCAGATACAATCAGTGGACCCTGTTGGATAAGAGACACACAGGTCGATGGTCAGCCATTATAGCACCGGTGTAGACATGTTAAAAAAACTGTTGTGATGTGAAAAATGCCTTTTAACTTAAGAATTAACTTGCACATACAGTACACTGTTTTCACTAAAAGTAAATAAAAAAATATGTTTTTCATAGTAAACCTCCACCATTTAAAGCCAATATGTGTAGAAACTTTGGTGTCTGACTTTGGTGTCTCTGTGTTAGATTAAAAGGTAGTTGCGGTAGACCTCCTGATGCCAATTATGTGAGTTTTCCAAAAACAACAACTTGTGCCAACAGAAAAACTTGAAAGATCACATAACTGGTATGTACGTAACAATTCCTGGAAAACTTGTTTGGCAAATACCTACTGGCATACTGGGAGGCATACACATAAAAGACTCTATAGTAATGCTAGCAGCTCTGTGAGGCTGTACTCAGGCACAGCGGTGCTTTGAGCTAAACGCTAATATCCGCATGCTAACATGTACACAATGACGCTCAATGGTGTTTTTTGCCCCCAACTGCTCCTTCCAGGCAGCGCTGCGACTGCTGCCTTCAAGGCACCTAACCCTAATCTTAACCCTAACTCTAATCTTAACCCTAACCATAACCAGTGCCTCCCAACGGTGACTTCCAGGCAGCGCTGCCGGGAAGGCACCGTTGGGGGCAAAAAACACAGGTAAACCACAATGACAATGCTAACATGCTGATTTGTAGCTGCTATAATGTTTACCGTGTTCACCATTTTAGTGTTGCGTGTTAGCTGGCTAACATTTGCTAATTAGCACTGAGCACAAAGTACAGTTGGGGCTGATGGGAATGTTAAGTTTGATCATAAACCAAAGAATTGGACAAACTAAATACGTGGTCTGACGATTATCAGGTCAATAGTCAATAGGTCACTGCAAACCACAAATGTGAATCTCTTGGTGGGGCTAAAGGTAAAGTCAGGGGATCACCAAAGTTTTCACGATACATTGTGTAGGAAACCATGAATGAATGTGCAAAATGTTTGCCAATCCATCTAGTAAATTTGCAGGATAAGTAAGAGTTCCCATTTTTATAAAAAAAATAAAGAGTGCAGTTTCCTTATTTCATTATTTGCATACACCAGTTCTGGTCTGGCCAGTTGCCTAACCCAGTTTGTTGTTGCAGGGATGTGTCAACCTCATGCAGACAGGAATTGAATCAGACGCTTGATTTAATCATTTTATCTTAGTGAAATTACTTTCTTAACCTAAAAATAACAGAGTGGAGTTTGGTTAGACCAACCAGGGAAATTTGCACATGCCTTCTGATACAATATCACATTGATATTATGATGTTTTTGAGATGTGCTTTCTATTACTGGACTCTACAATGTGTTTTCAAAGATGTTGCTATCTCCAGTAGTAAGACCTGACTGCACAGGCCATAAAAGATGTGGTCCTTGGTAGAGTAACATGACTTTCAAAGCAACCAAGTACGAAGAATTCAGTTGAATGATTTTATTAGGCGGAAGTAAGGAGACGTTTCAGTCATGAAGTGAACTAATAGGATAGCTCCGAGCCCGGGACTATCATCCGCTCTCTTCAGCCAACAAATGAGGGATAAGAGGCATCCCCTGCCTTGAGAGAACTGTTGAGTTTGATATTAAATATTTCAACTCGAGAGGTATAAAGGCTCTATCTCTCTTTCTGCACCACATGGCGTAATTTCAGACCTATCTGCCCTACTTTGATCATCTTCAAGTGGTGAAATGGACCTACTGCTACTGATAAAAGACCGAGAGAGTGAGTGAGGGAGAAAAGAGAGTGAAATCTAACTAGTGATGTTTTGAGCTGGCTCACAGAAGCGTGACAGAGGAATCGGGCTCGTCATTCGGCAGTGGACACACAGATGAGTATGAAGATGATCAATCTCTCTAGCTTTCTCCTGCGCTTTCTATGAATATCACTTATGTGGCCTTTGATTCTTCCCCTCCAAGCTTTATAATCACATCCGAACACTTTCCTATTGCTTCTGACAGCGCTGCACTCTCTATTTTGCTGAGCGTAAAAAAAAAAACTCTGACATATGCTATTTGACTCTTCTAAAGCTACCCAGTAAAAGCCAACTGACTTTAAAATGGATTTAAGTGGCGCACACAGATGTTCAATGATGTTCAGTCCTCAGATGTTCAATGTTTTATTCCTCTTACTTTACTCAACCGCAGTAGCCTGTTGGCATATTCAGAGGAGAGAGCATAAACTGTCAAAAGGCATATCCTCAGTGGAGAAGCTCCAGTTTTTATCTGCATCTTCCCCAAAACTGTCTCGCCAGTAAGATCATCTTTGCAGTGAAATCATCTTCATCTCAGGGACAACAATGGAGTCTAGATGCTTTTTGGTGCTGCCCCAAAAATGATATTTTTGCTATTTGAATCCTCAGTACATGAATGTATTTTTTTTTTTTTTTTTTTAAAAGGGGTGTTTTTTTTTTTTTGTTAATTAATTTTTCAGGGTAATAGAACATTTCTCTTCAGACCATACTAGCTAAAATCAGTAGTATTTTTTTTTTGAAATATCTCATATTTTTTTTTCCCCTTTTTTTTTTTTTTTTTTTTTTTAAAATATAAATCATTTTTCATCTAGGTGACAAAAATACTCTCTCATGATGGCGTAGAACCACAGATCTACGAAGCATTTAAGTTTACGGTCGCATCGCACCCTATGGCATTTGTAGCAAAAGCTCAATGCCTGCTATTGTTCTTCTTCAGCAAAAGTGTATGTGCCAAGATGTTTGAGACATTTTACATTATCGACAATATTTGAGACATTACTGGCACTTAAAAAAAAAAAGTTATAAACTTTTTCACAATCAAGGGAGATGAATGATTGTTAATTGGGGCATTTTATGCCTTTTTAAGGAGAAAGTCGACAGTAGAAAGATGAGAGAATAGGGAAAGAGAGAGAGAGATGGGAGATTTTTTTTTTTTCTTAAGCTACTGCTCATCAACATGCCTGTGCTTATTCAATGCTCTTGAAGGGGTGGCAAAAACCTGCCTTGAGTTTACAAGCATTGATGAGAGGTTGGCCTTGGCCATTTGATGGTTTGTTTAACTCTTGATGTAAGCAAACCAAAGCACCCTTTCTACAATCAGTCCTGCATTAAATGGCATACCAATGCCATTTAAAAACCTCTTTCGAACAACTATTGTATATCTACTTGAGAGCTATTATCCCTGCCGCTCTGAGTTTTCACTGTTCAGTGTTTTTGCACCGTGTTTCTATCCTCATGAAAAGTACAGTGATTTCAAAATGTCACACAGCACGTTTCCATTTATGGCGCTGGGAATGACTGACCCTCCGCAAGCCCCTGATGGGACCCCATGCCCTGTTGCCATAGAGATTCTCTTATGTAACTCAGCAACCCCAGGGCTGTGGTTCTTCAATATTGAAATCAATAACATTTCTGTTAAGTTAAGTTTTATACAGGAGCGACCATTTAAGCCTTGTTGAAACTCTAGCAACTCTTCTGCACAATTCCAGAAAAAAACTTGACAGTTATCATGCAACGCTTATCTTGACGAAACACAATCTATTAAAGTATCTAAGAGTATACAGTGTCAGAGGGATGCATTAAATATACAGTAAATGTACAATTTGTGACTGCAAGACTTTTGTCATGTGTAATTTACTCAATGATTGAGAGTAATTTCCCACTTTTCACAACTGTGAGAGACCTTAACTCGTTATCATACCGCATGTGTACGTGCAGACGAGAGTGAGCAAGAGTTTTTCCATTTGAGAAAAAATAAATGTGTCCTTTAGGCAAATTATAACATGTCATGTCAGCATTACATTATGTTCTACAAAGGCTAATGGTGGAAAGAAGTGGTGTCTTTCTTTCCTTTTTAATACATTTGTAATTCATATTGAGTGCATTTTCTTTCCTTTTTCTAAATATTGTGTGACTTAGATACATTCATATCAAGGTGTTGGCAGCCATAGGAGCACAGAAACGCTAAATAACTTGGAGTTGCTAAAGTTCTCATGTAAACAATTCCAGTTGTCATTTTTTAGCCTTTACTGAGATGCAATTTAACTTTAGTGTTACACTAATTTCACGAAAAGCTTGAAAAATAGTTAATTTGTTTTTGTGCTAACAGTTAGATGAGAAGATTGGTACCACTCAAATTTGTCAGTTAAATATAAGGCTACAGCAGCCTGTTAACTTAAAGTAGGTTAGCTTAGCTAAGCTAAGTTAGCACGTCAAATCACATGTCATTTTTACGCTTTGACTTTTGTGTAGATTAAATCATTCCTTATCCACTGCGGTTTCAAAACCCTGTATATGGTTTTTATGTGATATAATGACCAAAACTCACCGGCAGGAATGATCCCTATTTGTAGAGAACACGGCACCAACTCAGCATCTGGTTGGTTCTGGTCCACTCTATTGTCTGTTTGGGTCCTGGTGACTAACCCATGCAGGATCTCACTGAACATCCCATCTCCACCCACACACACCACCCTGGACAGAGAAATTATATTAACAGTTTACACGAGTTGGACATGAGTTCTGTGACACATTTGAACATGATTGTTTAAGGTCATACAGGTAGCCTGGGTGAATGCCACATAAGGTGTTCAAACATGTGCATCTGTTTGCAATAAAGCACAGCTTTATGATTAAAAACTACAACATAGCCAGAAAATCTTGACAATAATACCAGTGGGCAGCAGGAGTGAAAGTGAAAGCATTAAATAAATACGAATATCACACTGTGCCACCCAGCATTACACCTTTTTTAAGTCTATATCAAAACCTTACAGAAATAGACCTATACATTATATGAACTGCAGAGTAAAAACATAATGGACCCTAACCCTGCTCTGCTGGACTAAATACCTGCTGGATAGACGCTGGAGATGACAGGGCACTCAGCAGGAAAGACAGTTCATGTTATTGATGCCCTTTATGTTCAGGTATGAGCTGCATTTTACCATTGCATTTTCTTGAGCTGCAGCATCATGTACAATTGCTAAAAAACAAAATTATGTGGCTTATTTGAGTGATCTTTAGATTTAGATTTATTGTACAGTTACTGTATTATAAGTGGTTCTCGAGAACAGTATCAGCTACATGCCTAAAAGTATAGTAAAATGGAGAAATTCACACATTCATAGTGATATCTGTTTTATTGCCTTTAGATCTGAACCGCTGCTTTTGCTACCTCTTGATTTTAATTGAATACTTAAAGCATTGAGTAAGCATACCAGGGTAAAAGTTTGTATTCCCATCTCTCTGTAGGGAACTTTTGTGTTGCTATAGAGAGTCAATCCTCCACTACCTATTCAACTCATGGAGTACCACAGGGATCTGTCCTGGGTCCTTTACTATTATCTGTCTACAAGCTACCTTTTAGATCAAATATTTCAAAAGCATTTTATCGGTTTCCATTTTTAAGCAGATTGCTCTAAGATACTTCTCAGATACTATTGACTGATATCTTGCAACTGCCTGCACTACAGGTTTATCTTATAGACTGTAAAAACTAGCCATCTCAGAAATTCCTTCCGTTAAACTCCAATAAATCTGAAGGTATTATTATTATTATTATTATTATTATTATTATTATTTATTTATTTATTATTATTATTATTATTATTATTACTACTACAGGTTCAGACTGTATATGCTTACACTTAGGTTCCTTTTTCCTCTAGTGCCATTCTTCAGGTTAAAATGTTAATTGGCCTTGAATATGAGGTTGAAGAAAAAAAATCCTGGAAGGATTAAAACAGCATCTCTTTGTTACACTACCAGAATGTCTACTGATGTTTATCTGCCAACTGAAATCCTAATCTAAATAGATAAACACTGATCAAAAATCACGCTAGGTTACAAAAACTCTGTAACAATACAGGGCTTTGTCTCAGTCATTAAAATCTGACACAACACAGATTACAGCACAACAGGGCCACATAAACTCCTAAAATGTGATAATTGATACACAGCTTATGGGCGAGTCTCTCAAAATGCGTTCTTACAATATGAACAGACAAAAGTCTACTTCATATCACAGAGAAGAACCAGTGTTTAATGCCTGAAAGCTGCAGCTACCGAGCATGAGTAACTCACCCGTCATATTTATCTAGATTGGCCTCCGTCTTCAAGTGGTCCCTGGCATGATTGGCTCGCTCTGTAACTATGGAAACAAATCAAATGGCAAGTGTTAGTACAACTATAATGAAAGGGAACATACAGACAAAATAACTTGAATCTTTGTGGCCTGACGAGCACAACAAGCATGCCGAGGGAAAAAAGACAAGGAAAAATGCTGCACTTTTGAAACATTCCCTGGAACCCGGTCATCGTGCAGATTAATGTTCAGAAAAGCAAAGGCATAGTGGCACACAACAACTTAATTCGGCTATTGTATATTAGCCTGCAAAATGAACCCTGTGCCAACAAAAACAATATTTCAACAGTAAATCTGTTTTCCAGGCATATAATAACACAAAAACAATCCTGCAGCCCATCAATACCCCAGACTATGTGTAGCTGTAGCAAACACTTATTGAATAATAGATGTGTTTGGATACCCAAGCTTATCAACTATCACTGCCTCCATTAAGGTGGTGGCATGATTAATGGCACTATAAGCCAAATCATATCCTTGCAAGCCTCTTCGGTCCCTTCAAGAGGCCACAGTGGCAGTGGAGATCTATATGGCGGCCATCAAGACTCATTTTTTATTTAAATGTTAAGGAACGCTACTGATAGGAACCCACCAATCACGTCTGCTAAGATGCAGGCACGGCGAAACAGTGGAGCCACCTTCTGCTCGTAAATACGCCTCCCGCGCCGCTTTCCTCCGTAGGGATTGATGTACACCAGAAGGCTCTTTGGTCGGTTGGCTGCAAAGTGAGCGAGGAGAATGAGAGAGTCATTAAAAAGACGGTTTATTTTTTATTTTTTTTTAACAAATGTGTAACTGACAGCAGCTTGATGAAGTTTTCATTAACCAGAGACCTTTCTCAAAATGCTCAGTCAAACTGACTGGTCTCCAAAAACATGCTGCTCAAGAAATAAATGGTGTGTCTACTGACTATGGTAGGAGTGTGAAGCAATTCAGAGGTGCTGCATCATTCGGTGATAAACCCACAAAGCGCTGCAATGGAGAATACTAAATGGCTTGTTGATGGCTGTTGTCGAAGACTGCATTTAGGACAACAAACTGAGATACAGCAGCTGCTCCAATTGAAAATGAATGGATTGGGATCAAGAGTTAAATGAGCACAAAGAAATACAGGGTGCAATATTGTTTGGCAATAAGACAAAAGTTCCATTAGATTACATAAATGGATTGTCAGTGGGTGATGTAAAGGTGTACTGTGGAGCAGAATAACCCTATTGAACACACTAAGGTTTCATCTTCACAGAACGCAGTTAATTTTTGTTGAATTGGTTCATCTTGCCAGACAAAATGGGGCCAACTAGACCATTTCAAATGGGTTAAACCCATCTTAGTCTAATTTTCACATGCTAGTTATACACTAAATCCTGTAGAACTCAATCGTGTAATCTCTTTGCAATAACATTTTAAGTGTAAAGCGCTGTACTTTGCACTCAACTAGGTCAAACATGTAAAAAGCTCAATATGTTGTTACTGATATGTTTCTGGTCATGTAATATGTTAATTCATCATTGAAAACCATATTAAATTCCTTACATCTTCAGGTTTAACTTTTTTTTTTTCTTCCCAAATAAAAAATGTGATTGATGACTTGCTGTTATGTACATTTTCAGTCAGAGTTATATTTTGTTATTAAAAAGCATGTTAACATATAGGAGACAGTTATGCTGATTCTTTGGATCCCATCTGGAGTAAGATGGATGCAAACAATAATATGGACATCCTCTTCATGCCAGCCAAATATATTTTTAGTACACCTCTTTTTATGTTTGTAAAACCACCATTTATGTATTTTGTCAGACTGCTGTTGCTGGCTCCATTCTGTATGTCTATGCCTGTGAGGTACTGTCTAGAAGAGAAACGCAGGAGGGCAAACTATATTGTAGGTTTGCCTCTGGGCTCTCCTGAGGGCATCGATACCACTAAAAAAAAACAGAAACTGAAACAGAAAATATGCACTGTGGAACAATAACCTAATCTTTATTATTACAGTGTCTTGGTCTTTGTGATATTGGTCTGTATACTGTTCATTTATGTAATTTCCCCTTTGTTTACCTCAAACACTATTGATATAGCCCACAATAAAAGCATCCTTTTCCGGTTTCAGAGGTCTTCCTTGGGCGCTACAGTAACTTACGTTAGTTACGGTATGGTGGTGTCCCAATGAAGTCGACCATAAACCACTCAGAAAAAGATTGTATTGCGTATCCCTTGCGCACATCGCTGACAGCTATTGAAATAGCTTGAGAGATAAAAAGCCTGATCCTCCCAGAATACCTGTTGTCTCCATGCAGAATAAACGGTACAGCACAACATATTACAGTCCAATCGTAGCCTGAAGAACAACAGGTAGCCATCTCTAAATAAAATTAATGAAGTCGTCATGTTTGGCATGGACCACACATTGCTAAAATCAATTAGCTTTGCCTCAACTGCTACTTTCACGCGACCAATGCGCTACTGAATACTTTTTTCCTACAGTTACATTTGACCTTTGTCTCTGTGTAGTGCAGCTTAATGACATGTGTACTCCACTTTGTATTTGCCCTAGTACTCACCAAGCCAGATTCCCAATACATGGCACTTTTATGGATCCTAGTCAATAAACTGATCAAAGTACATTACCAAGTCTTTTAGAGAACATCATTAAACGGTTACGTACTGAGTAATGACAGTTGCTCATTGATAACATGGATCCACTGCTCGCAGAGTCCCTGATTGGCAGAGTGGAAAGTTACATCACCACACCGCCACTGGTGCTGCCTTGTTCTTCTAATGTAGGAAACTGTAGAAGAACAAAAACGAAGGAAGGGACAGAATGTGAGAAAAAGAATAATATGATTATTTAACACTATTTGTCATAGGCGTACTCACTGGTAATGGCTCACATTTTTACATTCCACAAAGACATTTTGAGGTCTAGTCTGCTGATAAACACACACTGTTTGCATGGTCAACCTTTCTGTTCCACTCTAACCACTTACCGTTACAAACCAACACCTCATAGTTCTTAGAAGAACAAGAATGGAAAAAAAGAGTATAAATAGAGGCAAGATGCTATCACTAAAACAAAAGAATTGCTGATATGATTTCTAAAGATAACACCGAATGTGCTAAATAAAGCCTTAACTTCCTGGATATTATTTACTGTGAAACACCCATCATTGTTTGTTACTTATACTGTAATTTGGAGAGTATTTCTGGGCACTAGGGCTGGTCTTTTTATGTATCATACTTTGTCCATTCTCCCATTTTGCACAGACTACATTCAGTGCTACCTGGCTTTGCTATGGTGCAGACTTGGCCTGGCTTTATCCTTACCAGCCAGGTCAATCAGTTTGTGATAAATGAGTGCATGTAAGAAATGAAGTAGTCCGTGAAGTAAAACAGGGCTCTGCTGATAGTCAGACAAAAAAACTCAAGATGGAGTCCCATAATATCCTGCCAGGAACATTACTGAAATATTTACACGAAGGAGCAAAAAAATCACTCGCTAAGCACTTTGACAGCAGATTCACTCACTTAGCATTTCAAAGTCAAATTATCACTCTAAGCATTCTTTTTATCAGATAGAAAAGTTAACTTTTCAGGCAAGTCCAAATCACTTACTCGTACTTGCAGGAGGGTAGGCAACAAGACGTTTAGAGTGGGTGTGACATCATCCTTTAATAAGTTACATAATCGGGATGCAAGTGACGGGATGTGTCTTTGAAGCCAAGTTTCCACAGATCGTGGGAATGCAGTCGTGTCAGGCTCGACACACTCTAATGCCAGTAAAAGCTCACATTAGTGAGGTAATTTTTAACATTTGGCGGTGATAAATAATGTAAATCCGATCTTGTTTGGATATAATCTAATGGCTCAAAATTAAGCTTTAGCCCATAAGTCACTGGCTTGCTGCCATCTTAGACCCAGTCGGCTAAGCTGTGAGGGACTCTCTTGTTATTGCATTACTTTCAGACTGTGGAGCTGTCTACAGGCTTATTTCCAGTGTCAGATCACTTGCGATTGGTGGAGCTGAACAGTCTTTTGGCACACTTACTCAAAATGTTACTGTGATTTGGCATTAACCTACTATAGTAAAATGAAAGTGACATCAGTGGCTTCAGGCAACTTTGTCAGAAGGAACAAAAGACACTATCTATTTCTCAAAGTGGCACCTCAGCTATTTAGTATTGGACTGCCATAAAGATGGAGGACTTGTGAGAGACAGAGTAAAAATGGATGAGATATCCTGTGTTTTAGTTCCTTAAATGGATCAACCCCTAAAATGATGGATCCTACACTTGCTATAATGCAACTTGTCATTTTCTCAGATTTTACAAAACTCCTCCAGAGCCACAAAATAAATTATACAACTGTGTTCAGAGGCCGAGTAGTACTCCCCATGACAAGCAAATTGACTTAGAGGTGTAAAATCAGTGGACTGTCCCTTTTTAAGTGTGTATATCAGTATAGGTTCAATACCTGTGAATGCATGGGGATACAGCTGGGAGTGCTGCTTTGCTTTTTTCTGACTCTTCCTGGTCTCTTTGCTGTCTTGGTCATCATCTTTGGTCTTGTGGACAGCCACTATTTCACACACCTGAACAGCATGGCTGTGTGCTGGAGAGACAAATAAATAAATAAATTTTTTACTCATACAGCATCATGCATAGGTTAGGCTGGTTACACAATGCCTGCGTGGCGTTTCTGTTGCGTGTCAGCTGCGTGGATTTTTCTATGTCTTTACAGACCAGAAACGTGTTTGACACGGTGCTGCTCCTGCTAGCCTTGTCTGGACACATGTATGTTTCCCATTGATAAAATGAAATACCATACCATGTTAAACATAAATATATACTGATTTGATTACAGCAAAGACAACGTCGGCAGTATTGACGGCAAAATAGGCTACAGAATATTCCGTTCTGTATTGACAGGTGCAATATTAGAAAACCAATTTTTTTTTATTACATTTATATCTGCATTTATATCAAAACCTAGAGACTTTCAAACATCAACATGTCATTTATTAATATGTATTTGTGTCTAAATGACATATACACATCTTTTCCTATTCTATTTTGCCTGGAAACGCTTCCAACACGCTTGCGTGTCGCGTGAAAAATAGGCGTTGGTTCTATTTCTAGCAGGCACGCGTTTTCGGCGCGCGCCTGAGACGCGCGTCTCACACAGACAGTGTGTAAGCTCTAACGCCACACAGCTGACATGCTCGCACAACGCATCCCGTGTGTAACCGGCCTTATTGTGTAATTCAGTTAATACATTCAGTTAATACATTCTCACATGTACACACACACTGTGTGTGTACATGTACAAAGCAATTGTGGAAGTGCAAATTGCCAAATATCATTCATAACTTTTGTTAAGATCATTAAAGCTGCAATAATCAATGCTTTTTAAGAACAATGGATCACACGATCATATGTAATGTGAAAGGGGTCGCTCAACTCTGCAGGTCCCCTCAGCTCTACAGCGATCTTTTCAGATCATTGTTTTGGTTTTATGGCCCACAACTTTTACTGTTTATTGTTTTGGTTCAGTCTCACTGAACTCATCAGCCTCATTTCCAGATGTAGCAGGCAGCTGTTTCAGTGAAAACCCACTATACGCTTCCTGCCCAGCACCAAATGGTACACAGACAAAGTTAACCGACAAAGCTGATTTAAGTTGAATATTTAGCAGCTAAAGTACCAGATATTCCCCTTAGGAGTTGGTGGAGAAAACGGAGATAAAAGTAGAGTGAATATTAGATTTCATTCATCAAATGAATGCTACTAATGCTCTGTATCTGCTGGATGTGTAGACAGGCAAATGTTTGCTAACAAGAAATTAGCTTTTCATTCATATTATAAACAGTAAAATGAATGGGAAGAATAACAGCCATTTCCCAAGAGAGATGGTGAGTGTGTGGGAAGGAACTGCATCTTCTTGTTCTTTTTTCCCACGGGAATGGAATTAAGGCTGCTAGTTTAAAATGACTTTGGGATGAAGGACTTTGGCAGTGTTTGAATGGTTTGTTCATTAGTAGAATTTGTCAAGTATGGTTTGATCTGGTACCTCCTGGCAGTGAAGAGACGGGGTGGGTGAGTTGCCTTAAAGAGCTGCTAAGGGACATCAATATGATATGAATTCACTGAAAGGCAGAGATTAAGAAAATAAAGGGAATTGTTGGGAAATTTTCTTTTCACATACATACTGGTAATTGAGGACAAGCTGGTCTTAGTATGAAACAGAGTGGCCAGGGGAAATCCAAATAAAGGCAATGAAATCATTAAAGAATTGCTTCAACACCCATGATATGGATGTTGAATAGGTACAACGCATAGGAAGGTGATGCCTAAATATTTTACGCTTGCTCTCACAATATAACTTTCATTTGTGAACCGTTTCTTTATTTTAAATCCAGAAATCATGAAGCGTTCAAGCACAGTAGATGACTATGCTACTAAGGGAATAAATTCAAAAATGCACTTTTCTACTAGAAAACGACAATATCACTTGCAATGAGTTGAATTGACCTCTTCAACTGCATCGGTAACAGGCATTCCAGTCTCTCCTACAAATATATTCAGCTGATATGGTGAAATGGATGGGAGGGAGGCATGACATATTATTTCTCTCCTGGGAGTCGGAGGTAATAGGATTTCATTTCTTTCTCAAATAAAGATGATGCGCCATGCAGGCATGAATAACTTTATGACCATCGATATTCACACTTTGACAAATAGGAAGAGTTATGGCCATGTGGGTAATAGCTTTTTTTTCAGAAAAAAATGAGGAGTTTCATTCCAACTATTTGAAAAATGGCACCTAGTGTTCTGCCAAAGATATTGTTGGTGTTGAATTAAAATATATAATAGATTACTAAAAGTTACAGCGACTTACACATTCCATCCGTTTTCTAAACTAATTATACTACAGGGTCACAGGAGGCCTGACACTATCCCATCATTGGTCGGGTCGCCCATGTATTAGAACATACAATTCATATTTTGAATTTTCGATTCACCTGACCTGCATGTCTAAAAAGACTAGTATGGAGTTACCAGGAGTCTAATAATATCTTCCCTTTTGGTAGAGGCTAACCACTTCCCCATATGCCATGGCCAAGCTAACACAACTTGTAACACAACTTGTTACTAAAAACTATGCAAGCATTATATTTCTGTAATGAGTTACTAAGTAATGTTATACTGTCCAACACAGTTCATAAGCAATAATGCAGCCTTAATTTAGTTTTGCTGCTACAGCCTTACTTGGTCTGGTATAACTAGTAACTTACGAGGCTTGCTAGCTAAGGTTAGCTAACGTTAGCAAGCATTATACGTGTATCTTTTTAAAGGTTGCTGTGTAACTGACATTACTAAGTCACTTTGCTGACTTTATGACTCCTGTCTTCATGTGCTACTGTTACACCATGTTTTAGCATATTCACTACTGATTCACACTTGTGACGATGATGGCTGCTGGTCAGAAACGTTATATAGGCCCGCCAAACTATTTTTACTGTTGTTTCTGTTGTGCAATATGTTAAACTGATAGTTTGACTTATCAAAGAGATGTCCTGACAAAATAGACATGGTGTATTGAGGATGATGTTATAACATCAAAAATAATTTCATGTAAGCATACGCAGATAAGGAAAAGCAAATTATCTTTGGCAAAATGTTGCATGCTGATAATGACAACTACTGTACAGTTGGAATAAACTCAAGATTACAACAAACTGTGTTACATTTGAGATAATTCAACATGGAATCTTAAAACCAAATTTGTACCCGATTTGTGCCAAAATATTCAGTGGAATATATTATAATATCTTATCTCGTATTTTTCTCATTTACATGCTTGTTATCTTAAGCTCCCTGGCTTACGTTGAAATCTTAAAATTGTAGGAAATCTTTTCTCTGTGTTAGCCTGGTGAGCAAATCAACTTCTGTCAAAGTCAAAAAGTGAACATTGATCATAGAGTCAGTACAAGCGGTGTCTCTCTCTCTCTCTTAATCAGGCTGGTCTTTTTGAACAACTTGGTCAAATTAACCCTAGAAACAAGCACAAAGCCAACAATCCCAGTGAACTGTGTTAGGGAAGGAACTGGAAACAATAGCTGACATGCCCATACTGCTCCAATAACCCTGCCACACAGACACACTTACAGAGGCATTGCCACCTACACGATCAAGTACAAAATAATCCCATCAACACACACACACACACACACACACACACACACACACACACACACACACACACACACACACACACAACACTCCCTACTTTTTAGCTCAGTGCATTCCCTAAGCTACATGCTAAGCCCTCGGCCATACAAGGCAGATCCTCTCTGCTCTCCTCTGACATACTTTTCTTTGTGCTTGAAAATAATCTTAGCACTGGCAGTCAGCCATTGTGTGCTGCCTATTCATACCACAGGGCTCTGTTACTGTACTGTGAACTGAAGGGGTCTGCTACCTGCAAAAAGTCATCTTTTCAGAAAACTAGGAGGGTTTCAAATGTGTGGAGCTAGCTCTACACTTGGAAGAAAGGATCTAAATGTTTGTTTTGTTGGTGATACCTAAGAGCCAATACTTGACTACTGCTTCAACTATCAGTTACTCCAAATAAAAGATTAGGAGGTGACAATTAAGCGCAAGAGGACATCCCCTAATATCTTCAAGGGTCAAACCACAAATAACGAGTCATGCACTGCAGGGCAACCGAGATATATAGCTCGAAATAAAAAACAAACATTAACTTTGTCACTTCAACAATATTCAAAGCATAATTGATCAAATTAGTGTGACCTGGAGCGCGACGCTTTGTGTTTGTTTTACTGACTCATGATTCCAGGCACAGCCCACAGTAAACACTGCCTGGTGATCTTGATATCAGTGGTGTTTTTTTTGTGCCAAAAGTAATGTCTATGATGAAAGTAGGCTGTACATCACTTACAAGATTTATGATTCCAACTGAAGTGAAGTGATCTGAAAACCTTAAGCATGGCAAAAAAATGTATTTGTACTACCGTTTTGGACCAATAATTAGTTAATTTCCTATCAATAACCACTTGAATATAACTGGAGTATTAGTTTACATACAAGCTTGTTACCTACAGATAATAATAGCTGGGCAAATACAGTATCACTTTAAAGGAATAGTTCAACATATTTACTTGACTGTCTGTAGCTAAAGCCAGCAGCTGTTTAACTTAGCATAAAAACTGGAAACCAGGGGAAACAACTAGTTTAAAAAAAAAAAAAGAAAATCATCCAGCCAAGACATAGTCCCGCACATAAAAGCCCGTAAAAACAACAATCTGATTAAACAAAAATAATGTTAAGTTTTAATTATTGAGCTTAATAGGTGCTGGTAGGTTAATGTTGTTAGTTTTTGACAGAACCAGGCTTGATGTTTCCCCATTTCAAGAAAACGAATAAGTGTATTTCCCAAAATATCAACAACAACAACCACAACAAAGCAACCTGTGAAGTTTTAGTTCAGACTTCCAGTTCTGCACATGAGAGGTTCTTGTTGACTGCCATGGAAAAAAATTTAAACTTCAAAGTGACAATCGCATGGGATGCGAACAAGGAGCAGCATACAGTAGAGAATGATTCCCTAAAGCTGGCAGGTGCAAATATCAATGTGCAAGACAGCGAATGGAACTCAAATTCTGGCAATTGCAGTGCGTTGCTTTGCCCAGAGTGTGAATGTAATCCCCAACTCTGGCATTGTTAGTGCCTTTCTCTCCAGAGCCAGACACATCCAGGTCCTCAGGGCCCAGGGGGCTACTGGTTTCCATTCTAACCACATGAGATGGATTAACACATGTGATGCACACTGTTGTAATCTGTTAAAGGGCCAGGATCAGTTTGTGGATTTTTACACAATCTGTGAATTTGTATTTCCAAACCTTTTTGGCTTGTGACTCTTTTTAAAATTACACTTGTCACAGGTTGCATATGTCTACAGGCTGTGACCAATTTGAAGGATTTATTATTCCCTCTCAGAAGCCTATAGGTACAATTATACAGTAAATAACACTCTGTTCTATCATTCCAACTAAATGCTACACGCAGGATTTGGGAGAGCCTGCCTGTGATAGAGAGCACTGGCTTTTGTAGTGGTTTAAGTATGTCATTATGAGAAGCACATAGGCGTAAAGTTTAAAATTAGTTTAAGTGGCCCTTTGACTACAGAGAGGGCTAAAAATCCAGCAGTACTCGAAAGGATTGAGAACCACTGGTCTTGGCAATAATTGCATCATATTACGATGCAACAAAGAGGTTCTTTCAGTAAACGTAATGGAGCTTAGGAGGTCAGTTAAATGCAACACTTTGATCACGGCTTTTCCATTGAAATAACGTTTGCCCTTTTAAATGCTGGTGTGACCAGGGGCCTCAAAAGAAGACGTACGCCGCGCTCTACGCAAGAATAGGTATTTATAAAAAGCTAACTTGACAGGAAAATGTGCGGTCCTCCACGGACACTCTGACCCAGGCGTACGCTCAGAAACGGGTGAAAGGAGAAACGGCGACACCGACGGCAGATGGAGGAAACACGTGAAACTGTGTAAATTCAAATGAGGATATATTTGCAAAAGGAAAACTCAAATATGTTCTGTAATTATGTATATTGGCATGTTAAGGAATTTATTCTCATAACTAATACGGTAAACAGGACCAATAATGTTTACACTGAGGCTGTTGTCTGGCGGAGCACACAGTTTTTTTTTTTTTAAATGGTTGCCATATACAGTATCATAGTGTTTTATACAATGTTTATTTGTATGGCTTTAGTTTGTTTTATTTGTGTTTTAAATGTTTTTATTGTAAAGCATGTTTTAACCTTTTTTATTTTATTACACGATACTCATTTAGAATTAGATTAATTCCGACACCTGTAGCTTTTTAGATAGAATCAAATGGATGGGTATAAAAAAGGCATGCCATCCCAATGCGTAACGACGCACAATGGCTGATTTCGCACTGTTGGAAGATGTGGCAAAGGATTCGGAGGGACCGAATCTTCATGGCACACGAGGACGAGTGGCCTCAGAGCCGGTGTTACAAAGAAATCTGTGACCCGTCAGAATGTGTTACTGTAGCGCTGTCTACCTGCCGTAAATCATTCTTTGACTTTGCGGGAAAAATCAGATCCGGGCAGATGCATTAATAAAAACTATATAAAAATAGCAATCTTTACACTGCAAGTCTCATTTGCTGTTACAGTTCATTTGTCATCATCAGATGGAAAATTGGTTTAAGAAACATTTAAAAGTTACATATAGTCACTTTAAGTGTTTACTATATTTAGAATATTTTCACCACTTTACATGCCGTCAGACAACCCTTCAGACAAAGAACTGAAGCCGTTATATCCATCTATGCTCTCTTCAAAGCCACCAGGCTCTTTTGTCAAAAACACAAATTTTACTTTGCAGAACACGGAGTTGCTAGCCTGGTTGACACCAGACCCTTCTCAGTTGTAACTGAGAGTGGGTCTGGGAAATGTTCATTGACAGTTCATTTCCAAAGGCGCGTCACCAATAGGGCTGGGTATCGTTCAGAATCTTTCGATCCGGTGCCAATTTCGATACCTCAGTTTCGATACCGATTCCTAACAATACTTTTTTTCGATACCATATGTTTTAAAATCCATTTCAACATCAACAAAATTACATTAAACACAAAGCTTTTATTTTCCACCTTAATTCAGAATTCCACCTTAAGAATCAAAAGAGTTATCAAAATTAAAAAATTCTGGTAAAACTGCTCACTCAGAGTAACATTAATAAAAGTGCATTGCCTTGCAAGCTCAGCCTGTCAGTCAGTCATCAGGGCAGAGAAACCACCGTTGTGGCTGCTTGTAAGATGAAGTGTAACGTCAACAGCACCGCGACCGCTTTCGGCTCGCCATTAATATCGTGACGCGGCAAACGCTGTCGCGCGTGAAGTTTTAAAAACTGTAACCACACTGGAAACCAACCGTGACTCTCTGTGACTTCAACAAAACTGCAGACAGTTTACTCCGTCCGCACCTCTCCGTGTGCGTGTGTGTCGGTCGGAGCTCCGCTCTGTGTCAATATGCAGAGAGGACAGATAAGCTTGCGCTTCCGTGCTCAGACGCTTTTGGAACCGAAATTTGGCACCGAAAGATAAAGAATTTTTCGATACTCATAGGATACCATAAAAGTATCGACGTTCGGTACCCAGCCCTTGTAACCAACGGACGCCGCTCAAATGCCTCTGGGCGCAATTGGATAGTCAACCAATCAGACCAACGATCCGGGTGATGCTGCGCTTCGGTAGCCGTCATGTTGAATGTAAACAAAAAGCTGCTCGCCATCGTCGTCGCGTAAAGCCCGCCTCAACGGTTGTGATTTGTGCCTCGATTTTGGGGACATTGGAAATGGGTTTGAATGGGCTCTTCGCCAGACTGACATGCAGAGAAAATCTCAAATTTGCCGAAAGTTCGTCAGGATTTGCCCAGGCTACGGAGTTGCTGGTCTACAACTGCCTCAATTGGTTAGGTGGTTGGTGTTATTGTCTGACTTTGGGAGTTTTAAAAGGAATAGTTTGGATTCACCAAAGTCACACAATAACCGTTCCCAGAACTATCCCTAACGTCACACCCTTGATGTGTCGGAAGGTGTTGGGAGTAAACGCTAGACATTCTTTCATCAGCCCACAATGAGGAAGTGTATGACAGATTTGGAGATGATCTTACAGGGTTTGATCTTAACACAGTATATCCTATGCATTCATGTGTGTGCACACACGGTTTTGTGTTTGCCTGCTTGTGTATATGATATCTGTGACAGCACAGAGCCTGGCCTCACCTCCTTTTGGTCCTCTGACAACAACAAGCTGTCATCATATTCATATTCTACTGCTGTTCTCTGCACCCCTCCCTTTACACAGTGGATCAGTATGTAATCCCTTTATTGTTACTGAGGTTTGGCACTGACAATGCGTTAGAGGACAAGCCGGCGCAAGCTTAAGGAAATGCTTGCTTACCGTAGGTGTCCCCACACTTTTCATGTAGTTTTTATGTCATTCCTGTTTTGCTTTCACATATTGCATTCCAAGTGGCATGCAACGCGGGTGCCAGAGAGGGACAACGATTTAACTGAGGGTGTGAAACTGATAAAATGGTTTATGTTGTTGGTTGATGCAATCTAATATTTAAGGATGTTTAGCTGGATATCGGCTGCATATGTGTCAGTATGTGCACGTGTTGTAGAGCAATATATCAAAAAATATAAATTATTATCAAAAAAGTGGATGCCCTACCATGGACAGGGTAGCATTTGGGTCAGTCAACCACACCAACACATATCCAGAACATTTATTTATTTTGTAATCAGCTTTAGAGGCCCTACTTTTTACTCCTATCCAAGCCACATGTAAATACATATATTAAATGTAATGAAAGGGGCTGTATTGCTGCCAGTAATGCAGTATAAACCACAGTTTACCCAATCTCCAGCTGTTGTTTGGCAGTGTTTACTTCTCTGCATCTCGCTCCCTCCCTCTGCAGCCGTCTCTCATTGTACAGACAGGGTTGTGCATTGAGCACCCGCTTTAGATTACAAAGCAAAGATGTGCCTGGGTACACATGGCAGTGAGCTGTCAAACAAGACGTGTGGATTTCTCCCAGGCACAATGGGTTTGTTAAGCCAAGGCTTAGGCAAACAGATGGGAAAGAAAGGACACCAAAGGTGGAAGGTATAACAGGAGAACAGGGGTGCAATGATCCTGCTTATATTTCTATATATGCCAAAAGTACCAGTCAATAAAAGTCATTATTTTCAATATGAAATTTTCTGTAACAATAATTCTCTGGATTTTGATGGGCTGCGTTTGGATTTTAGCCACACCAGCAGCATGGCTCTAGGGAATGGCAATATCGATCAGTTTGTCCACCACTTTGGCCCGGACTGAAATATCTCAGCAAATATTGGATAAATTGCCATAACATTTTTGTATATACATGATCCCCAGAAGTTGTGATCCCCTGATGTTTCCTTCAGTGCCACCATGAGGTTGATGTTTTTTTTTGTTTTGTTTTTTGTCGAATGTCTGCGGAGCTGTTGGATGGATTGCCATGACATTTGGTACAGATATTCATGGTCCCCATAAACTGGGGCCTTATAACTTTGTTGATCTTCTGACTTTTCAACTGGTGTCCCAAAAATGTCCGGATCCAGTGAAGTATCTCTACATCTAATTGATGAACTGCCATCATATTTTGTACAGACATTCATGGTCTCCAGATGATGAATGCCAGGTCCCCTGACTTTTGTTCGAACACTATGAGGTGGAAATTTGTGGTTTTGAGTGAAAGCTTTCAACACTTATTGGATGTATTACTTTTACATTGTAAACATACATTTATGTCTCTTCCAGGATCAATTGTAAACATTTACTTAACTTCATCTGGCGCCATCGTCAGATTAACATTTCAATTTGCCTAATACTTTGGTTTCACACTGCATACCTGCAAAACGAATGACATTCCCCATCAGCCCTCAGCTGTACTTTGTGTTTAATGCTGCTAATTAGCAAATGTTAGAATGCTAACATGCTAAACTAAGATGGTGACAGTGGTAATATTATACCAGCTACCGTAAAACGCATAAGCAAGTTAGCATTGGCATTGTGAGCATGCTGATGTTTGCATTTAGCTCAAGGTCTAAGTACAGTTTCACAAAGCATACTGTACTTTTATGAGTGACTGATGGACAAAATCATGTAGCTTTGTTTTGCTTCTTCAATTGTTATATGTGGATTTCGCTATGGGATTTTATTACAGAGAAAATTCTGTGATGCTGATACCCTATTTCAGCCTGATTTTCAAACCTTCCTGTATGGCTATAGGTGAATGCCTGACTGTAACACGTTGGATCTGTATCCAGCTCTGCCATAAGGGAAAGCAAATATCTAAACCCCCCTCCTGGCCAAAGGAGATACCCAGGCTTAGAGGGCCTGATAAAGTACTATTCGCTAAGCAGTGATTTGGAGGAAGGGGAGATCCTCTCTAAAGAATATGCCATG
This sequence comes from Perca fluviatilis, assembly GCF_010015445.1. NCBI lineage: Eukaryota > Metazoa > Chordata > Actinopteri > Perciformes > Percidae > Perca > Perca fluviatilis. Next base: position 18,278,282 of record NC_053134.1, on the reverse strand, counting down.
ATTTTAAAAGTTTTTTTAAAGATTATTTTTTGGTCGAGGAGTTATAGTCGAGGAGTAAACCTCTATATATGGGCCCCCGCTCTAGCAACTGAGCTATCTGGGCACCCATATGCCATGATTTAGTCAAGATTGTCCTCCAAGATGGGAGCATGCATTATATAGAAGTGTATTCTGTGACTCAGGCATTATGTGGACCTAGGATTTAGTCTCGGCTCAGAGGCCATGTCATCTCAGTGATTAGATTTTGTTAGTGTGTAGCAAATCTGTGTGCAAACAAAACATTCCTGGCTAGGATACCCTCTCTTGTTCTCTGGTCAGCACATCTAGCTGACGGATGCTCTGATTCGACCAAATCCACTTAAATGTCAAAAGGTAAAATCCACTAATGTTGTCTAAACATAAGCATCAAGACCAGAGTGATATTCACCGCTCATATTAATTCCTCTTGGCATTTCGGGCACTTGTGTGTCCATTTGATTTTAAGGGAAAAATTTAATTTTTGGGCAAACAAATGGAAAATGCAAGCTGTAGAAGACCTGGTAATTTTTTTTTTTTTAATCACACTGCATGCTTTTCTGGTATCAGCTGGGATTAACTTTTTCTGTCTTTCTCAGTGCTGAGATGATTCCCAGATTACTCTTCACATCTTAATGTTATTTGATAGAAAATGTTAAATTTGTATGTCCCCTTCTATCTACTCGCCAATTCGTATGCCATTTTGGCGTGTTATCAAGACGCATAATCGCTTTTTAGCGTGTTTATCAACGCCGTTTGGCCTCCGTTGACCTACATTACATGTGAATTATCGCCGTAGCGAGTAGAGTGAAAGGACGGAAGTCCGCAGAGGGAGGTTAGTTGGGGTGGTGGATGGGTAAAACACAGGACTTTCACCCAGGAGAGCTGGGATCATGTCCTGCGTGTGGTGTTTATCAACTGTTTGTTTTTTTAAATGTTCTTTTCCTAAACTCAACCATTTGTGGTGTGATGTTGGTCACCTTTGTGTTTTTGTCAGGTTTTTTTGTCATTTTTTGTTGTGTTACTAAAGCCTTTCCCAATGTTCTTTTCCTAAACCCAACCTTTTTTTTTTTTTCCTACACGCATGTAACGTTGTTCTCGCGATAGCACAGCACGTTCTCGCGATAACGCGTGGATAGCTCAAAATGCGTACAGATAACACGCCATTTGGCTTTAGGAAAGTGGCGTGTATGTTTACGCAAAGTCATGATGCCATGTTGCAATAACTACACTCCACTCAAAGACCACATATATAAAAAGATAAATATAATCAGCCAGTTCAGCTTGCTCCAGCACTTAAAGTCCTTTTGATTTTCTCATGAAAAATGTGATTATGGTGTTTAATGTTTAATTTACTGGATATTTATTACCGGCAAAGTCTCCTTATTTGATTCCTAACTCCAGTGTAAACAGACCTGCTCTTGTCACAGCGATCACTGGGGGAAATTTTGGTGTAGCCCTGTTGAACATTGACTCAATAAATGGAAGTCTTTATGGCAGGTTATAATAGGGCGCTTGATACCACTTTGAGGAAGGTCAATGGCCAGGTTTAAACTGAAGTGTGCAGTGCCAGCTGTAATACCGCCACTCCATGGTACAGTAATTGCAGACCAGGGAACTCTTCTAGATGAACAAACATTAGCCTCAGAAGGTTATAAGGACGTTTGGATTAAGTGAAAGTTGTCTGATGCAAAAGGACAACATTTGTAGCGCTGGTTGACAACCACAGTTACAGTAAGCAGAATTTAAGGTGCAGACCATCAACCCAATGCATGCTGGGATTCCAGCTCATTTGACAGTGGACTGGGTCACACCAACTACACTAGCTTAAGTGTGTGTGTCTAAAGTCCTTCCTATGTTCTTAGTAACCATGAGCTAATTTCAGATGATGGATTTACTAAATCGGGTTGCACCATTAAAACTTAAATGTTTTAATAATAATAATAATAATAATTTATACTTTATCAATCCCGCAAGGGGAAATTATTACACACATCACACACAGGCCTGAATTACACACACATGCTATGTACCTATACATGTACTAATGGCGAGATGTCAGAGTGAGGTAGATATGACTTTAGCTATGTGTAAAGTAGTTGCTATCCCCACAAGCTGGAGCATAGCGTCCATAAATAACAGATTTAGGTAACCAAGTGATACATCATTACTTTGCAGAGTCCTTTTGTAGATGTATGCATTAAGTTGTTTTATTTATACATCCTTAAGAAGAAATACAGTATGTCTTTCCAAGTTAGTTGTATTCGTGCAGTTTAGAATGAGTGGGGAATTCTGTTAATTATGCGAACGTTGGCAACAGTCATTTGGTCTGACTTCATTTGCTTGTTTTGTAATTTAAAGTATAGGTATAATGTGTTATTTTGGTAAAATTTACTTTAAGCCTTGCTATATAACATAAGTTTGATGAAGTTTTAGGACAGACGTGCCAACTACATTCCATATTTTACCTCTTTTACTCTTCGATCCAAACGGGCACTAATAAGCTAGCTTAACGTTAATTTAGTCAGTTAGCTAGGCAAAAGTTACACCTGGCAGTGGTTGTAAACAAAGTAACAACTAATCACTGGTCTACATAAGAACTACTTTGTGTGGTACAAACTGTTTTAACTTAGATACGCGTAAATGTTCACTACTTAGTAAACGGTACCCAGGCTAGTTTGGGCGTATAGAGAGTTAGTGCAACCAACTCCTGATTTGGAGTATCCAGTTAGAAGAAAAATAATGTATGGATGTAGTGCAGAAATACTCACGGTTGTCCACTTTTTATAATTTAAATTTTTTTTGTTTTTATTTATTGTAAGAAGCTTATACCCGTAGTGAATGTTTGGAGAAAATTCTGCCTCTTTCTGCCTCAAAACGCACAGTTTTGAAATAAACCAAGCAGAAAACAAGACCCTAAAGAGGGGTCTTGTGGGACCCTAAAAAGATGACATTTTGTTATTTATTTCTGAAAGCTCACAGGCAAAAATCCCCTTTCATGAATGAGAGAGCGAGTGAACTCCTTCCTGGGGGGCATACTGTATTAAATAACAATCAACCCCTTTGTAGTGTCTGCTTGTAAGAAAGAGCCTCCTAATTATCTCTGACTGAAAAACCCACGTGTGACCTGCTCTTGTCAGGGCACAGACCTGACTTTTGCTCCTTCAACATGTGCATGTTCCTGATAAGGAGTGCAGAGTGGGAAGACAGCAGCTCCAGACTTTTTTTTTTTATTTCTTTTTTTTTGCTACCAAAGACAATGATTTACTGGAGTCTTATATAGTAGTCTTAAATAGAACTGAACATTTGTTAACGTGACTTTCTAAAAAAAATATTTTATAAATAATAATAATTGCCTTTTTAATGTTTTGACCTTTTGTGTTGATTTCATTTATTTTGTTAAAACGTGTATTACTCTGTTTTAACAGCATTAGAGTGCTGCTTGGCATATATTCCTCGCGTTTTAAGACTGTTCTGCGTGGAATTACGACAAAGCTATTAGCCTACAACTCCTTCACTTCTGCATGTCGACTCACCTGTTTCAGCACTGTTACTGATGCCAGGGGCTCGTTTTCTGCTCCTCTCAATTTCCTTCCACGCCAAGACACTGCGGTTTAGAGCAACTTCTACCTGCCTGTGCTTGTGAAAAAGAATCGCGGATAGTAATCTGGCTTGCGGTTCCATTATATCGCTCAGACTTGTCGTTATTACGCTGTCGTCCGATGACTGTCATTTCAACTTTGTTACGGCCCGCCTAACTTAACGCTGTCCGGCTTTTACGAAGTGTGTGTCGGTCGCGGTCGGTCGGCCAGTGGTGTCAGGAGAAGAGGGGGACTTCAAACAAAGATCGTGTATGAGAAGGATGGTTCACTCAATATTAAAAATTAAGCTGGCCTACTTTCCATACTATGCTGTCCTACAACAAACATACAATGGAATTAACATGCCTGCATTTATTGAGCACAGCAGGCGTATATTATGCAACTTATTTTAGCCTGACTTGTGTTTATCTTTTTTTGTTTCTATTTTTTTTTTTTTTTTTTTGACCGTTCATCAAAATCTTGCTTATTAGCCTTTTTTTTTTTTTTTTTTTTTTTTTTTTTTAAAGCTGCTTTATACAGCCTGTATTCTGTTATGGAACTCTTTCAACATAACTCAAAACTAATCGTAAAAAGAGTATCATTTTGATTTTTGGTTTAGGTGTAATTTAAAAAGAAAGGAAAAATAACTAAATCTTAAACGTTTTGAACAAAACCTATCTGCAGAAGTAAGACAACTTTTACACTAACACCAATGACCCTAGTCTCGCATTGCCTATGCATCGCCAGCCCTATCTCCAAAGCATACATGACGTTTGCAGTACTGCGAAATAGTGAAAGAGTGAGAGCTCTTCTCTTTCATTCTCTCTGCTTCAACCCCGTGGAACAAACTCTTCATCAGCACGTTGCGTAAACACATAAGCTCTCTCATTCATGACTCGGCAGTGAGGTCGCTTCCAGACTGAAGAGTTTTATTATTACCTTAACCTCTCATAACCTCCAGACAGCGATCAAGCAAACACCAGCATTAACTAAAATGATGACTAGACTGTGTTTATGTGGGATATAGCCCTCCACAACATCCTTACCTCTGCTTTTAGCGGAAGGGCGCAGTGGAAACGGGGCTGATTTTAAAATAATAATTATGTGACAATACAGATTTATTTTTTTTATTTTTTATCCTGTCTCTCTCCACTTACAGTATTTGTGTTGGTTCTTTTCTGTGTGTGACAGAGAGTGAGATAAATTAATAAGAAGGGAATTCGAGGAGATATTGTCCAAGTAAATTGCTTGCTATTGAATTAAAGAAATAATATTTCTGCATTACAATTTCTAAAAACGACTATACCTATGATATATATATATTTTGTTGAGTCATGTACTTACATTATCCCAAATGTTTCCAACAATGTTTAAACCCAAAGAAATCTGTCATTTTAATTGAATGACACTGGACGTTTTGTTTGGTTGCCTGTCGATGGCATCATATAACCTTTGACCGCTGTAGTTACTCTAACATCCATTAAAGGTCCCATGACATGGTGCTCTTTGGATGCTTTTATATAGACCTTAGTGGTCCCCTAATACTGTATCTGAAGTCTCTTTCCCAAAATTCAGCCTTGGTACAGCCACTAGAGCCAGTCCCACAATGAGCTTTCCTTAGGATGTGCCCTTTCTGTGTCTGTAGCTAGAGGGGAGGGAGTGGGGGGGCAAGGTGGAGAGTGGGGTTGTGGCCTTGACCAACTGCCACTTTTCTAGTTTGAAAGCCATGATGTCTCTCTCTCATGGGTGGGCCAAATTCTCAGGGCGGGCAAAGCAGAGAAAGGAGAGGTAATCTTGCTCCTTATGACATCATAAGGAGCAAGATTCCAGATCGGCCCATCTGAGCTTTCATTTTCTCAAAGGCAGAGCAGGATACCCAGGGCTCGGTTTACACCTATCACCATTTCTAGCCACTGGGGGACCATAGGCAGGCTGGGGGAACGCATATTAATGTTAAAAAAACTCATAAAGTGAAATTTTCATGCCATGGGACCTTTAAAACACGGGAAATACCAGATGGTCAGAGAGTTGTAAATCATACAATGCCAAAGAATCATACTCATTAGCAGTAGGCCTATTGCAGCATTTTTTTCTGCCGCACAGCACACTGTTTTCATTGATTACATGCTACTTTGCAAAACAGTGATAATAAAGACCTAATTTATTTACATGATATCAAAAAGTTATTTTTTTGTATGATTGTTTTGACCACGCTAAACAGCGCTGCGCTAACCACGATTAAATTCACCATGTAATCTTAGCTGTGTAGATAGACAACTAATCTAAGGTTAAGTTAAACAGCTAGCGCATCCCGATCCATGTGCCTCACTCTACGCCGCTAAGAGACTTCAGTCGGGATGAGAGCAGCTAACGACACTAACCGCAATAACAGAAAGTTTAATGATCCGTCAGGGAACAGACCATATCAGACCCCAGGCGCTGGTACCTGCGTCAGGCCGAAATCGAGCCACAACAGCGGCCATCCGGACATCTTCGGATATCAGAAAAAAAATTTGGATCGTGCAATATGGCAGGCCTACTTGGTTCTTTCGGGGAATGATTGTAAAGATTTACAAAGAGGCAATCAAGGCATTTACTATCTAACTGGGATGTTGTTGGGACCGGAGAGGTTTGCAATGGACGAAGTACACACGGCGATACACTGGTAAGAGCAAATTACGTTTAACCATGTATCCAGCTAATTTGAATTGCTCATGTTACTGTATTGTGTGAACCGTTAACTTCACCTGATATTGTAGGCTATGTTGTGTTTTCCTTTGTGGGGTGCAAATGTTCCACCAAAAGACGTTCCTTCCCGAGACTATTTTGCAGAGCCACCGTCGCTGCAGATCTTAGCGCCGCCCAAGACAATTGTGGTTGGTTTAAGAAAAGCAAAAATCCCAGAGGTTTTTTTTCTCCTGTGCCAGAATGTATGTGTGGTGTAGCCAGACCTTACTCAACAACGCTGTGGAGATAGGTCTGGCAATGCGAGATATACGTTAAAACTTTTACATGATTTCTCCTCAATCTACAGTACTGGGCTTATGCACATCCCAATAAATATGACCTTGTAAGATGAACTAAACTAAATAGATAAATAACATATTATGGCCTACCTGCCCAGAACAGATTAAATAAGAACTTTCATTCATTCAAAAAGAAAACATTATGTTCATGTTGCGTGTCATTTTTTGCCATTTCACAGGATTAAAATAAACTGATTTAACTCTGTTAGTCCTCACCTACTAAAAGGAAATTTTGACATGTGCCTTAATACAGGAATGTGTTTTCATCGCACCTGTAAACACATTGGCACCCCAGTGAGCAATGCTGAAAAAAACTGTCCCACGGTTGAACCTAATTGCTGACTCCTGGTGTATCGTGTCAAGAGACAGATATCGATAGTTAGACATAATTAATATTAATATGATGATCTAGTCATGACCTCTCACAGCTCAGGGAGTGTGTGAATTGATGAATTAGCTTGCTGATGTTTTTATGGTTAGTTACATAGCAATGACAACCTGCAGTCAGTAATAATCCTTGCATCCATTAATACATACAATATATTTCCAGAAAAAAAATCTATAAGCTTCCCAACTTATAAAACTTGTGTCTTAATTATAATGTGTCTGAATTATAATATTGTATGAATACATATAAACAACTCTAAACAATATTAAACCTTACTAAACTATAAATGCATCAGCTTATACTGTACCTATAACTGCTATGGAAATGGTAATGTTAAATGGTAAGCATTTTTTATCTTCGGGCTTCTGACAGTCTGTCTTTTGAATGACACCATGGATGTAGATCATATGGTGTTTCTGTCAACACAGCAAAGACGGTGGACATGACGTCGACAGCTTCCCATGCCACCTAACAGCGGATCTCACTTGTGATTGGCTCAAAACAAGGAAGTGCCGTTCCAGCCAATCACAGCAGCCTTTCTTGCCGATTAGGCAGTATCAACATGGCAGCTTTCTGAGTTTTGGAGGAGGGTACCTGGTGTAAATAAACACGAATTTCACGTTTTACAGATAACGACAGCGTTCGTGTGTTTGTGTTTAAGGCTGGTTGGACCATAGAGGGAAAATGTCGAATGACGGAAATAAAAAACAGTTCTGGAAAAGAAACGCAGCGAAGGTTCCTGGCAGGTAAGTGACGTGTTCCCTCCTGTTTGCTAGCCTAGCGTAGCTAGCCTTACTCTACTGACGCTGCACTGTTGAGCTTCACACGCAACTTTCACTTTCACTGACGGCCCCTGAGGTATTGCACAAAGTTTGCAAAGTTTCACTCCTTGTAACGTGCCAGTGTATGTGTGTAAATTAGTCTCACAGACACAGTTTACATCGTTCTGCTGTTAGCTGGCTAAGAGCTACGTTGCTAACAGCGGCTAACAGTTAAGCAATTTATCCACACCGCAGTCACAGAGTTGTAACTAATGATACAATAACTATGGTCTTACAGCAAATTAAAGTCGTTTACACCACACTTACTCGCAGTATTATGATATTCTTGTTTTGTCTAATACGAAGCTAAAATGACTAGCTTGACAGCCAGTTATGAACTAGCTCATTCATTTACATTCTTTCTTATTCACTTCCTCAGCATTCAGCATGTGTATGGCGCACAACATCCACCTTTCGACCCGCTCCTACATGCTAAGTAAGTTAAATGTACTTGTAGATAAATGCTATATGATGTTATTGGAGTAGTTTGGACAGGTGTTTAACTTATTGTGCTAATGCTAACCATTTGCCTCAGTTGCTGAACAACATGATGCCCCAGCTAAAGTTGACATTCCTTTCTCTCCTCTACGTTTGCTCCCTAAATCTTTAAAATGCTGATATGATGTATTTATTATGCATGCATGTGTAACATTTAGGTGAAAGGATTCTACTCTTTCTCGTCCTTTTTGAATACGAGGTGAAGTTTAATATTGCCTTGATGACCAGCAGTAAGGACCTTTTTATAGATGATTACACAAGACCTTTATTGAACCTTAGTTTCTTCCATTATTTAATTCACCATTGCCAGCAGAGAGGGTAAGTTAGAGGGTAGCTACCGATCCACTCACAGTAGACAAAAAACTGGTGTGGCATGGATTGATGCTGTAAAACATGTTATAAGTTTTTACCCACATCCCATTCAGAAATGGGGGAGTGTTTTGCCATTTGACAGCTGACAAAGATGGGACGTGGCCAAAATTGCAGCATGCTTAAATGGTCTTGTAGTATAATTCTGGTAACCTCTTGTTTGCACTGTATGGCCTGTGCTGTTCTGCAGTGGAAGTATACCTCTCAGACAATCTAGTTGTTAGATGGCTGGGTTGACAGCTTAAATGACATAAGACATGCTTTCAGTAAGTTTTACTTAAACTTCTCTGAAAAACTTGTAATCATGTCCAGTAAACGGATTATGTTACATGATTTTGAAGATCTAACAATTCAAATAGAAGTTGGAAGTATCAGTATTTCAGGACTATAGGGTACCTGCAGTGTGTGAAAATATGGGGATGTTTGTTTGATTGAATTCATTAATTTAAAAGAAAAGACTGGACTTTGCAGTGAATGTTTTTATGTTATATATTTACAGCTAAAAATAACTAAAACACTGTAGAATCCTGAAATGTACAATGTGTAGAATTATTTTTTTAAATTAACCATCTATACAATTTTTATTAATGTTAATAATTCTATAAAAACATATGGATATTTGACATACTTTGATCATGCCTAATGTTGATTAATTTATTAGTTGTTAAGCTTCTTTCTTTTATCAAAAGGCTAATGGTCTTTTATTTCTTTGCCCACCTGTCAGTGTCAAAATGACTCACTTCTCATCTCTGCCGCCCCCCCCCCCCCTCACTGTGGTTATTTACTTTGTCTCTCTCCTTTTTGTGCCTGTGCGCCACTTCTGTTCCCTTTTCTACACCTTGACTCTCCACCTCTGCTTTACCGTTTCTCTCAATTTCTTTAATCTTCTGCTCTTTCCCTTATCATCTCTGTTTTCATGGCCTTGTCTCTGACCTCCAGCCTGATTAAGGCAGGAAACAGGCCTCCTCCGGCCACGCCAGGCAAGCCCAAGAAGGCTACCACCTTTCAGGAGTTTGAGAGCATCACAAGTGATGCATGGGATGTTGGGGACGATGACGACGAGTTGCTGGCCATGGCTGCACAGAACCTTAATATTGATGTTGTCATGGAGACAGCCAATAAGGTGAAAAACCAGATGCAGTTAACTATTGCACGTTTTTTCTGCCACAGAGGCTTGGTCGAAGGACAGATGCCCTACCCACTATGACAACATAGTTCATCTCGGAGTCTTGGCAGTCCATTGAAAAAGCATTTTCATAAATGTTATCACCTTTCAGATAGCTTCCTGTTCAACTACATTTTTGTGAAACAGTTTGTGTTTATCTTAAGGACTTCATAAACACACAGAATCTCAAGTTGCTAACCTAGTTTACAGATTACAGAGAATTCCAAACTTTTGTATTATTTATGTGGAGTATAATGTCCTGTGTGTTATTGGCAAAAACCTGAGGCTCACCAGGGTCACCTTTTTTTTCTGTCAACTGAACAGGTCATTGAGAATCACAGCAAGCAGCAGGAGAAACAGCGGCAGGATGACACAACAGAGCTGGAACAGAGAGAAGAGGACACACAGGAGGAGGCGGCAGAGGACGAGGAGGAGGACGAAGACGATGAGGAGGACAGGGTGGGGGAGGGGGACGTGACCAGCCCAGACGTCTCTTTTGCCTCCCAGAGCAGCCCTTACACTGATGGCCGCCTTGTAAAGTCCCAAAGCGAAGCTCCAATTGGGTCACCAAAAGGTTAGTGAGCACCATTGCTCAGTGTCCAAAAAGTTTTCTGGCTCACCTGCATATTAAAAGCTCGAGGTTGCTTTTACTTTTAACCATTTTCACAGGAGTATTTTGAAAAGGCACACTAAAACCCCTCTGTAATTGGAAGACAGTTCTCGCCCCATACCTGTCTATAAGTTTTACCTGAGTCTACGTTTAAGTGTGGTTATTATTCTATTTTGTGTGTGAGTGGTCTTGTTACATTGTTTGTGTAACTATAAACAGGGTGTTCAGCCACTGTGTCCTGTATAAATACGGGATACAAGTAATTTTAATGATTTTAGTCATTTTTTTCAAGTTCTACAAATATAAGTCAAATAATATCAAGTTTTAACAGAAACATCTAGCATCCAGGCAGCAGAGAAATGAGGAGAACATATTTGGCAGATGTTATCACTCTGTAAGGCAGTGTTGCTGATAGACTGCTAATGTTGTGCTTTGATTGGACTTGCTTGTGTTTTACAGTGCTGCTCAGAATTACAACAGTCTCAGAAATCTAATTGCAAAATACTTCATGACAATAACATTCAGATTTCTGTTAAAAGATAGGAAGTGTTGCAGGTGATGCTTATTTATTGATATTGGTGGGTAGTTATGTCAGACTACCCTGTTATCCCTTTCTCATAATCAAAATAAAAACAAAGCAACACAGGGAATACGCTGTAGTCAAGAGCAGTTTTTCATAATAACTCCTGAGGCATCTGTTTCTGCCACCTCCTCTCTTACCTTTCTTTACTCTATATATTAACATGAGTTGACAGTAGAGAGACCTTCCCTCCTACTACTTCTCTTCAGTTTTGGTCTTTTTCACCTGAGGCACATTGTTTTAACCTTGTAGTAAGCAACAACTGCTCTGTGTCATGGTCCTGTTGTTGCTGTCTCACTGTTCAAAACCTCTTCCAGTTGTCACTTCAGCGTTTTAAGATAGATAGATAGATAGATAGATAGATAGATAGATAGATAGATAGATAGATATACTTTATTAATCCCGAAGGAAATGTGTCCTTGTAAACACATGGAATAGGAAAGTTGTGAAGAAATGGTTCTACTGTGACTTTATAGATGGTAACATTAGCAGATGCTGTAGATTGTGAACGTCTGGCTGACTCTAGACCTGTCTGGCAGGTCATCTGCCTGTCAGCCTGCGTGCCATTCTGTCTGTTGCTGTGTTTAGATACAGATAACATTGCCTCAACAACTTTTGCACCTTTACAAGCATGTTGCAAAAACACTAAAGCCTATATAAAAACCTTATACCATGCACACTCAATGTACTTGGCAGGACAATCTTGTCATACACAGTTAACAGTAAGGCTGACTGCTGGTGTGCAGTGTCTCATTTCTTTTTAGATTTGATTTTCCTCTACTTTTTTTTTTCTCTTCTCTTCTCCTATTGGGTGTACAAGATGACAGCAAGGAATAGCGTGAACACACTTGCCCCAGTCTTATTAGATAATGGCACACAGCACAGCTTTCATTAGTGAGGCCCAGACTCACTCTATATACTTCTACATTATGTACTCATACTTGGCACTCACTATCCCAGTGCCCTGCAGCTTACAGAGCAAGGGTCACACAAACACACAGAAGCTTGTGGTTACTGGGCTCTCTGTAACATCTGGCATCCCATGACTTCTTTAACAAAAATACACACTGTCACTGTAATTGAAGTACTCTCTATTTGTGTACTTTCATGTAGGTATTTTTCCCCCTTCCTTCCTTGTAATAATTGATGCAGTATACCGTGACTGACAGTGAACCTTACTAACTTCCTCAATCTTGGCTTTGTATTTTATAGCCCGTTAAGTTATTAAATGCTCTATAAAAAGGACTTGCAGTTAAAATCGCACAAAAAGTTCCACCACAAAAAAAGCTTCCACAGGCTTTGATAATCTCTTTTAATTTTTGTAAGTGCAAATAAAGCAGTTGAGAACAGA